>NC_057399.1:30638628-30984366 GCF_019320065.1 Cervus canadensis
TTTATAAACGAACTCAGTGGATCAAACTAACTTTATATTTCATGTGAAATTTCAACAAGACGACATATAAAACTGAGTGCCTGTGTTCCTTCACCCTTATCCCACCTATGCCAGCCTCTTTGTTGCTCTCAGGCACCTCTTCCTTCCTTCCCAACCCCTCCTTGGTAATGTTTGGCCTCGTTTATGTGTAAAATCTATCTTACAGATGTTCTTTCCATTTGAACTGCTAAGCCCTTTAACATCTGCTCACTCTCGTGTATTACTTGGACAAGACCTCACCATGCATCATCAACCACATGCTCTAGAGCTGCCACAGAAGAGCTGGGTTTGAAAAATTTAAGTAGAAAATAAACTGCTCAATGATTAATGAAAGTCTCATAGCATTTCAGGAAATGGATGTCAGAATCGCCCAGATGCCTGCAACCACAGTTCATGGCAAGTGTGCTAGTGAACAGAAGTAACTAAACTCAATTTTTTATTAAAAGTCTTTTGATTTAAACTGCATTTGATGGCTGGTAATCAGAGACCTTATCTGAGTGGCTTCAGCAGATGAGGGGTATATTTTTTGACATAAAAAAAGATCCAGAGGTAGGCAGCCCAAGGCTAGTATGGCAACTCACTGCCACCAGGAATCCAGGCATCTCCTCCTTTTGCCTCCCTACCTGGGGTCATGGCTGCATTCCCAAGGATGCTACCAATCCAAGATGACTGCCAGGGGGTGACCACTCTGTGTGTAGTTTAGCAAAGCCTGAACGGAGTGAAAAGGTCCCTGTAAGAGCCAGAATGGGAGGGTGAAGGGGTTTTGCCTCTGAGAAGGGAAGAGGAGAGAGGAGTGAAGGAAATTTCCCCGAATAGGGCAGAATTTGGAAGTCAGTGGAGATCACAAATCTTTGCTCACATTTGTATACAGATCTCTGGACTGGTGGCTCAGGTGGTAAAGAATCCGCCTGCAATACAGGAGACCTGGGTGTGATCCCTGAGTCGGGATGATACCCGGGAGGTGGGCATGACAGCCTACTCCAGTATTCTTTCCATGGATGCCATGGCGGGCTACACTCCATGGGGTCACAAAGAGTCAGACGTGACTAGCTGAGAGACTCACACTTTCACTGGACTACCTAGAGGTCAAAACCGTTCATTTGTGTTTTAAAACTGTTCCTTAGAGAAGCTGTGAGCCAGCGATCCGCGAGAGGACCTACGTCACTTGGCCGCATCACTAAGTAGCCAGTGCACGCATGCTCCCTCTTCTCAATTTTCTATCAAGCCCAGTTTTAGGCATTAGACTAAAATCTGTATCACTGATAAAACCCATAACTCTCCCAGTGATATTTCTATTTAAACACTCACCAAAGGCATCCAAAGTTGATCACTATAATTGTTTTATATTTCTCCCAATTTGGGATTAAAACAGTGCATCATTGCTTTATATTTATTTGATTATTGGTAAGCTTGGATTTTTTTCATGTTTATTGGTCATTTTTGTTTCTGTTGAGAATTTTTGCTCATATCTTTTGCACATTCACAAATTGGAGTGTTAAGAGGTTTTATTTTTAACTTACACAGTTTCCTTATACAGTCAGGTTATTAGCCCATTGTCTAATTTATTACAAACTAATTTGTTACAAAATAATCTTCCAATTGGGCTTCCCTGGTGGCTCAGTGGTAAAGAATCTGCCTGCCAATGCAGGAGATGCAGGTTTGATCCCTGGGTCGGGAAGATCCTCTGGAGAAGGAAATGGCAACCCACTCCAGTCTTCTTGCCTGGGAAATCCCAAGGACAGAGAAGCCGGCAGGCTACCGTCCATGGGGTCACAAAAGAGTCAGACACAACTTAGCGACTAAAACAACAACACAACAACAATCTTCTAATTCCCTGCTTCACTCCTCAGCTATATCTGCCCTATTATTTACTCCATCTATTATATTCTCTTTAAAATACCATAGTTTTCACCTGGTTCTTTTCTGATTTTTTGTTTCATATATCTATCACCCCTTATCACAGGCATTTCTTGTGTCCATTTAAAATTCTTGTTCCAGCGATGCTGCTTAGAATCTGAAGCTCCTGTCTGCGTGAGTTCCGGTAACTTCGAAGAGAAGAAAGGACAAGGCCCATGGTGAAGTCTGGGCACCACAGAACCACGGCTGATCTCTGCCACTGGCTGCCAGGGCAACACCTGTGGTCAGAAAGGCATCTTTAAAAACTGAGAGAAGCGACATTTTGGGGAGGGCATCTCTTCACTACACTATGTTTTAAGCAATGGCTCTGGGTTGGAGGCGGAGGAGGAGAGGAGTGAATCCTTCCAGACTGCCCTGACCTGTGGCTCCTTTCCCTCAACACCTTCCTCTGCGAGGCTTTGGGGCCTGCATCCATGTCACATGACAGAGGAAATCGGAAGGGTCAGTCAGTGATTCCTCCAAGTTACTCAGAGGAGAGGAGGGGCAGGTTAAAAGGTTTTCCCCCAACTTCTCACTGTGGCCTCAGGCCACCCTCTGGCTGCAGCCACATCAGTTTTCCCACAAAACCAGGCAACCCTGAGAATTCTCAGGGGCAGCTCACATTTTTAAACTCTAGTTTTACCACTAGTTCCTAGAATCCATGTTTCTTCTTAGTTACTTGGAGAGTTACTCCAGGGTGGACTCTGGAGGATGGAACCAGCAGCCTGAGTGGTTGGTCATCATATGGGTTCCCTAGAGCTGCTGTAACCAAGGACCACAAACACGGTGCCTTAAGACAACAGAAATATATTCTGTCACAGTTCTAGAGGTGGGAAGCCCAGAATCAAGCTGTTGGCAGGACTGGTCCCTGCTGAAAGATCTGAGTGAGAACCCATTGACTGTCCCTCTCCTAGCTTCTGGTGACTTTGGGCCATTCTTGGCACACACTGGCTTGCAGTTGCATCACTCCAATCTTTACATAGCCATAGTCTTTATATGGCCTTTTCCCCTGTGTTCGGGTCCTCTCTTCTTCCTACAAGGGCACGGATCACTGGATTTAGGGGCCACATGGATAATCCAGGAAGAGCCCATCTAGAGATCCTTAATCATTACATCTGCAAAGACCCTTTTCCCAAGGATCTCCTGTATAGTACAAAGAATTACAGTATTTTGTAATAACCTACAAGGGAAAAGAATCTGAAATAAATAAATGAAATAAATAAATAAATATATATATATAAACAATCACTTTGCTGTATCTGAAATTAACACAATATTGCAAATCAATTATGTGTGCACGTGTGCTAAGTTGTTTCAGTTGTGTCCGACTCTTTGTGACCCCATGGACTGTAGCCCAGCAGGCTCCTCTGTCCATGGGATTCTCCAGGCAAGAATACTGGAGTGGATTGCCATGTCCTACCCCCAGGCATCTTCCCAACCCAGGGATCGAAGCTGCATCTCTTAAATGTCCTGAGTATACTTCAATAATTTTTTTTTCAATTTAAAAAAGCCCCCCTTTCCCAAATAAGGTCACATTCACTGGTGTCCAGGACCACCAAACAGCCCACTCTGGCCATCGTGGCAGGAGATACAATCTCCAAGGACAACTGCTTCAGCTACATCTATTTTTAGGAACGCATCTAAGCAGGGCATTGGTGCTCTTCTGGTATCACCTGTCCCTCCTATGAAGCATGCCTTCTTTAGCCCACAGGTCAAGTTCTTCCAGGATCCACCAAAAGTTCCCTCTCTCTTTCTCAAGTCTTTAGAAGGTCAGAAGGATTCTTGTTAAGGAGACACTTCTCGGTCTGGCTTGGAGGAAAGCCACGCCTGTGTCCCAGGCCCTTTGATCTTCTCCAGTCTCTGGAGATCTTAATAGAAACTTAACAGACATGCCTGGAGAGGCCAGACTCTAAAAATCTATAAGCCATTAACCGTAGCTATATTAAACGAATAAGAATCCATTCCCACTCATGCCTTCAAAGCATGCCAGGCTCTAGAAGGGGCTAGAAGCGCAACAGTCTACAGCCAGGCTCGTCATCCGCAGAGGGGCTGGTGGGGTCACTCTTTACAAACTGTCCGATGCTCAGAAGAAGACTCTCCAGCTTCACCTGAGGAGACTATTGAGCAGGAGTGGAGAAGGCTATTCCTTCACCCAGAGACAGAACGGAGGGCCGGGAAGGACTGAACAGGGAATCGGCAATGGCCAAGCTCCTGAAATCAGTGGGCTTTGAAAACCCTGAGTTTTGCTCTCCTGAATGACTCCTGGTTGCATGATGCCTATTGATGTTCCTGAGTTTCCGCGGCTGGTAACTGATGAGGCTTTTATCGCACTCCATGACTGAAGGGCACACATCTGTGAGAGCAGCTCATTTCATTTTTTTCGATTTATACAAAAGATGCTGTGGCCCGAGCCCTCTAGGCACCCATCTCAATACATAAATATGCCAATTAAGCTAAATGGAAATCCTGCAGGTTAAAAGTGCCTCATAAAAGAAGGAGGCTTTTTCCAGAGCCAGAAAGTTGATCCATAGAGGAAATACCATATCAACAAAAGTGGGTTTGTGCCAAACCCTGAAGATTAAAAAAAATAAAAAGAGTTCTGCAATCCAAAAATGAAGAAAAATCGTTTCCCCCTCCCCTCAAAGCCAGTTGAGGGAAAATACCTTGAAGCTGTGAATTCAAGATTCTAAGCAACTGTTATTACTGAGTATTTATTTATTGCATTTTCCTGGAGACGGCTGGTAGTGTCGGGGGCAGGTGAAGGAGAGGAGACCAATGCTAGAACCAAACAGATACCAAGAATGCCTCAGGTATCCCTCCAAAATGTCATAGTGATGGGTGCGGGCAAACCAGAGTTAGACATGTTGATGGTTTTGTTACCCAAAGAGTGGCTCATCGAACCGATGCCCAGCAATACAAACAGCAGTGCCAACAGGGAGCTTGTGGGTTATTTTTTTTTGGCCATGCTGTGCAGCATGTGGAATCCTAGTTCCCAGACCAAGGATCAAACACATGCCCTCTACACTGTAAGGACATCTTAAATCAACCACTGGACCACCTGGAAAGTCCCTGGGAAGTCTGCTAAAAGTAGAGACTCTAGGGCCCCATCCAGATTAATTGGGGCAGAAAGGATTTTTTTTTACCGAATGCACTTAGTAAAGATAAGCAGGGTTAAAAATACTGTGTAATCCTTGCAAGTTTTCTCCCACCAGTAGTACCAAAAAGGCATATAATGCCACAGACTAAACAATGCCAAAATCATCAAACACATTTAATCAAACCGCAAGCATCTTCACTCACTCAGTTGCTCTCTCAGCCCCCAATAAATACTCAGTATTTATCAATCTTACACTTGACAAAACCCACTGCTATTGGACTGCTGCCTCCTCTGATTTCTTTTCCTGCCACACTTCATAAAGAGCCCTCAGTACTACTTGTATTTTCTTAAGACCTGGCTCTGTTTCTCTGTCATCTGTCTGTATCCCCTACTGCTTCACAGAAACAAGTCTTGAAAACCCCCTGCATCTCTTTGCCAAATACAAGACAGTGACTCTTGAATGTCCATTAGGAGGCAGGACTCTCAGAAAACGCCTTCTATTTTTGACTTCCATGACAGTGCCTTTTATTGCTCTCTTATCCCCATGGCTTCTCTCTCCCTCAGCTGCCCACCTTTCCTCTGTTTATCTACTCCAGGACACAGATTTTTCAGTTTTCCACCGCAGACTGATAAAAGCTACGAATTTTGAGCTGATGTGATATGGGGTGGGCACCATGTTGGACATTTAACTGACATTCTTACTTACACCCACAATGTAACATTAAGTACTCATTCCTTTCTTAAAGTTAAGAAACTCAAGAATCAAAGGAGTTCAATAACAAGGTCTCAGAGCTGGCTGATAGGGAGTCACCTGCATCTAAAATATGGCCATCAGGAATCCGTCATCCTCTGAAGGAATCCAGAATAATGCGTGTGGGAAGGGCTGACTGAGACTTTAGGAGACCAGGGGTCCTGTATGGAGTGCTGAGCAGAGAAGGCTGCAGGGCGCCTGTGCCACAGGTGGAGTCCACGAGGAGACACTGTCGGAGCTGCCAAGCTGATGAATAAGCCTGAAAAGAGGGATGGCTCCACTGATGCTGACACTGAGACAGAAAAGGAAGAGTCAGTAGCACCAATTGGGAAGAAACTCGGGTCCAGAGACAAAGTCCTAACTGTATTATCTATAAGCCCTGTGGTCCAAATTGCCAATTTTCAAGGAGGTGTTATCACTTTCGTTCAATCCAGTGGGCAACACTATGGGCCTTTTCCACACCCCATGCTGTCTACAGACAAAATAGGTAGAATCATGTTGACTTAAGGGCCCAGGCTTTGATTATTAGAGAGACATGGATATCAAGCTGGCCTCTATCCATGCTTGCTATGTGGCTTTGTGCAAGTACCATCTCCCTCTGAGCCTCAGTTTTTTCATCTGTAAATGGGGATAATAATGATGCCTACTCACTCAACTGACACCCTGTCCAAAGAGAACATGCAAGCAAAGCTCTCAGTACAATAGAAAGCCTCCCTAAAATGATTGAGAGGTTGGAGGTGGGGAGGGAGGGGAGGCTGGTAAGGGGTAGGGGAGGAAGAGAATACATCTTCAACTGGGAAACTGAACCATTTAACCACACTTTTCTCAAGGGATTTTCCTGGAGAAGCATTTGTTGGGAAAACGTGTGAGGTAACAGATTCTATCTTTACAGCACAGAAAGGCAAGATGATGAAAATGAATGGAGACTGTGGGGAAGCAGATTTCAGCTCATTATAAGTAATAGCTTTCTAACAATAAACATTGTCAAACAATTCTTGACAATGAAGGACTGAGTTTCCCAACACTAGGATTCAACAAGCCAAGATGGGTAGCTGTAAAAAGGCCTTCAGGGGAATGAGTGACTGAACGGAAGTTGTTTCACTCCTGCCCACCTTCCTAGCCTTTCTGTCTGAGAGGCCCTCAAGGTTCAGGCATCTTCCTCCTCCTTCTCTTTACTTTCATTCACTCCTACCTACCACTCCGCCACTTCTCTCTCAGGTCTTGCTTCTGAACTCCAGACAGGTGTCTCCTGTTACTTGCATGCACTTGGACGGCACCAATTCCCCAAGTCCCAAGCGGAACTGGAACTTCTCGATCAGTGTGCAAGGACTCAAAGGCATTTCACAGGCTTGTCACTTTCAAAGGACTTCCCTGCTGGGCTGCGAGAGGAAGACTGTCAGTAGAGGGAGATGTCAGCTAAGAAAAGACTCTCAGAGGCTCTGTCAGGATGATTTTCAAGCCATTTTTTTTTCCCTTAACTCAAAAAAAGCTTCTAAAATTGGCTGGTTTTTTGAACTCTGAAAAAAAATGAATGTTGTTTTATAACTTCTGACATGGTATTTTCTATAGTTGGGAGGGTTCTTTCTGTGAGTTTGCCTTATGTGAGTGAAGCAATAGTTGCATCTGGTTCTTAATGCAAACAAGCCTCACCATAGCACATGCTTATTTAGGACTACCTTCCCCCTGCCACCCACGGCATGGAGATGCTACCCCATGAAGTCCAAGCCAGTGTGCCTAGTCCAGGCAAGACACACGCCACAGGCCAGAGCTCCAGGTCTGGCAAGATGCTCACTTTGGTTATGAGTGTCTCTGCCTCTCACTGTCACAAGCAGCCCCTCAGAGAGCAACCCAGTCCAGCATGTGTGTGTGTGTGTGGTCAGCCCGGCTCTTGGCTCTGTATTCCCCCATCCTTGTATTTCTCAGTTATTCTACACAACTATAGTTTCTACTACTATATCATATACAATTTATCCTTGGAAACCCACTTAAATTCTTTTGTAAAAAGCCATGGTGGGTGGAGAGATAAGTGGATGAAGGAGTAGACAGATGTACAGGCAGGAAGACAGACACTTTTTAACAGCCACCTGGGCAAAGGGCTATTGATAAATCCTTACTGTCTCCAGGGGTTCATTTACAGTTGCCCTCCCTTCTGTTCTCCCTCTAATTCACCTTCCCTTTGCTCTCATTTTCCTCTCATGCTTTCTGTGTCCCATCCCCACCACTCTCCTCACGTCTGAGCCAGGATAGGGTTTGGGGTAACTGAAGACTCAGCACTATTTGAACTTCCCAGGAGAAAAGCCCCCTCAAGTGTGTTCCAGAAATGCCAGGCCAGTGTTAACCTTCTTGGCAACGTTCCCCTTCTTGTTCCGTTCTCCCATCCATCCTGGTCTTCATTTTGGAGTGCTCACCCTCTGCCTTGTGTCTGGCCCATTTTCACCTGAGGCTTTTGGGGACAACTGTAGTCAGATGGATGAGTTATGGAGGGAGGGGAATCTTGAGAATAGAACTGTTGGAGAAGGAAGAATTCTGAATGCTGGCTCCTGGTGAGAAGGATGCCCTGCTGGGGACCCCCCAGTCCTTGAATAAAGTCATGATGCCTCAGACACAGGTGTGTACTCAGACTCATTACACCTTAGGGATGCCCTCAACCCTCACATCTTCCCATACATTGACCGCTCATCCCCGGGGTGGGGGCAGAATCAGTCTTTTCAACAGCTCAGCTCCCATCAGGACAGTGGCTTCACACAAGGGGAGTTCATGGGATACAAAGCCCACTGAATGCGTTCAGCAGTGGAGCCTCATCATGCTCTAAGAAAGAGACTTTTCATTTGGTAAACATGTATTGAGCACCTACTGTATGCAAGGGAACCCCGTAGGCCAATGGAAAGAGGGTAGGGTGTAGAAACACAAAAATGTGTTCAACTCAGTTCTCCAGGACTCTGGGGAAAAGGACCATAAAGAAAATATTTTTTCATGATTGGCCCATCAAAGTGACCAGATGTGACAAATCACGATTTTGCTCAGCATTCATCAAGCTGAATTCTCTCACAATTTATATTGATAGAGTGTGCAGTTCAGCCTCTAAGACATCGACAATTATGAGCACCAACCCTCCTGGACATGCAGTTATCATCAGTTAAGTCCATTTCTGAGTCATCGACAGCTAGGAAAATGCTGGTTCCCAAACCACTGCAAGAGAGAACAGATTGGTAAAGACTTTACAGGGAACAAGGACAGAAGCAGAAAACTGAGAGTATCAGTGGAGATGAGATGCAGGCAAATGCTTCCAAGAGTGGGCCTGTAAGAGAAGCTAGACAGGGAAGTCTAAAATACACTACTATTTTCTTTTGGGTTCATCTGTAGTTGTGTTATTTTAATACAAAGTTATGTACTATGTGGGCTTCCCCAGGTGGTGTCAGTGGTAAAGAATCCATCTGCAAATGCAAGAGACATGGGTTTGATCCCTGAGTCCAGAAGATCCCCTGGAGAAGGGAATAGCTACCCATTCCAGTATTCTTGCTTGGAAAATTCAAAGGACAGAGGAGCCTGGTGGGCTACATACCATAGGGTCGCAGGGTCAGACATGACCGAGTGACTCAGCACACATGTATTATGTATGATGAATAAAAGAACAAGCAATCTACTTTGGCCAACAGTTGTCTTAACAGCCCTCCACTCTGACACTTTGTTACAGGAGCTGAGTTTGGCTTGACCCTCCTCCCATGATGTCTATCTTGAGTTGACAATGTTTTCTTCTCAGCCTCTCTGGGTTTTGGTGCTGGAAATGCTCATTCTTTTGTGCTTAGCTCTGTGGTCTGTTTTTGAGATTCCTTTTTGTAAGAATCTGGCTATTTCCTCCCCGTTTCTGAGCTCAGGAGGAAAATACTTCAGATTTTTTCTCCCCTTGGAGCCACCATCACTCCCTAACATACATGATAATAATGTACATAAAAGTGTTTTATCCCCAGTAAAGCGATGGACAACGTCAATTGTGATTCGAAGTAGCTGCTCTACATGTCTCAGGTTGATTTCCAATCAGATTTCTGTTACCAGATTAAATCTGAGATAAAACTGCCCTCCTTGCTTCTGTGGTGACAGAGCCATTCAGGCACAATGCGATTGTGACAGCTGGGAATCATCTGAAAATGAGCTTTGCTTGGCATGTCAGATGGTAATGTAAAAAACACTGGGTCCTGGTTTTTTTTTTTTTAATATTAGGATTGATTCACATTCAAGAGGCACACACCCCCTGCCTGGAGAGGGGCTCAGATATGCAGCTGGTGGTGGGACATCAATCCGGGAGCATGGGGACCTGGTCACACAATAAATCCTAATGGAGGTATTGCAGGGATGGCCGGCCAAGAGGGAGGCATTTGCGATACCAGGCCAGTCTTGACGGGGAACAGCTGGTGATCGTCGTAGCTGACTGACTTCAGAGGGAGCCGGCCAAGGACCCCATTGGGTGTGCTGGCAGGAGGGCGAAGCCTTCACAGAAGTGCTGGAAGGGATCAGTGATGGCAAGGTTCCATGACAGTCCTGGGAACTTGGATGAGATTCTCAGGCACAAATGTCACATTTCCTATCTTTGTTCTCTTAGGCACCTTCCACCTCCTCATGGGTCCACCCCATTCAACGGATGCTCTCAGACACAGATCTCAATTTAGACTCCATTTATTATGCCTACTACTTCATACAAAGCTGCTTTCCTAAAAAATGTTTATCACAAATTTTGTGGCTGTTTTGTAGTTGTGAAGCTGTGAAAATCCACTTGTCTCCCTGTGGTCACACTCCTGGCTTTGTAGATGGAGGATCCTATTTTGGCTAAGGTACCACTTGTGCCAAAAGGTGAGGGAGGGAAGAATGGGTGCTCTTGGCTCCCCGTCTACAGGATCAAATGCAAAGTCACCACAGCACACACTTGGGGAGGAGCCACTGAACACTTGCAGAGAGCAATTAACCTCTTCATTGTCTAATTTCTTCCCTATTCTCATAGATAAGCTCACATATTCAACCAACTTTTGTAGAACAGCATGACTTAAAATGGCACCTCTCTTCTCCATAGACAGAATTCACACTTGAGCAAGGCCCTACCCCTCACTTCAACAGCCAGGACGTGGGGTTAAGCGCAGTTGCACAGGATTCCATGCTGAGTGTTTGTGGTTTAATGCTCTGGAGTCACTGTCCTGAGATCTTTAATATTTCTATCTTTGTGTTTTGTTAGTGCAGTGTGCTGGGACTTCAGTGCACGCACTTGAGACTGTCAACTTCAGTTCATGGGGACAGGATTCCACCTTCCCTCTGCCTCTCTAGGATCCAACCACAAAGCCCCAGGTTCTGCCAGGCCTCCCCTTCCTTGCCCCTGCCCCCAGGACTATAGTAGCAACAGATGGGGGTGGCCTGAGTTCTGTTACACTCTGTAGCCATGAGGGTTCCTGGCAAGCCACAGGCAGAACTGGAATCAGGCATATGTCCAGCTGTTTCTTGGGTGGGGAAGAGCAAGGCTACTTCCTGCCCAGGGACTGAGGTCAGCGGCAAATCCAAGGGGTCCTCTCCCCCATTCTCTATATCAGCACTGGGAAGCTGCAGTCTTGGGGGTCATCTGTCCACCACGGTTTGGAACAAGAGACTCACGAAAGGGGAGACTGACTCATCTACCCAGCCTGGGTCTCTGTATCTTCTTTTTGCACTGGGTGGTGCAAATTATGTAGCCTGCTCTGACTGTGGCTCTCTGATGTGTTTCTTTAAATGTAGTGGAAATGTCAAGTCATAATAAAATGTGACATTAATATTACTTCCAAGGGTGCTGAGTGCAAGACACTAACAATTTAATAAGTTTGGGCTTCTGCACTGACCTATGTTAATGTGTGATTTCATGCTATTTTGCATGGCAAGGGAAGTTCCCCAGAATTTATTTGATTGCTAGATCAATGTGAAAATGCATTATCTGTCTGCCTTGAGCATGGCCAACTGTTGACCTCTCCAATTAAGCAGACTTGAGAATGAAAATTCAGTTACAATGAACAAACGTTTCTTGAACACTTTCTATGAGCCAGGCCCTATGCCAGGCCCTGTGGGGAATATGCAAATTTGTGAGATCTGTTCCTATCTTTGGAGTGCTTGCAAGCAAATGGGAAGAGGGAAAGATACGTATGTGGATGACTACGGTGCAATACACCATCTTACCTTGTAAGTGCAGAGGGAATGGGATTAATAGAACAGCTGGGCTATTTCTAGGCAGCCCCTCATAAGCAGATGACAGTGGTTCCTTGCTGCATGTCCATTATCCTTCTTGGGAAACAGAACTCTATTTTCTTTTTTTTTTTTTTCAGAGTCTATCCCTTGGGAAAGATGAGTCTATCTCCAGCTCAGTGATAAATCCTGACCAGCTCAGCCCCTCTGCAGTGATCGCATGTCTCCTGGCAGTGACTGAGTTAGAGGTGAGCATGTGACTCAGGTCTGGCCATTGAAACAGGAAGACAAGTCTGTGGGCTGCTTCTGGAAAGGCTTTCTTGCAGAGCAGAGAGCGTTGTGGTTCTGCACGGACTCTGGAGTGGACTGAACTCTGGAGTGGACTGCCTGGTTGATGATCCTGAAACTACCACTCACTAGCTGTGTCATTTGGAAAGTGACTTAATCTTTCTGCCTCCATTTCCTCATCCGTTCAACAGGGTTAATAATAATACAGCGATAGGAATGCTGTAAGGATCAAAATTAATGTTTGTAAAGTTCCTGGAACATAAGTGCTACATAAATGTTAACTACCATTATCACCAAGAGGACACACCAGAGAAGACAGCCTCTTCTTAAGACTCCGGACACTGGTGTGTGTAGATGTGGTTCCTATTACTTCCGTGGTCACCTTGTGCCTCTAAGGGGAGTCTGACCTATGAGGGGGGATGGTAGAGCCAAAGGAGGGAAGAACCTCAGTGCTTGAGGAAATCTCCGAGCTACTCAGTCACCAATCCTGGAGACCACGCTACCTCAGGACTTCTTATTCTGTGATATGATAAAGTTACTGGTTATCTTCAGTCAAGGTCTTGTGTTACTGGCTGTCAAATGCACAATCTAACCTCTACACCAACTGCTGGTATACATCCTGGAGCTCCTTAGCCTGTGCAACATCCAAGTCCCACAGTGGTCTGGCTAAATGTGGGCTACCTCACAGCAGCTCCTGACATCAGCCCCTGACCAACTTGCTATGACTCCTGAGGGTTCTTGGCCTTATCTTTTTTTTCCTTTATGTTCCAAATGTGATGTGTTTATGATGCAAACCCAAAGATTCAACTACTGCACAGGGACCAATATGTTACCAGGTCATGAAAAAGTGGTGTGGAAAAAAAAAAAAAAAGTGGTGTGGGACATGCAGGAGGTGATGGACAACCGGAGGGTCGGGTCATCTCCTTTGTAACGTGACACTGCACTGTCGCTGGAACACATTGAAAATAACACTGCAGAACTGAACTGAAACGAGACACGAACATACAACTTCCAGGCATGCCTTCAAGCACCTCCCTGAGGATGGGCTTGGTGTCTAGGCTTCAGAGTGGGGAAGATTACAAATCTTTGGAAGAATAAAAAGCTCACCCTTTTGAAATTTCACAGAAGAATTAAAAGACCAGAACATATTAGGTTCATTTCTCTTCACCTTCAGGGACAAAGATGATGCTTTATTCAAAACTCCATTAAGCTTCAAGTTCAAATCTCAGCCCGATCTTGTGCCCTCTTGCACTGAAGTTCTTTCCACCGATGAGAGCTGACAGGGTCAGTTTCACTCCTGGTTGAAGGGTCTGAGTACAGCCCAGTCCAATCAGGCTGGCATTATCTATTTTAGCAGAGAGAGAAGTTCTACAATCCAACTTGTACTTAGCAGCAATGCCAATACAGGTATACCTGCCAACTATCTACACAAGGTTTACTGATGTTCTGATCTTCTCATTCACCTTCTGGTAGATCAACCCTCCAAATTCAGTGCCATAGTTCATGTAAGGGTGCAGCTAGAAGTCTGAAGCCTTGCAACTCAGAGTGAAATTACTCTGTGACAGTTTGGATTTGGCTGTGTCAAAACTCATGTGATAGCCAGCAAGCCAACCTTCAAAGGTCAACACAGTCCAGCAATAGATAACTGGTCCAGAAATATCTATATCAACATTATTGCCAAGATGGAAACAAGCCCATTTATAGGAGGCCTTTAATTTCCTACTCTTCTTTCCTATGTTCGATACAAACAACCCTTTTGTCAACTTGTTCTCCAAAGAGATTTTTGTCCCAAGAGTACTGTCTGTGTTTCACTCTTGGGTAAAGGTCAATGCATAATTACAGATCTTGTATTTGGTCTTCTAGGTTGCCTGATGCTTTCCCTGAATCAGTGTAAAGTAAGCAAGGCCAGAAGTAGGAAATTCCACTCCACTACATGACCTGGTTCTCAGATCAGTCTTGGTCATGTCAAATCCATATCCTCTGTTGAAGGCATTGTTGGTAGTCTTTCCTGGGTCATAGTAAGTTGGTGTGTTATACATATCTCCTAGTTGAGGGCCTGTCCGCTCCACCAGGGCACTGCTGAAGGTCTTCTTCAGACCACTGATCTGACCTTGTCTTAATTATAATATGATGGCTTCATGAAGGATTATGGCTTCCAAGGCTTCATTTTCTCTTGATATTCAGAGGGGACATGCTTTGAGGTCACTTTCAAACTTGCAAATACTATGGTAATGTAATTTCCCCATAAAATACAGTAAATTAGCACTTAATAAGTAATTCCCTTTGATTCTTAAGAATTCCATAGATACAGGACTGAGATAAGAAAAAGTTATTAAATTCCTCCATTAAAATAAGCTCTACCCTACATCATTTGTTTAGTGACACTAAGAACTTACATTTCTAAAAATAAGGTGAAAGTGTTGCAAGTGCTAGTTGCTCAGTAGTGTCCAACCCTTTGCAACCCGGTGGACTATAGCCCACCAGGCTTCTCTGTCCATGAGATTTCCCAGGCAAGAATACTGGAGTGAGCTTCTATTTCCTTCTCCAGGGGATCTTCCCAACTCATAGATCAAAGCTGGGTCTCATGCATCGCAAGCAGATTCTTTACCATCTGAGCCACCAGGGAAGTCCCAAAATAAGGTGAAGACAATGACAATTTTTAAGCATTACCTCAGGACAGTTACTGATTACATGGAGGTACATCCTCTGAGTTACTGACAAAAAGACACTCCCCTCATATCCACCTTGTAGCAGATATCATTATCAAATTTGTGCTCCAGCAAAATTATAAATCCATAATACTACATATCTTTAAGACTGTTCAAAGATTGGGAAATAATATCAATGTTTAGAGTCATTAAAAGTGACTGGATTTCATCCCCTGTGCTCACTTCTACAGACTCATCATGGCTTCCAAGGGTGTAAGGCTAAGAAGAACTGTGAGGTCATATCAGGATTCAGTGGGAAAGAGTCCGGGGATTGATTACAAATGTCTGCCTTGGGTTCGGGTGGAGGCAGCAGCATCAGCCATATTGTTTCTATAATCCAGGTTACAGTTTCTTGAAAAGCAACTAGAACATTATCAGGTTTCATAAATTGTACCAGTGTTTTCTTAGGTCAGTCTCCCAAGGGAATAAAAATAAAAACAAAAATAAACAAATGGACAAACTTACAAGTTTTGCACAGCAAAAGAGACCATGAACAAAACGAAAAAACAATCTATGTACTGGGAGAAAACATTTGCAAATTATGTGACTGACAAGGGCTTAGTTTCCAAAATATACAAACACCTCATATAATGCACAACCCAACAACAAAACACAACCCAATTGAAAAATGGGCAGAAGACCTAAATAGACATTTCTCCAAAGAAGACATACATATGGCAAATAGGCAGATGAAAAGATGCTCGACATCACTAATTGTTAGAGAAATGCAAATCAAAATTATTAATACAATGAGATACCATCTCACACCAGTCAGAATGGCCAACATTAAAAAGTCTACAAATGTGTATAGAAATAGAAAAAACCTCAAACAGTCAAAGCAATCTTAAGAAAGAAGATTGGAACTAGAGGAATCAACCTGCCTGACTTCAGTCTGTACTACAAAGCCACAGTCATCAAGACAGTATGGTACTGGCACAAAAACAGAAACATAGATCAATGGAACAAAATAGAAAGCCCAGAGATAAATCTAAGCACCTATGGACACCTTATCTTTGACAAAGGAGGCAAGAATATACAATGGAGAAAAGATAATCTCTTTAAACAAGTGGTGCTGGGAAAACTGATCAACCACTTGTAAAAGAATGAAATGAGAACACTTTCTAATACCATACACAAAAATAAACTCAAAATGGATTAAAGATCTAAATGTAAAACCAGAAACTATAAAACTCCTAGAGGAAAACATAGGCAAAACAGTCTGATGTAAATCACAGCAGGATCCTCTATGACCCACCTCCCAGAGTAATGGAAATAAAAGCAAAAATAAACAAATGGGACCTAATTAAACTTAAAAGCTTTTGTACAATGAAGGAAACTATAAGCAAGGTGAAAAGACAGCCTTCAGAATGGGAAAAAATAATAGCAAATGAAGCAACTGACAAAGAATTAATCTCAAAAATATACAAGCAACTCCTGCAGCTCAATTCCAGGAAAATAAGCGATCCAATAAAAAAATGGGTCAAATAACTAAACAGACAATTCTCCAAAAAAGACATACAGATGGCTAACAAACACATGAAAAGATGCTCAACATCACTCATTATTAGAGACATGCAAATCAAAACCACAATGAGGTACCATCTCACACTGGTCAGAATGGCTGCTATCCAAAAGTCTACAAGCAATAAATGCTGGAGAGGATGTGGAGAAAAGGGAACCCTCTTACTCTGTTGGTGGAAATGCAAACTAGTACAGGCACTATGGAGAACAGCGTTGAGATTCCTTAAAAATCTGGAAATAGAACTGCCATATGACCCAGAAATCCCACCACTGGGCATACACACCAAGGAAACCAGAATAGAAAGAGACATGTGTACCCCAGTGTTCATCGCAGCACTGTTTACAATAGCAAGGATGTGGAAGCAACCTAGATGCCCATCAGCAGACGAATGGATAAGAAAGCTGTGGTGCATATACATAATGAAATATTACTCAGCTATTAAAAAGAATGAATTTGAATCCGTTCTAATGAGGTGGATGAAACTGGAGCCTATTATACAGAGTGAAGTAAGTCAGAAAGAAAAACACCAATACAGTATATTAATGCATAGATATGGAATTTAGAAAGATGGTTAACGATGACCCTATATGCGAGACAGCAAAAGAGACGCAGATGTAAAGAACAGACTTTTGGACTCTGTGGGAGAAGGCAAGGGTGGGATGATTTGAGAGAATAGTATTGAAACATGTATATTATCATAAGTGAAACAGATCACCATTCCAGGTTCAATGCATGAGACAGGGTGCTCAGGGCTGGTGCACTGGGAGGACCCTGAGGGATGGGATGGGGAGGGAGGTGGGAGGAAGAGTCAGGATGGGGAACACATGTACATCCATGGCTGATTCATGTGAATGTATGGCAAAAACCACCACAATATTGTAAAGTAATTGGCCTCCAATTAAAAAAAAAAAAAGTCTACAAATGACAAATGCTGGAGACGGTGTGGAGAAAAGATAACCTTCCTACACTGTTGGTGGGACCAGAAGTTGGTGCAGCTACTGTGGAGAACAGTACGAAGATTTCTCGGGAAATTAAAAATAGAATTGCCATATGATCCAGCAATCCCACTCCTGGACATATTTCCAGATAAAACTATAAGTCAAAAAGATACATGCACCCTTATGTTCACAACAGCACGCTTTAGAACAGCAAAGCCATGGAAGCAATCTAAATGTCCATCAACAGATGAATGTATAAAGAAGATGCAGTACATATATACAATGGAATACTACTCAGCCATTAAAACACAAAGTAATGCCATGTGCAGCAAACTGAATGCAACTAAAGATTAAACATTAACAATTAAACATTAAGTGAAGTTAAAAAGAGAAAAACCATATGATATCACTTACATGTGGAATCTAAAATATGACATAAATGAACCTATCTTTAAAAAAGAAAGAGAATCACGAACATAGAGAACAGACTGGTAGTTGCTAAGTACGAGAGACAGACTGGGAGGTTGGGATTAGCAGACGTAAGCTTTTATATAGAGAATGGATAAACAACAAGGTCTTACTGGATAGTACAGAGACCTATATTCAATATCCTATGATAAGCCATAAAATATTTTAAAATGTATGTATTTATAACTGAATCACTTTGCTATACAGCAGAAATTAACATGGCATTGTAAATCAACTATACTTCAATAAAAATATTGATAAAAAAAGAACATTGTCAGGTCTGATTCCATAATTCCAATTACTCTTAACTTCAGGATTAATTTCTTTCTTTTATCAATGTACATTTATTGAGCACATTCCATGTATGAGGTGTACTGTTAGGCACTGTGAAAATAAAAAGTGAATTGGTCTCTCATCCAACCCACAAAGTAGTAGTTAATAAAAGAGAAAGACGTGTGTGTGTTTTGGGTATGAAGTGATAAAATGCTGCATGAAGAGTTTGAGAAGGAGAAGGACTGGAGACCCATCAATGGTAGGAAGGTGTACTTTGAGAGAGGCACGCTGGTGAGGGTGTGGCAGGGAAGCCTTGCAGTGATGTGAGACTGTTGGAATGGACTGAAGGGGAAGGCTATTTCAAACTGAGTTGCCAGAAAGAGTGGAAGCACCAGAGTGGAAAGCTGATGGCGGTGGGTGACCGACGGACTGACGAGAATATGGAGCTGCTCTTTATCCCAGCTTCCCCCACAGAGCAAGCTGGGTGCCTGTTGGCTTCATTAGACGGTATGCTGACATGACTGACACCCATTTCTAGAAGGGTTGTTCGGGTCCAGGGAAAACCTGCTCTCTGGAAAGATCATCTTTCATCACCATTTGAAGCGTGACATAGAACGGATGTCTTTAGTAAAGGGGAGGCCTCACTGGTGTCTCACACTGTACATTTTTTTATTGTAAACCTAAGAGGACTGACAAAGTTTCCATCTTTATTTTCTGAACTGCACACCGAGTCATCAAATGTGGCCGACGAAGAACACTCGTGATGTCGTATTATTCTTTTACCTGGATAAGGCAAAAATTCTTTATTTAACACATTGCTGAGCTAGGCACTAAGTGTTGATTTACTGAAAATATTTGCAAGAATAGATTAAAATTGAAAACAGAGGATCACCCCTCACATGCTCTTATGTCATGTCGTATATAAGCATACATTATAAACATGAGGTAGCATTTTGTTCAATTTCTTTTTTAAATACTTCAAAAGCCAATCATATTGGCTTTACTTTAAAAATAAAGAAAGAAACCAAAAAAGAAAACCACTTTTCAGCTACATGAAGAAAACTTATAGGGCCAGTCCAGGTAAAGAAGTACCAAGAAATAGATTTGTCAGTAAAATTAGGATGCACATTTTAAAGTTAAGAAGGGAGAAAGGAATTTAATTAAATCTAACATCCTTGTAAAATTTAGAATGCATGTCCAGAACAGGAAGGATTAACTTGCATGTCCGGGGACTTCTCAGGCCTTCACTTACTTATGGCTTGGCTTGTCACTATCTTCTAAGCAAACCTAAAACAGAGAAGGTGATACTGTGATACTGAGTAAGTTCCACCAGGTCCAAAGCTACAGGCAAGCTGATTGTTCACATCCCTCCCCAGCCCCTCCTACTTCCCTCTTTCCACTCCATGCCCTTCTCTGGAGTTTTTATGGGCAGCCTTAGATCTATATTTACCCACTATATTTAGTGAGTTTGATTATGCACAGCCTAAATTCAGATCCGAGATGACGATCCAGATTTTTGTTCACTGAAAGAACTTTTTTTTTTTGAAAATAGGTTTATAGCAAAGACTAAGCACTGACTTATTTCTCTTTTCTTGCTTTTCAATAGGCTTGTTTTGCCTCAGGCCTTTGCCTTTCCTGTTCTCTTCTAGAAAGTTCTGTGTGCACACCTGCCCAAGCCACTTCCTTCCTGATATTTATCTGGCCACTCTCCTGCTACCTCTTTGGAGAGGCCTTGAAGATCACTCCACATAAATGACACCCACTCCCAGTCCCTGGCCTTGCCACTGTCCAACAGGTCACCCTATCCATCTGTTTTCTGCTGTCTCTTTTTCATTCTTCTAAGTTTTTGTATAATTGAAATATTTTTATAGATACAGTAAAGTTCACCCTTTTTAGTGTCCAGTTCTGTAAGTTTTGACAAACATATAGACACACTGCCACAACCACAGTCAAGATTTAGAAAAATTCCATCACCCTGCACAACATTCCTATGCCCCGTTTATAGTGAACACTCTCCCAGTCGCAGTTCTCATCTGTTTCCTGCATCTATAGGGTTTCCTTTGTCAGAATGTCACAGAAATGGTGTCACAGAGTACTTAACCCTTTGAGTCCGGCTTTTTCACTTAGCATAAAGTATTTGAGTCTTAACTGTATTATTACATCTGTCAGCACTTCGATCCTTTTGATTGCTGAAAATGACTCCATTGTATGGATGTTATTCACTCTCCATTTGAAAAACATTCCATTTGTTTCGAATTTTTTGTGATTATAAGTAAAGATACAGTAAACATTCAAATACAGTTCTCATTTCACTGGTGTAAATATCCAGAGGTGGGATTGCTGGGTGATATTGTAAGTGAATGTTTAACCACAGAAAAAACTACAACTGTTTTTCAAAGTGGCTGTACCGTTTTGTATTCTGACCAGCAATGAGTGAGGGTTCCAGCACCCCTACATCTTCCTCAGCACTTGGTATTTTATTTCAGCCGTTCTAAGAGCTGCATAGCAGAATGTCACTGCGGTTACAGTTTGCATTTTCCCTAACGACTAATTATGCTGAACATCTTTTCATGTACATATTTGATATTATATCTCTTTTCCCTTTGGAATTACTTTTTAGAGCTGGAGTGAGATATGGAAGGAAGTTTGTGTTTCTAGCACCTAACGTGTAACACTGCCTTTACAACTAGCAGTAGGCAAGACTTTGTGCTCCAGGTATGACAGGACACAGACAAAGAAAATAGTAACTAATAATAACTGAGACAGAGCCATCCAGGTGCCTTCAAAGTGGTAGCTGCACACGGCTCTTTAGGTGACGTGCGAGGGGCACCTCGGTCAGCCTCAGGCCTGGAAGACTTCTCAGAAGACAGCAAGCTTGATCAAGGTCTCAGAGTTCAATAGGAAACCTTGGGTCCCAGCTCCTCTTAGTGGGGCTTGGCAACCCCATACCACAGAGCTCTCTCGCCTGGAGCTCTTCAGCTGTTTCTGGATTTGGGGTGCCCATGGTGGTGGGATTACAGATTAACACTCTAATGGCAACCTCTACTTCTCCTTCACGCCACTTACGGCAGTTATGATGACATCATTAATTATGCAGTTAAGTATTTAGCACCCACTTCTCTCCCACTACAAGAGCTTCCTGGGGCCCAGGGCTGCACCTGCCCTGATCACTTCCACAACCCAGCACTGTGAGTGGCCCAGCCAGGTCCTGGGACAGACAGAGTGGGACCCAAAGGACGAAGGACTAGTCTCACAGTTCCTGGAAAAATCGACTAGGTTACTGGAGAGCTTTCCCTCCCTGGTGGGGTAGTTTTGTACCTTTGCTCACTTTTAGTACCAGCTGTTAGCTCTTTATTTTCAAATTACTACAATAATTAATAGTCAAAATAAAGGTGCCCCCCCCCAGCCCCCGCTCCATCCAAGGGAAAACAAACTTTCACATTTTGTATAATGGTGGATGCTCATGCCTTAAGCAATCAATCTGTTGATCCTGGGATGTTTCAGCATGTCACTGGTGGTCAGATGGTATCGGGGATTTGCCAAAACAAAAAAAGAAATCTTTTGTCAGAAAGGTCTATTGTGCCCTAAAAATGGGTAGAACAAAAAGCAAATGGAGAGAAAGTTATTTTGAAGCTAAATTACCTATCAATCCTCCAGGTAATGCCATTCATTTTAATTCTCCTCCGTATTCACATGCAACACACACACACCCTTGGGCTGCTTCTCGTTGATGCAATAGCAAATCGGAGCTGAATGTGGGGGAGCAGGAGAAGGAGATGATCACTTTGGAACATTTAACCGAGCAACTACTACGTACCAACTACTCATCCAAGAGTCTCATTTAGCCCACACCTCCACTGAGGATACGGAGGCCTACACATCAGGAAATGGACGGTAAAGAAATAGAATCAAGATCTGAAATTTCCAGGGGAGTCACATTTTTAAGCACAACACTGGCTTAATTAAATACAATGCTAAACATCACTCATTATCAGAGAAATGCAAATCAAAACCACAGTGAGGTACCATTATACGCCAGTCAGGATGGCTGCTACCCAAAAGTCTACAAGCAATAAATGCTGGAGAGGGTGTGGAGAAAAGGGAACCCTCTTACACTGTTGGTGGGAATGCAAACTAGTACAGCCACTATGGAGAACAGTGTGGAGATTTCTTAAAAAACTGGAAATAGAACTGCCATATGACCCAGAAATCCCACTTCTGGGCATACACACTGAGGAAACCAGATCTGAAAGAGACACATGCACCCCAATGTTCATCGCAGCACTGTTTATAATAGCCAGGACATGGAAGCAACCTAGATGCCCATCAGCAGATGAATGGATAAAAAAGCTGTGGTACATATACACCATGGAATATTACTCAGCCATTAAAAAGAATTCATTTGAATCAGTTCTAATGAGCTGGATGAAACTGGAGCCCATTATACAGAGTGAAGTAAGCCAGAAAGATAAAGACCAATACAGTATACTAATGCATATATATGGAATTTTAAAAGATGGTAACGATAACCCAATATGCAAAACAGAAAAAGAGACATAGATGTACAGAACAGACTTTTGGACTCTGTGGGAGAAGGCGAGAGTGGGATGATCTGAGAGAATAGCACTGAAACAAGTATACTATCAAGGGTGAAACAGATCACCAGCCCAGGTTGGATGCATGAGACAAGTGCTCAGGGCTGGTGCACTGGGAAGACCCAGAGGGATGGGGTGGGGAGGGAGGCGGGGGGGGTGGGATCGGGATGGGAAACACATGTAAATCCATGGCTGATTCATGTCAATGTATGGCAAAAACCACTACAATATTGTAAAGTAATTAGCCTCCAACTAATAAAAATAAATGAAAAAAATAAAAATAAATAAATAAATAAATAGATGAGTCAGACTTGCTGCTGAGTTGGGGGAAGGGGAACAGGAAGGGCACCGCCCCTGGCCCCACGGTCTGCCTGTCTGACAGGGTTCTGGCCATCTTCAGCATCACCAGACCTCTGACAAACTCTCACTTTGACCTTGTGGCCACTGTGTTTATGTCATCATACAAAGCAGGGGCTGGTCAGGGCTCAGGTCTTCTCCGTATGGTTTTCTGGTTCAGATTTTGTTCTTGTGTGATGAAGTGGAAGTGGGACTCAGGGTTACCAGTTGACATGGTTCTTGCATTCAAAACGCAGGTTTTTCTAAAACCCTACAAAAATTCTTTTTCTTTTCCAAAAACTCAAATGATTATGTTTGGAATGAACTACAAGTCAGCATCTATTTACTCGCAGAGAGAACCGGTGAGCAGAGAACAGGAAGAAAAGAAAGTGGCATTTATTGAGCACCAATTATGTGAATTACTAAGCATCTGGACATGTCATAGAAATCTTTGCAATTGTCCAGTGAAGTATGTTGTTTATCCCATTTTACAGATGAGAAAACTGAGGCCTAGGAACATTCAGTAGTACTAGTAAGTAGTCAATCTGTTCTCTCTTGAGGCTAAAACCTATGCCCTTTGCTTTACATGGCAGGACTGTACAAGGGGATGGGAGTGAGGATTTCTCCCTTCTCATGGAATTAGAGATAGACCCCTATCCCTAATTGGCAATTGGTTTCAAAAAGTCACATCACATGTGACAGCCTGCTCACAATGTACACAGTTACAGCCTCGCCTGTTTTATTTCCTTTCCTGCTTCAAGGTCAACATCTCATTTTCCCAGTATTGCCAAAGAGTTCTTGTTTTGGTTTCCTGAGTTTCCTCTTCTCTTCAAGCTTTTCAATATTATACAGACATGATGCTCTGAATTACAGCCTTGGAAAGACATTAAAATATGGGGGGAAGTCACTTTCTAGCCAGTAGCTTTATTTGTGTACTTGACTTCATGTGTGGATTTTTAATTCATTCATATTGAATAGATACAAAGATGGGGAGTTTTTCCAGAAGCATTTGTTGTATCCAACTCATTGTGGCAAGTTCTTCATTTCAGACAAAATCTGCATAGTTTAAAGAGAGTTATGCCCTGACTTACATGATCTCAAAAAACATTCCAAAAATGTACCTTAAATGGACTCATGTTTTAGGTGTTTTGGAATCACTGCTACATAAAATCATCCCACAGTGAATGAAGGTCAAAAGAGATTAAACTCTACATTTTGCAGATGAGAAAACCAATGCCAGAAGGAAAGTGACTTTGCCTGAGGTCACACAGCTCATTATAGCTCAGCTAGAAGGAGAATTCACTTTGTAGGACTCTCCTGCACTCTGTTTTGAGATCAGATTGCTATATATTGAATTCTGCTTAATGGAACATAAAACACTCAACTACATATCAAAATCCAAGTCTCCTTAGAGAGGGAAGAATAGATGTGTTTTCTCCTCTTACGGACGACAGATTATTCTAAAGCTCTTTACCTTGTCATATGGTCAGTTGAGATTTACGCCTATATACATAGGTGTGAAATGGATGAGGAATTTCTTACCTAAAGAAAGGATTCTTTAAACTGAGGGTGTTCCCAGACCTGAAGCCCATCTGGTGTACCAGCGCCATGATCTGAATGTCATAGCTCTGTCTGCAAGGCAGGAAGAAAATACACATCATCTCACAAGGCTGGTGTCAGCCAGTCACATACATTTAGGGCATCTTCTACACATACCTACTTCATGAAGGTTTTAAGAGTGTGTGTTGGACATCTTATACGTGTCTGCATCTGTTTAAACTTCCCTGGTGTCTCAGACGGTAAAGAACATGCCTGCAACGCAGGAGTCCCGGGTTTAACCCTGGGGTTGGTTAAGATCCCCTTGAAAAGGGAATGGCTACCAACTCCAGTATTTTTGCCTGGAGAATTCCATGGACAGAGGCGCCTGGTGGGCTACAGTCCATGGGGCTGCAAAGAGTCAGATACGACTGAGTGACTAACACTTTTCATTTTCAATCTTAGTAGAGGCAAACTGAAGGCTCATTTGCTTGCAAATTGTTTGTTACAAAAGTTTGACAGCTATAATTTCTTGGTTTAAATATTACAAATGTAATGGTGTTTCTGGTTGGTTAAATTTATTTAAAAAAAAAAAAAGCTTTACCAATATCAATGGCAGAAATGGCTTTACGTAACAGAGACTTTATGTGTCACCACTGACGTACCAAAACAATCCTAATCATGTAAGAATTGTCTAAGCTAGTATCTCAAACTGACAAAAAGCAGCTAACAAATATGACTGATTTAATTTAAGACACCCCAGATGAAGGCTCAAGTAATTACAAGAAGTGGCTAATAATACCAAGTAGTATGCTATACCCTTGATGACTAATCTGAAAGGGCTGTGATTTGGGAATTTTTATTATTCATTCTTAAGAATATATGTATTTCTTTTGGTTATAAAAGTGTCACATACTCACTGTAGAAAAATAAGAAAACATTTAAATAAAATAAAATAATCTGCAATATCATTAGACAGATTCTTTCAACTAACACTGTAGAATATTTCCTTTCTGTGTATTTTTCACTCTATATATTTATAAATGTAAATTTTTAGTAAAATGATGCCTAAGTATTCCTTCATCTCTCTTTATTTAATGTTAGCATTTATTCTATAATTCTTAACAATGAATTTTTCAATAGCGTAATGTGGGTATAGCACAATTTAGCAATTCTTCATTATTAAATATTTATGCCTTTATAATAACATATTATTACTTATGGTAACAAATATCTGGTTTTATGACAGAAATTCTTCTGTAAAAGACATTCTTATAATACATCTTTATGTGCTATCAAGGATTATAGTTTTTGGAATAAATTCTTAGAGGCAGACTCACCAGGCTAAAGCATATAAGGCATATTTAAGGTTCCCAACACCTGCTGCTAAAATGTCTTCCAGAAAGTACACCAAATTACTTCCTCACCTACAAAGTATAAAAGTGCTAATTTCATTATACCTTTCCCGACCTTTAATATTTAAATGTTTGGGATTAGAATATTATTATTTGAATTTGAATTTCCTTGATAACTAGGCTTCCTTTTTAAATTCCAGAAATTAGCAAGGGACATAATTCCCTCCCTTCCCTATTATTACCAACAGAGGCCTGGGTAGGTTTAAATACAATGTCAAATTCTGTGAAACCAGCAACTCAAGGTCTAGCTTTAATTGAGGACAAACAAGAGGAAGACATATTCCAAATGGTTCCAAATTGGGCAAGAAATACATCAAGGATGTATACTGTCACCCTGCTTATTTAAATTATATTCAGAGTACATCATGCAAAATGCCTGGATGAGTACAAGCTGGAATCAAGATTGCTGGGAGAAATATCAATAACCTTAGATACACAGATGACACCACCCTTATAGCAAAAAGTGAAGAAGTAAAGAGCCTCTAGATGAAAGTGAAAGAGAAGAGTGAAAAGTTGGCTTAAAACTCAACATTAAAAAAACCAAGATCATGGCATCCAGTCCCATCACTTCATGGCAAATAGATGGGGAAACAATGGAAACAGTGACAGACTTTATTTTCTTGGGCTCCAAAATCACTGCAGATGGTGACTGCAGCCATGAACTTAAAAGATGCTTGCTCCCTGGAAGCAAAGCTATGACCAACCTAGACAGCATATTAAAAAGCAGAGACGTTACTTTGCTGACAAAGGTCTGTCTTCCTAGTAGTCATGAATAGATGTGAGAGTTGAACCATAAAGAAAGTTGAGTGCTGAAGAATTGATGCTTTTGAACTGTGGTGTTGGAGAAGACTCTTAAGAGTCTCTTGGCCTGTAAGGAGATCAAACCAGTCAATCCTAAACGGAATCAGTCCTGAATATTCATTGGAAGGACTGATGCTAAACTGAAACTCTAATACTTTGACCACCTGATGCGAAGAACTGACTCATTGGAAAAGACCCTGATGCTGGGCAAGATTGAAGGCAGGAGTAGAAGGGGATGACAGAGGATGGGACAGTTGGATGGAATCACTGACTCGATGGACATGAGTTTGAGCAAGCTCTGGAAGTTGGTGATGGACAGGGAAGCCTGGCGTACTGCAGTCCATGGGGTTGCAAAGAGTCAGACATGACTGAGCAACTGAACTGAACTGATAGCTAGAGATTAAAAAAAAAAATTAGTAATGTCCTTTGAGGGCTTCAAGGGGGCTCAGTAGTAAAGAACCAACCTCCTGGCTACAGTCCATGAAATGGTAAGACAGTCAGATACAACTTAGCGACTCAATAACAATAACAATGTCCTTCCCTATTTCAACTCCTGTAACTGACTTGGAATTCTCTTTTTTTGTTTTAAAATGTTTCTTCCTGACATTCACATCCTGCAGTTCACTTCATTTGTGATACTTGAGGGTAGATTTGAAGAGAACCAGACATTGAGGCAGTGAGCTCTTTAGGAGCAAGGTTTATAAAGCAATCAATAATGGATAATTTTCCAATACTGCGTCTACAGGATCCTAAATAACTATTCACTGTTTTGAATCAGTTATTTGCCAATGTACATTAAAAGAAAATGCAACCTAAGTAATTGCCAGAGTTACTCATTTAAAATCTTATGTGGCCAGGGAATTCCCTGGTTGTGAATTGGAAGGTTGTGCCTTCCAATGCAGCAGAGGACATCAGTCAGATTCCTTGTCAGGGAGCTAGATCTCACATGCCTTGTGGCCAAAAAATAAATGAATAAAAAACACCCAAAACATAAAACAGAAGTAATATTGGAACAAATTCACTAAAGACTTTAAAAATGGTCTATACCAAGAAATACCTTAAAAAAAATTTTTTTAACTAAAAAAGAAAAAAATCTTATAGGGCCAGAGCAGAGCAGATGACTAAGTGGCAACATACTTTAGTTTAAGAACTGAATACAAAACCATTGCTTTATATACTAAGATCTCTTTTGTAATATTCAAGAAGATTTTGGAAACCTGGGACTAACACAAGCAGTCATGTTCTTACTGAAGAAATAATTCATGATCATTCATCTTAGAGAAAACAGGAAATGCAGTAGTGGGATGGGTTCAGTGGTGACCATTAAGGAAGAATGGGATGGAGAACAGAAGAGGTAGGAAGCCTGGGGACAAAATGGTCCAAGTCACCAAGGATTTACTGAGAGATAAAGGAAGGAATGAGAACCTCAGCACATGCGAACTCTAGACCAGTGTTCTTCAAAGGGGTTGAAACGTGCCCCAGAAAGGATGTGGGATGGTACCTCATGGTGTGGAAGAAAATACTGACCCGTTATTTTCAATTTTTTCAGTTATTTGTTTTAGTGGATTGAACAGTGTCCTACCGACATGTCTACTCAAGTCCTAAAGCCTGGTATCTGTGCCTATGATTGCATCTGGATAGAAGATCTTTGCACATGTGATGAAGTTTATATGAAGTCATATTGGATCAAGTGAAAGTGAAAGTCGCTCAGTCGTGTCTGACTCTTTGTGACCCCAAAGACTATACAGTTCATGGAATTCTCCAGCCCAGAATACTAGAATGGGTAGCCTTTCCCTTCTCCAGGGGATCTTCCCAACCCAGGGAACGAAGCCAGGTCTCGCACACTGCAGGCAGATTCTTTATCAGCTGAGCCACAGGGGAAGCCCATACTAGATTAAGGTGAGCCCCAAATCCAATGACCAGTGTCCTTATAAGAAGACAGGACACATAGAGACAGACCCAGGAATGAACACCAACTGAAGAGTGTGGCAGAGACTGGAGTTATGCAGCTACAAGGAAGACCAAGGATTTTCAGGCACCATCAGAAGCTGAAAGACCTGTTTCTTCCTTGGAAACGTGGTCCTGCTGATGCCCAGATTTCACACTTCTAGCCTCTGGAATTGTTAGAGAATACATTTTTGTTGTTTTAAGCATCTGGTTGGTAGTAATTTGTTACAGCAGCCCTAGGAGATGAGTGCAGTTTATCAAATATATATTGAACACAAGTGGATTGAGTAGGTAAATGCTGGATTCTAATCACCAGCTTAGAGTTAAGACATCTGTTAGTTCACCTAAGTTCCTCAGGCTTGGCTAAGGAGGGTTGGTTTAGCAAGACTGTGATTACATCTTAAACCATGTGCTACAATGATACTGAGTAAATACCAGCCATGAGACTGCTAGACAGCATCACAGACTCAATGGTTGTAAATTTGAGCAAACTCGGGGAGATGGTGGAAGACAGAGGAGCCTGGTGTGCTACAGTCCAGGGGTTGGGCACGAACAATCGCAGAGTTGAACACAACTTAGCAATTGAACAACGGCAACAACAACCAGCCATGTGATGGACACATGGGTCAGAGTTTGAATAATCTGAGTAAGGGTGTAGAATGTGGAAATGTCACTTAAAGCTGCCCATCACATATCATTATTTCACTGTACCTAACCATGCACAACAGTTTCCCCTTGTAATTCCTTCTGCTGCAGCTGTCCAAATACATAGCGAGTGAGAGGATTTGTCTTAGCTGGAGTCCAAGGTGGAGAAGCTTAATGCTAAGCACTTGAAGCTTCCAAAGCATTAATTCTCTGGTCAGCATGTCTTCCAGTTTTATAAACCAAAAAGCTCATTCAACTCTCTGGAAACCACCTTCTCTGGCAGCATACCTGGGCAGTGCAGACCTCTGCCTGAGATCCAAAAATTTTAAACTATGTTTTAAAACATTATGGCACAGGATAAGCAGCTGAGCTGGATCCAACAGTAAGCCATATTTATTTTTTCAGTTCATGTTTTTAGTTTTATTTTTGTATGTCTTAGAAAATGCATACTATATGAATTTCTGTATGTGAATATACACAGACATGTCTATGCACGTGTGTATATATAGTATATATACATATATTCATCCATATAGACCTATCTATATATCTATGTGGGAGCATTTTGTTTTGTATTTTCTATTATTACTGTAGTACATCCACACAATTAAGAGAGAAATATTAATCTACGTGGAACACACATAAATAAAGTGATTTTACTCAAACGTGCACATATCCAATAACATTGGAGACCATATCTGTGAACTTCAGGGATATAAATTTCGTAAAGTTCATAAAAAAGCAATGTTCTCTTCTACTGTCCAGAGCAATAAGACGAAAGACAGCTCAAGAATGATAGGAGGCTGTCAGAAATAAAATGCTACAGTACAATCAGAAATGTTGCTGGCAGCGAAGGAAAGGGCAGGTATTGTCACACCGGCGTGGTCGCACAGGGAGCTCTCCCAGGAGGTCAGAGTTTAAAAGAATATTTGACGATAAAGGAGCGGAGATCCTCCCTGAGGCAGAACAAAAAGGTAGCCCCTTTCTGAAAAAATAGTGTGAAAACCTTGACATTAAGGAAGCGCCAAGCTTTGTAGAAAATAACCAAGGAAAACAATTTTAAGAAACCCCCCCCAAAAAAAAAATCTGATTAGATATAGTAAGAGTAGGAAAGTAAATAGGGGAAGAGGAAATAGAACTGAGGTTTACTGTGGACCCACTGTGTGCTAATTGTTATAGTGTGTTCTCCCTTAGTATCTGCAAAAGCCTAGTGGGACAATTATCATAAAGTCTACTGTATAAATGATGAGGTGAGGAAACTGGGGTGCTAGAGAGAATGATTAAATTGCCTGAGATCACTCAGGTACAAACTAGTATGTAGAAAAGCCTAGAAAGAACCAGGACACATCCAGACTCCAAAACCTAGTCTCTTCCACTACACAAGGGTACTGGTCTAATAAGAGGAAGAACTTCCTCCCTTTCTTCCTCCTACAAAGCACTGCATGCCTATGACATCTCAGCATCTTCTTTCAGTTGTGCCGGACTACGTTTTTAATAAGTGAGGAATCAGCTATGACTCTGTGATTCAGGGAGTCATTCCACACCACTGCTGAATCTCTGGAATGTATTAGGTGAGGACAGACGCCACAAAATAAAACTCAGGCCCTCTTTTTCGGAAGTTCACATACAGGCAAATAACAGCAATATAACAATGCTGTCATAATAAAGCTGTGGAGGGCTGTAGGAGCCCTGGGTGTCAGGAGGCAGTGGAGACGGTTTGCTTTCTTCTTGGCTATTAGGGGAGTTAAGGAGGGGAGGGTTGAAAAATATGACTGATAAGGATGAAACCCAAGATACGTTAGAAAAAAGGAGTGGAGGAATAAGATGACTTAAATTCAGTCACCTAATTTTACCCTAGGGTACCTTAAAATATTTGAAAAGAAATGGATGTTATTCTGGTTTGCACAAAGCAGAAAAGGTAAAGTCCCAAACTCCAGGCAGATGCTGGTTACTGCTCCTTAGCACTAAAGAACCAGTCATTAAACAGGTGGTATATGAGGGTTTAGGCAGAAAGTGGTCACTTCAAGGAAGAACAAGGCATGAAGTATCTCCCACTTTTTCTCCTAGAAAGCTTTGGGATGCTATCCCAAGGCAAGGAGAATAGAGGGACGCTGCAAACCACAGAGCACATTTTCTGTAAAATTGGTAGAAAGATGTATCTGCCATTTCCAACTTAGGTGTAAGGGCTGCCGAAGCAACTGAGATTAGTTGAAAGCCACATGGGAAAAAGTGCAGACATGCAAAAAGGGGCAAGACAGCCCAGGGCCAGTACGCCTCAGAAAGTACTCACATCACTACACGACCTGAAGATAAGTAACACTTTCTGACATGCAAAAGTTTTATCCCTTGTACCCTGATGTGCAGGAATTGAAGTAAGTAAGGCCACTGCTGCTGCTACTAAGTCGCTTCAGTCGAGTCCGACTCTGTGCAACCCCACAGACGGCAGCCCACCAGGCTCCTCCGTCCCTGGGATTCTCCAGGCAAGAACACTGGTGTGGGTTGCCATTTCCTTCTCCAGGGGATCTTCCCAACCCAGGGATCGAACCCGGGTCTCCTGCATTGCAGGCAGATGCTTTACCCTCTGAGCCACCAGGGAAGCACCCGGGTACGGCACAAATACAGCAAATATTTTGTTACAATTTTTCAAAACTGCAATGAAGCTCTTACCTCTATGAAGGAAGTAATGATGCTTATGAAGGAAGACCATGATGTAGAAATACAATGACTCAAGGAAGAGGGAGAGAAAGATCTCAGTGTACTGATATGGAAATTATTTGAGATGCATTGTTAAGTGAGAATACGAAGATGTAGAAAACAGGTATAGAATGTTACTGTTTACATATAAAAGCAGAGGAAAAATATCCCAACAAATACAGTGTTTTCTAACTGTATATCCAAAATGAAACTCTTAAGAGATATACAAGGAACAGTTAACAGTGTCTACACAATGGAGGAGAGGAAGGAATGAATGGGGTGTGATACTGGGATGAACACTTTTCACTGTCAGCCTTTTTTTACATTTTTATTGTCAACAGCATGACTATATTATTAAAAATTGAATATCCCCTTAAGGAGATAGAAAGTTATGATAACTGGAGATATAACACAGTTTTATAAAGAACAGTAATGAAAGCGAAAACGTTAGTCACTGAGTCGGGTCTGACTCTTTGCAGCCCTATGGACTGCAGCCCTCCAGGCTCCTCTGTCCATAGGATTCTGTGGGCAAGAATACTGGAGTGGGTTGACATTTCCTTCCCCAGGGGGATCTTCCCGATCCACAGATTGAACCTGGGGCTCCTCACTGCAGGTGGTCTCCTGCACTGCAAGCAGATTCTTTACTGAATGAGCCACCAGGGAGACTCTAAAATAACAGTAATAGCTAGCCCGATTAGTTTCATTTCTCAAGGCAGTGTTCTTCCCCTGGGCTATGAGGGTGAAACCAGAGGTTAAACTCAAGTGCATCACATTCAATAAAGGCTGGTCCATACTTCCTCTGGCCTGGACGGAGGAATGTAGGCAGGATATGACGATAGGTGGAGGGTTTTGAGCTACTTCCACGTCAGATCCAAAGGGTGCAGACAGGGTTCTGTACATTTTGAAGGAACATTTACACTCTGGGCCTCTTTCTGCTGAATAACTTTTAAATAAATATTTGCCTATTAAATTTGCAAATGATTAAAAAATGGTAGGCATCCCTAAGGTGCTACACTAAAGAATGTTTAAAAGTAAGTAAAAGAATCCATTGGCTTTAGTAAGGATCTACAGACAGCGTGATGAATGCATGAGTGGAATAAACAGCACGATAAATGCATGAAGTGGAATAAACACAAAAACTTGAACTGAAGCTGATAAACATCAGCTGTGTACTAGGAGAAAAGACGTAAACGTAGATTGTATAAAAATGGGCTTTTTGCTTTGAATTATCTAAACACTCAAGTAAAGTGGCCCTCAGCCTACCGTTTGATTATATTATTATAAGTATGGTACTCAAGACAACAGTGGTCACTATTGCTTTGTACTCAGCGTGTATCAGAAGATGTATGCTGTCCTGTTCTTTTAAAGGGGACACTGAAAACCTGGCTATTTCCAGAGAGGACTTAAAATTTTAAACTAGTTCAAAATCACTCTTAAAGTGGGGAGGAGCTGAGCATGTTAGCCTGAGGACAGGGAGACTAGGAGAATATTTTCTAAGACTCTCCTAATACTTGAACAACTGCCACCTGGAGATTGGAACAGATCTATTTCTTTTGAATTCAGAAGCACAACTAAGATTAATGAGTTGAATATACAGGAAGTAGATAAAGGATCAATATCAACAATGATTTTTTAATAATTAAGAGATGTCTAAAGTAGAAGAAAGTAGTGAATAGCTCATGACTATATGAAAAGTTACTTAACTTTATTAGTGATTAAGGGCTTCCCTGGTGGCTCAGATCGTAAAAAATCTGCCTGCAATGCAGGAGACCCAGGTTCGATCCCTGGGTCAGAAGATCCCCTGGAGAAGGAAATGGCAACCCACTCCAGTATTCTTGCCTGGAGAATTCCATGAACAGAGAAGTCTGGTGTGCTATAGTCCATGGAGTCTCAAAGAGTTGGACACAACTGAGCTACTAACACTATTAGTGACTAAATAACTATAAATCAACTATAACCAGATGCAACTTTAAACACTTATTTTAGAGTCTATTAGATTTGAAAAAGCATAGAGACTGGTAACATCCAGTCTTAGGAAAAATATGGACAAAAGAGCCTGCTTATCAATGGCTGTTATGAGTGGAAATTGGTATTGCCACTGAGAAAGTTAGGATCTAGCAGACTCTAACATGTACGTACCCTCTGATCCAGCATTTCTATTTTTAGGCATCTCACTTAGAAATATTTACATCACTGTGCAAGCTCTATGTTCAAGTGCACTTAGTGCAAAATATTTTGCAATGGCAAAAAAAAAAAAAATAATTGGAAGCAATCTAAATGTCCGTGGATCAGGGGTTTTTTAAAAGACATGATTGTATATCCATGTCCTTGACTGTCATTCACTCATGAAAAGAACAAAGCATATCTATCTGTACAGATTCAGGACTTACTACTAAGCAAAAACCTTAGTTGTAGACTGTTAGTATAACCTTTGTATAAAACAATAGCAACTCCACAGTGATGTTATTTGTTGGTCCAGGCACAGAAAATCACTTGAAAGGATATGGACCAAGCAAGCATATCTGAGGAATGGGGTGAGGGGTGGGTGTGTGGATTGACCCTAGACACTTTTGAAGTTTTCAATTTATATGTGAGCATGTTTAGGTTTCATAATGAAATAAAGACTTTAACTATGGAAAAGCTGACTGGTAAGATGGTGGGCTCTCTGTCACTGGAATGTTTAAGCACAGGCCCAAGGAAGCGGGATACAGGGGGAGGTAGGGAGGGACGAAAGTTGGGTGAAATGACCTATGAATACCCTTAATATCCTGAGATATAATATTCAAGTGTCCTTGAACCACACTCCTCTAGGCCCTTCTCTGCTAACTCACACAGGAGAAGCTCCCACAAGATGAAAGAAAACAGAGCATTCTAAAAATGAGCCAAGTCGAAGTAATCACTGCTGAGACCTCGTGCGTCCATCACCAGAGGAGAGCACTATCCTGCCGGTCACACCGCATATGCCCCTGCAGTATTCTCCCCCCTGTGGTACAGATGGACTTCCCGGCACTAAATTTGGGGATGTTTGGCCAGACAGATGCAAGGAAAGCTAGGAAGCTGCCATGGGCTTTAGAGCACTTGAGAGCTCAAGCTTTGGCCAGTGTCCCCACAAGCTGATGGATTTCCTTCCTGGCTGCGCGCGCGGTCAGGGGTGGACCACTGCCTTTGATTTACCCTAAACTCCCTTTCCTGGCTGTGCTCAGGGCAAGCTGATGTGTGCCCTGCAGGCTTTGACGCCGGGGGCACCTTTGCAAGCTCAGCCAGGCCTTGGTAAAGCCTGTTGGCCACTTCAGTCCTGGGGTCTCAGGGGCCCACCAGCTTCCCACAGGCCCAGTAACCAGAGGCAGGATCGAGTCCACACTCTCGTGCTTACTGCTTATTGGCGACAAACAGCACTCTCCCTGAGAGGGTCTCTCCTTCCTTGTCCAAAAGAGGAGTCTGAAGAAGACACCACGCCTGATACCAGTGAGTCAGAGGCTCAGTGGGGGCTGTTGACAGCCAAACCCTTACCCTGTGGGGCAAGGAAAGAGTTAAAAGCCAATTAGGCACCTGGTCCAGAACTGGGGACTAGTAGTTCACGGTTTATTGACTCATGGAACACTTTTAAAATAAGGATAGCTCAATTTATTGAGCAGTTACTATCTGCTGAGTATTGTCCCAGGACCATTAGGTATATTAGCCCATTAAATCTATACAGCAACCTTATGGAGTCAGGCCAGGCTTCAAATCCAGGGACTTGGTCACTCTATAAATCTATATGGCTGTATCAAAGTTCACTGGAAGCCCAATAATAACAAAGTTTGGGGAACTGATTTCTTGGAAAAGCCTGGCAGGGCGGAAAGTCTGGAGCGTGGCCTTTTACTGTCTGATGCCAACCTGTTGAGGGGTCCTGATGGGCTTCTGGAAGCAAGAAAACCTACTGGGGCAGATGGCGTCTACCATCTTTCCAGCCCCAATGTATGTGTCTGTGTGTCTGTTTGTGTGCCTATATGTGTGTGTGTATCTGTATGTGTCTGTGTGTGTCGGTGCGTCTATGTGTGTGTGTCTGTCTAAGTTGAGTTGCTTCATTTCATGTGGAGGAGGACATCCTGCTGATGCTCTGAACGCAAGGTCACCTGTCCTGGGATTCGGCAGGGCCCGTGGGCGGGCAGGGAATCAGGTTCATACTGAGCATGGAGTACATCCCTAGAGGGGACATTCTGAACTGAAGATTTTGGGGGGAAACTTTATATAGTCTAACTGCTAAGTAAAATGAACCACCTTTATATCAAAATACATACTCAGCTCTATTATGAGGTAGAATGCAAATGTAGAAGCTTTTTAAAAAAAAGCATTTAACTTCAAAGAAATTTCCCCCATGAAGCAGGCCGCTTCAAGCTTATCTCCCTCACCCTCGCAGGAACAAATTCATTTACTTGGGATGTGAGTAGGGGGAAGTTTGAGAAATAGATGCACAGATTCCTTGAACACGAATGCTGTGTGGAATAGGAATGACTCACAGATCATGTGCCTTCTCTCTGACTGTCAGTCCAGACAAGGCTTCTGGGGATCCCCTCCTCCTGAGCCCCACAAGCCCCCTGAGCTGTATCACATGCCCATGGGCACTTCTTTCTCAGTAGGAGCCATGAGGAGCCTGGATGTTTTCATAAGAAGCGGAGGAGGGTGTACTGTTAGTTTGCCTTCTGCCAGGTCACATGACTCAGATCAATCCTCACTGCTGGTGGGACACATTGAGAAGTGTGGGAAGAGAGCAGGAGTGTCGGGAAGAGAGCAGAGACTCGGGGGTCGTGGAGAGGCATAGCCCTTAAGAGAACACCAAACACTGACAGTCACCTTGTAGGTAGTCCTTCCCCTCTTCCCCCCACAACTTTCAAGCCTTTCCAGTAGGAGAGAAAGGGGTGCACAGAGTGGGAAGTTACCAATGCTGCGATTAGCATTGTTAGCACCTGCTTGCCTGATTATTAAAAAAAGGATTCTAGATTGTGAAACCGAAAGCTATAACCTACATGGGGAAAATCCATTGAGGCATTACTCAGACACAAGAGGTTCTACAACCAGGGATGATGGAAACGAAGACAGGGGCTTGCTCATCACCGCCCCCCACCTTCCCCACCACCATCCATCTATTCTGGGAAAGAACAAATTGGCTGACAAAGCACAGACCCTACCTCACCCCTCCAAATCCCAACCCAACTGGCTTAAGAGATTTCATTACAGGTTTTATTTTAGCCAGAGTTGATATGGCTACCACAGAAAACTGTCTTATCTTTATTTCACTCTAAAAACTAAAAGTAACATTAACATCAGTGCTTATTTTCTGGAAACCCAGAGAAACAAATACTACTGTTTGAACCTAGTTTTTTTAAAACTTTAAAGTTATGATGACAAATAGTAGAGGATGACGTGGAACAGCACAGACGAAGAAGGGGAATGATACTGACCGAGACCCAGCAAAGGCCACGTCAAACCAGAAGGCCAGGCCGTGGATGAGGCCAGACTGCGCCATCTGAAACACAAAGGGAATTTCTATTCTGCAAGGAAATAAAAAAGAGAAAGAACAAAGAAACACTTGGAATTATTTTTCTGTTGACAGACATACTGGATACATTTGTGAGATCGGTGGGAACATTCACAGAATATTTTCTTTCTCTCTGAAGCACTCTTGCTTTGGCAGCAATACTCTCTCGGTGGGTGATTAACACTTGGGTGAGGCTGCACATTTGAGAATGTTGCTTCTTGATGAAACTCTGCAAGGACCAGCCCACTGTGCTGCAGTGATCCAGAACTCCACAGGGAGGGTACAGCATTCGGAATGGGGTTTGACTACTGAACAGGAGGATGACTCAGGACACAGATGACAACCATCCTTCCAGAAGCCAAAACGTGGGCTGTGGCAGCTCCCCTAGGTAGCTATTCAGAAGGGAAAGGCTATTCAGACCCTTAAGTGATGAAATGGACCACAAGGGTGAAGATGAAGCTCAGAAGGTCACTGTCACAGTTCATTTCTTTTTCAGGGAGGCAATATAACTTCCCACCACGCTGCTGCAAAACTCTGACAGAAGTGGCCATGGCTGATGTCAAATGTAGAGTAAGTAGGAATAGAAAGAAAGTTGGAAAAGACATAACAAAATATAGAAGCTGGACCTGTTTTAGCCATGGAGCTTTGGAAAGTCATTTAAATTCTCTGAGCCTCAGTTTCCTCTTTTGTTGAGTGCTTCTGCTCAGTCATGTATAACTCTTTGTGACGCTATGGACTATTGCACGGGCTCCTCTGTCTGTGGGAATATCCTGGCAAGAATATTGGAGTGGGTTACTATTTCCTGCCCCAGGGGATCTTCCCAACCCAAGGATCCAATCCGCATCTCCTGCATTGGCAGGCATATTCTTTTACCTTTAAGCTACCTGGAAAGCCCCTTCCAAGTGGCGAAATCTCTCTTCCCTCTCAAGGTTCTTATCTAGGTCAAGTGGGAAAAAATGTATATGAAAGTGCTTTGTAAACTTGAAAGTATTTCACAATTAAAAGATGATATTATTGGTCCATTGATGGAGCTGTACTACTCCAAGGAGACACATTTTAGTGAATGCTCTAGAGACTGACAAAGAAAAATCTTATTTTTAAGATGACTTGTATTTATGGTACCACCAAAGGCCTAACTTCTTCCATTCTGCAGTAGTCAGAACATTTCTTGAGTTTTCCGTATTTGTCACACTGAATTTGTTGGTATTGCATTACAATTATTTCATCCCCTAAATGGACCATGAGCTTCTTCAAGGAGAAACTTAAGTGACTTAATGTACCTTTGCAGGCACCAGTACAGTACCAGGCACAAAGGAGAACTGCAATCAACATTCGCTGAATCAATGCACAAATGACATCTCAGAAAAGTCAACAAAGATACACTTTTCAAAAAATACCCTCAGGAGGCAGACAGGAGTGGCAAATAAAGCCATGGAAGTCAATTTTGCCTGGATCTTGATAGTTACTGGACTTCTCTGGTGGCTCAGCAGTAAAGAATACACCTGCAGTGCAGGAGATGTGGGTTCGATCCCTGGGTCTGGCAGATCCCCTGGAGAAGGAAGTGGCCACCCATTCCAGTATTCTTGCTAGGGACAGAGGAGCTTTGTGGCATACAGTCTATGGGGTCGCAAGAGTCGGTCATGACTTAGTGAGTGAGCACACACACAGTAGTTATTAGAGTTGCTCCCAAATGCCTATTCTCTTGCTCTGAGCACACAGTAGGACTGCATTCATCCACCCTCCTGTGCTCAGGTACTGCCCTGTGATTTGCTCTGACCAATTAAATGTGAAGTGAGTGGTGTCATGTCCCAGCAGAAGCTTTACTGCTAGTACATGCTTTGCCATGCTTTTCTTCCTCGGTAATCAGTATCATTCCTTGTTCCAGATAGGGGCTGCGGCACCAGCCTGATAGCTGGGGTGGGTGATGCTGCATGGAGCTAAAGCTGGTGCACAAAGAATGAACAGTGTGGGAGAGAAAGGTCCCTGTATTATCATAAGCCACTGAAGATTGGTTTTGTTACTGCAGCATACTCTAGCCTATCCTTACTGATACAGCATCCTTTGTCCATCATGATCTCGACACAGATGATGGTCTGAGTTAACTAGCTGTACCTTCTGAAGTCTGTCTGACTCATGCTTCCTCAGTCATCCTGGAAAATTATAACCTGGCCTTATATTTATTAATTTCAAATTAATTTTTAAATTAAATTTATTATCCAGAAAAAAAAAAGTCAATCTTCTCAGGCAGAAAAGGGTAAAATTCTAATGAAAGGTCATTCAAAGGGGATTCATATTACCATCTGAGAAATAAGTCTTCATTTCAGAGTCTCTTCAAGTGGAAAAAAGAGGACAAAACTAACATTTACCAAGGGCCTTCTTGGAAAACAAGGCAGAGCCTGTAAAATTTTTAGCATGTTACCTAGTATGCAGTAAGCACTCAAAAAGTTGTAGCTCCTCTTCCTGTCATTAGTGTGGGTAGTCACCTGGTGGATGGTTAAAAAGTCCAGACACTGGCCTTCTGAAAGGTTCAATCCTAGCTTCAACACACATATTAATTCTGTGCATTTTATATAATTTTGTATATGCAACTTACTGTTTCATCCTACTTGATATGTGTCATTAGTTAAGTGGGGACAAAAACAGTACCATCTGCCTAGGGTTGCTGTGAGGATTAAATGAGTCATTATATATACATACAAAAATATATATATATATGGCTCAGAACAGTGTATATAAGCATAAGCTACTATTCAATGTTTCTCATTCAATTCCTAAAGCAATCCTAAGAAGGAGGCATCATTATCCTCATTTTTCAATAAATGAAACTAGTATTAACAGACCCTCCCTGTGGGTAACTCACACCTGAAATCTGTCCCCTGTGTGAGCTGTGAAACTCTGCCCTGAAGCTTAGGGAATGAGAGAGCTAGAGGAGAATCTAAAAATCAAGAGCGACATCGATTTGTACCAACCTGTGGAGATCTGCCTTTTGCACATCCATAAAGTTTACTGTGGGCTTGTCTGAGCCATCAAAATCCTAATGTCAAATGTGTCCCTGGGGAATAAAAATAAAGATGATATCTTTTTTTCCGGATAAACTGAAGCCAAGCAAGATTGCTGTCTAGCTTTCCTCCTGAAATTTTAAGTCAGCAAGAGTGAGGGTTTAGAGGGCATGAGCTTAATGAGAATAGTATTAACAACAAAACTCACATTTATTTAGTGCTTACTATACGCCAAGCACTAAGTGCTCTGTACTTTACTAAGTTCTTTACTAGGTCCTATCTTGTAATCCTCACCAATGTCTCGGGAATAGGCATTTGGCGTTTTTTGGACCATCTAGAATTTACCTCCTCTCCACACTCCAAGAAGTTTCCCAGCAAGTTAGCCTACCCTCAGCTCCAGGTAGAAGCTGGCGCTCAGGTACCTGACCTCAGAAAAGCCAATCAGAGCATTACTTTTTCCCTGAAGACAGGAGCTGATTCACAGATGGAGGCAGGAGCCAAAGTTTGACAAACAGGCTCTATCTAAACTAATTCTGGGGCTTTTGCCTAAGTTATTAGGAAACGGCAGGTTCTCCTGTGGGACTTAGTTACAAGGATCTGAAGTTGTATGCTACCTTCTGATGCTACCTTCTTACCCTAAGGAAGCAGAGTAAAATCTGGCAACAGAGTAAAATCACAGGAAATGGAGATAAGTGGTAAGAGTAGAAAAACCAGACCCGTGTGACAATGTCTGAACTTGTACAACAGGTCTCTGTCTCCAGGCTTTGCAGTATTGGAGAACCAATAATTTCATTCTAGTTTAAGCCAGTGTGAGTCGGGTGTCCTCCCACTAAAAACTGAAAAGCGTTTTAGATAATGCAAACTTAAGTTGTCTAAGGTTACACAGCTAGGTGGGATCACAACTGAAACCCACATCTGTCTGACAACAAAACTCCTGCTCCCAGCTATTTATTATCCAAAGCTTCCCCTTCTATTACGTGTTTCGTCACTAGAATCAATGAGAGGATATGAATTATTGAACAAGTATGAGGGCTGAGTGTGTGCATGTGGTGAGTCAGGACACTTGGAGAATTAAAAGTTACTTATCAACATGCAGTCAGAAAATCTCCTTGCTTTCAACAGTATCATTCTCTGAGAACTTTCCTAACTGATCAGGAGATCAGAGGTGGAAAACTTGAAACAGTGTTCCAAGGAGCTTTTTCTTTGCTTCTGTGGTGGCTCACCATAGAGCCTGGCAGCACAGCTCGTCCCAGGCGCCTGAGTGAGCAAGTGGATGAATCAGCAGATAAACACCCGGGAAGAAGAGCCCACTTACCACTACTGGCTGGCTGAAGTATACCTCCACCGCGGCACCCTGGAGACTGGACAGGCTGACCCCGAAGCAGCACCCCTGGTACCTGAAATAGATGGCAGAAAGCAACACCATGCATCTTGTCGTGTTTCCCCAAGCCCCAAAGAACCGTAATGCACTGCACGGCCACCTCGTGGGTCCTCAGCCCTGGGGCAAGTATGAAGACGTGTGAAGGGCAAGAGGTTGATAGGGGGCAGAGGAAGAAACTCTCTCTAAAGTCTCGGCACTTCAGGTGGCGAGAAAAGCAAGGAGGTAATGGAGGTGGAGGAAATTACTTGTGGGGAGAATACTGACAAGGGTATTTAGAGGCTGAAAGGCCTTTGGGTCCCCTCCCTTGACCTCATGCCACAAGGCGGCTGCCTGTCCCAGGACACATCTTTCATGTCCTGAAAGACAATTCCTTGGCCTTCTCATGATCTCAACCCAAAGCACAACTGGAGACCTCCAAAGTCTCTTGATACTCCCAACATTTACAGAAATAGATTTCCTTTTCCTGTTCTTCCATAGCCACTCATGCACCTTGATGGCATTTGTCATGGTGGCCGACACCCGGTCTAGTGGGGAACTGGAGCCCACTCCCCACTGTCCATTGGGCACATTTCTTCTCAATTCTGGGCTCAGGGCCATCTGGACCTCAGCAATGGGCACGTTCTACAAACGCTCCCTCACTCCTCTCAGTGAGCCAGATGTGGAGCAAATGCTCCAGCACACGCCTGGGGCGGGAACACAGCAAGAACTCCCTGCTGGCTTGGCTAAAGGTCTCGGCTTTTAGCGAAGAGATCTGGGGGTAGATTAGCATTAGCATTAGTTGCTCAGTCGTGTCTGACTCTTTGCAACCCCATGGACTGTAGCCCGCCAGGCTACTCTGTTCCATGGAATTCCCCAGGCAAGAATACTGGAGTGGGTTGCAATTTCCTTCTCCAGGGGACCTTCCCGACCCAGCGAACAAACCCGGGTCTCCTGCACTGCAGGCAGATGCAGACAGGGAAGCTGTCTTTAGCGTCTGGGCTACTAGGGGTGTGGATTAAGTGTGGCTTTACTCAAATTCTTCAACTGCCTGGCTGTGTGCCTTGGGTGAGTTATCTGAACTCTGGGCTTCAGTTTCCTTATTTCTAAAATGGGGATAATTATAAACTCATTTTGTAGGGTTATGGTAAGGGTTAAATGAGTTAATACAAGTAAAGCACTTTAAGCAGTGCTTAGCATTTTGTTCCTACTATATAAGTGCTGGCTATTATTCTCTGAACTTCACCTTCCGAAACCACACAGGGGACTAAGGCAGTGGTTCCCAGTAGGACTGTACCATGGGATGACTTGGAAAGTTAATTAAAAATTCAAATTCCCAGGCACAACTGCAGTGATAAGGCTGGGGGACCTTATCACTGGAGATAGAAGGCCTTTGAGATGAGAGAAAGGTTTCCCTACTGAGGCTGTGTGTGCGTGTGCTGGACAGCCCATGAATCAGATGGGAACTCAGTTCATTAGTCTGTTCCTCCCCAACCCACTGCCTGCCGACCTGCAGGGAAGAGAAAAAAAAAAAAAACCAAACATAGAATAAACATAAAATGTGGATTACAGTTAGATTTTAGCCAAAGGAAGGCTCTGAATCAGGAGACAATGCCTCAGATGCCCTGTGGGAGGCAGGAAGGCTTAACACAGTTAAGTCAACAGCCAGTCTCCAACCTGCAGGCGAAGTACCAGGCCTCCAAGCCTTTCAGACCGTGAAAGGCTTGTACTATTTCTCACCTCTGAGCCGTTGCTTGCTTTTCCTTCTCCCCAGAATATTCCTTCCCCTCCTTTGCCCCATTAATTCCTACTCAATCTTTATGACTCAGCTCAAATATATCCACTTGAAAGTGTAAAACCTGGTATTACAATTAAATATTCAAGTTTTACCCACTTAAAAACAGAAGTTATTCTTTTTCTTTCCATGTATATTTAACACTTAGCATGGGGCCTCGAACACTGTTAGTACATAAAAACATCTATGTACCTATCTTTGTATTTAATGAGTGAATGGAGAACTGGGCACCTAAACGGCCCTGTGTGTGAGCCAGTGACAATGAGGACAATGTTGTGCTCAGTCAAGTCTGACTCTCTGCGACCCTACAGAATAACGCCCACCAGGCTCCTCCTTCCATGAAATTTCCCAGGCAAGAACACTGGAGTGGGCTGCATTTCCTACTCCAGGGGGTCTTCCCCACACAGGAATCAAACTTGGTTCTCCTGCATCGGCAGGCAAATTCTTCACCATCGAGCCACCTGCGAAGCCCAATAAGGACAATGGGGAAATGGAAAACCATTTGCCAAAGTCTCTCTCGCTTCATCTCGTTCCTAACACTCTCTTCCATCATGGGCCAGAGACAGGCTGTCCATAGGTACAGCCAAACTGCTGTATGTCACTTTATAAATACACATAGCAGAAACAAGACTCCTGTTATCCTGGAAAATGTTTGGAAATAGAACACTGTAAATTTAAGCAATCTTTCTCAGTATTCAGAAAGAGAGTGAAAGTGTTCTTGTGGAAATAAGCCATTGTCACAAAAGTTTTTATTGGAGGGAAATGGGGAAAGGGAGGGAGGGGAAGTGAGGAGGGTGGCAGGAAGGAGGAAGAGGTGGAGAGAGGGAAGAGAGGGGAGGGGAGGGTCAGAGAGAGTCATAGAAGTTCCCAGAAAGCCTAGAAGCACTCAACCTTGTCTGTCCTTGAGAAGCCCCTGGGAAGCTCTTACAACATCTACAGCCTGGACTGAACCCCCCGTTGTGATTTACTGGATCTGGGGGTGTAGCCCTAGCACTTAGCTGTTTCTGAAGCTCAACAGGTGATTCTAATGCATGACCAGGGTTGAAGACTACTGAGTCAGCGGTTCTAGAATCCTGGCCAAGTAGGTGGAAGGGAAAACCCCGAAGACAAAGACCGCCCTCCGCCTGGCAGTGGCTGAGACTGGGAACTGCTCGCAGTTCTCTGTGTACTAGTCTCTGCATTCAACCTCAGCTGTGCCACTCGCTGTATGCCAATTAAAACCCAGCAGCCACGACCAGTGTGGTGCAAACGGGCACTGTTCCTGGGGCAGACGGAGAGCGGTGGGCAGAGAGCCCACTGCCTGGGTTTTTAAAATTTTTCTGGCTGGACCATATTTCCAATTCTTAGAAATCTCCAGCCTCCTGAAATGCATCAGAAGATAATTAAAGCAGATGGGAGCTGGCATCATTCTGGATCTCCTAAGATACATTGTCGGGGATGGATCAGGAAACAAATCTTTTGGGTTGGAAGCTGGAGATACTTTCCATTGTTTTTATCATATGTGGGTTCTATTTTCCAAGTTAGCTTATGGTCTCTTTATGAGTGCCTAAGATGGGCCTACATGCCTTTTTTCCTCCTGTCTTCAAATTTCAAGTGTCCCTGTCTCCTCTTCTCCACCATAATACATGCAACATCTTGAAAAGTCCTGCAGGTACAGTTCAGAAGGAAATCAGTCTTACACTGGCTATACCTTAACACAGCCAGAGTACAGAGAAAGAGGCCAGCCATTCACCATCATATCAGCCTCTCCATGGTCTCCATACAGAGCTGAGTCTGGAGAAATACCATGAGAATCTTTCCTCTGGAGTCTCTTTGGTTCTTGCCTCTCCTCTGACTTACCATGGTCCTTTGTCGTTTCTCCTCCTTCACATCTCTCCTCCTGTCAGTGTCCTGGATCTGTATTTGAAGGATGGTGGTACAGCCCACCACCCTGCCTGCCAGGTTCTCTTGCCGAAGTTAACAGTGGCGGTTTCTCTAACGCACACACTCCTTTGTCGTGCTAATATGAACACATGTTCTCAAAGCATAACTGAGATGTTTCCCTAAGAAAATCTCTGTGCAACTAACACAACATTGTAAATCAACTATACTCTAGTATTAAGAATCTTTGCTTCCTCCTATTCTGACCAAAAAAAAATTCACTCATCCCCATAAAAAACTTCCTTCCTTTAGAAAGGCAAAAAAAGAAAGAGAAGGGAGAAAAGTAAGGGAGGAAGGATAACCTTTTTCTGCTGTTTGACAATTAAGCAACTTTTGGGTATTTAGCAGAATATGTTCTACCAAAATCAACCAGTGACATGTTAACCCCGGTGAGCTACAGCCCATGGGGTTGCAAAGAGTCAGACACGACTGAGCAAGAACGCACAACATGCTAACCTGAGGAGAGACACATACAACCTTAAGAAACAGGAGACACAAGCAAGGATCCAAGAAGGTCACCTAAGCCACACACAATGCTGACAATGTAGCATAAGAGGGTATGGTTGGAATGGCCTGCTGGGAATGCCTGGTAGGAGAAAGAGACATGTCTAGAAACATATTGTGTCTTTATTTCTTATACATTCCTTTTATATAGCAGGACTTGAAGCTTGGTTGTTTTTGACAATTTGCTACATCAGTAGCATGTAGACATACCATTCTGTAAAATGGTATCTATAAAGATGCTCAGCTCATTATGTCTCTGGTTCTACTGGCTTAAACCCCAGCAAAGTAAAGTGGCTTATACTTTACATGCGTTGTATTTATATGCTTTTGCATTTGTAAAAATAGGGTTTTTTTTTTAAGTATAAAGGAGAAAGGGAAATGGATGCACAGGCTTTAAAAGAAACCAAGCTTCAGGCTGTCTCTTTCCTAAGAAGATAGGGAGAGCCGGGAATTCTGTAAAGAAATCCATGGAGCATTGCTCAGTGTATCAACAGGAATCTAGACACTACTGGTTTGCATGAGAACAGGGCCCACAGAAATGGGTCAGAAGAAAAACTGCATCAGTCAAGACAACTATGGGGGACACCTTTTGTTCATTCTACCCAGCAAATAGTTCCCTCTTCTCCTGGTTATAGCACCAGATCTTCTTCTGAAAGACACCTTGGGGTTTGGATGGTCTTGATTCTGCCTTCACTCTCAGTTCTTGGGGTTTGGATGGTCTTGATTCTGCCTTCAGCAATAAAGTCTGCTATGTAGCTGAGCAGTAGCCAATCAGAGTATCTCATCTCCTTGGCCTTGATGATGGACCCCAGGGTTAAGCATGAGACCCCAGGACAGTCAGGTGAAAGCCTTTTGTTCAAACTGTTGCAACAGAGAAGTGGCCAGGGAGCTCTGAGTCTATGAATCCAGATTTGTCGGAAACCACATTACTGCCATGAGGGATGAGCCCTATCCAAGGATGGAGTTGAGCTGAGGGATAGAGAGAGACCTGAACCCAGTGAGTGTCTGTGCCCTGGGATCCATTTGAGCCTGAGAAGCTGAATCTGCTCTCAGGCTTTTCAGATACATTAGTCAAAAATATTCTTTTTCTATAAGTCATTGTTTCATTCTTTCTTTTTGTCACTTAAAACTACAAGAGTCTTAGCTAAAAAGAAAACAGCTAATAAGAGTCTGTCATATGTGTCATGAATATAATTCTGATGAATAGTTTGTCTAATTCAGGGGAGTTCTAGTTCCGTGAGTATGGAATTAAAGTGCTTTGGCTTAGAGTGTGTAGAATCAGACCCAGGGATGATGAAGTAATGTCTGCTGAACTTGAACTCTGTCTGGAAATGGACAGCTCTGATGCCAGAGGATCTAGAAATTGAAACAGTGTATCCCTGACTACACAGATCTGGATTTGTATGGGCCCAGCAGCAGAGTATTATGGAAGAGCAATGGGTTTGATACAGGTTACCAAAAAGATGAATACAGAAACTGAGGTCTATGTCATGAGCAAAAGTCAGTGAGTTCAAGAGCTGCAGACATAAAAGGAGAAGCAGAGGAAATATCAAGAAGAAATACTGGGTAGCTGAAAGAAGACTATAGTTCCAGGAATCACTGCAATATAAATGAAACAGGAACAGTGGTATATGAAAGTCCAAACACGGTTATGTTGCTGGTGGCATTCCTGCCAAAGTTCTCTGTGATGCTTTGTGCATATATTTGGCTTCCAGTTAAAATCTGGTTGTATCTAACGGTAATTTGAAATATTCTTCTTTGGTCCACATGGTACTTCTATGAACTAGTGACTATCTGGGTCAAATATATTTTTGGGAAAGACCAGAAGGCCTAAAACTCTAGTTTTACCAAAAGTACCTTTAGTAGAAACTTCAGTTTGGGGGCAGGATTGGCCCAGGAACAAACATATCCAGTGCCTTCATGGTAGAATTGAGCAGTTTGTCCATTCAGTAGAGTGGACTCCCTTCAAGATAATATCAGCCACACCATGGTCAAGATGGCATTCAGTAGAGTCAGAGCAGAGAGGTGCAAGAAAGGCGCTCTCACCGTGGCAGGATTCTGCTTACATTCATCTTCTCTTGTCCTTTTGCAAGCACAGATTTCAATTTCTGTAAAGAACAACTGACTAGAGGCCATCCACCACTGGCCTCCCTGCCATCATTCTACCTGCTCTTTGTCAAGCATGATGAGTCCCCATCATCACTCAAAATACTCTGAAAAGGAAACTGGGAAATCTCTTTCGGTTCCTTAAGTGGTAAACTATTACCTTTGAAAGGTCAGGCTCAGTTCCTCCATCTTACTTGCCTCTGGAGTCCTCAGCCAGGTGTTATGCCCTCACTGTGTCAAGGTGGGTTCATCTGACGCTGTGTGAGTATGACCCAGCAGGGCTGCACCTCAGACCCACCCCATGAGCTCTCCCCTCCTGCTCCAAGGGCTCCTGCAGACTGCGGGGCATGAGGTGCCGTGACCTGAACTTGGTGTCCCTGCACGCACAACCAGAAGTTCATACTAAATGTTGAGTAAACAGCTGGCCAGTGAAGAGGTAAGAGCCAGTGGATGAATCCACTTCTTTCCAATCCTCTATATAAACGGTCCTGGCATGTATTTCATGTGACTTCCTGAAGATGGTACTAAGGGACCCAGCAATCTCTTGGTATTTGCTACCTGGTGGTGATCAGATCAGCTCAGAAATGCACTTTTGCATTAGTTCTGCCTCCTTCCTTGCCTCACTCTGGTTTCTCCTCATTCTTGTTTCACTGGGACTGCATTTAGTTCAGTAGCTAAGTCATGTCTGAGGCTTCGCGAACCCATGGACTGCAAAACTCCGGGCTTCCCACTCCATCACGAACTCCCAGAATTTGCTGAAACTCATATCCATCAAGTCACTGATGGCATCCAAACAATTCATCCTGGGTCATCCCCTTCTCCTCTGCATACATTAATAAAATAGCTTATGAGCTTCACCTAAGACCCTGATTCCTGGGGAACCCAAGCTAAGACAATTAATATGGTTGGGATGGTCCCTGAATGTAGACTCTCAAGATGGAATTACTGGTAGGTTAAGCTCCACTGCACTGTTGCTCACTGCCTCCAGGCTAATGGCCCCTCATTGCTGTCAGGCTGGTAACCCCAGCACAGAATGAGCATTAAGTATATTCCTACTCCAGGAGGAGATAACTTCCACAACAAAACGTTGCAGAAGCTGGTTAATATTTTCTGCTAAGAACCATGGAAATAGGTATTGGAGTGGATTTTAAAGGTGCTGGATTGGGGATTTGGAGGGCAACATATGTCAGGGTAGTTCAGTCGCTCAGTCACATCTGACTCGTTGCAACCCCATGGATTGCAGCACGATAGGCTTCCCTGTCTACCACAAACTCCCAGAGTTTACTCAAACTCATGTCCATCAGTTGGTGATGCCTTCCGACCATCCCGTCCTCTATCGTTCCCTTATCCTCCTGCCTTCAATCTCTCCCAGCATCAGGGACTTTACCAATGAATCAGTTCTTCATATCAGGTGGTCAAAGTATTGCAGTTTCAGCTTCAACATTAGTCCTTCCAATGAATATTCAGGACTGATTTCCTTTAGGATGGACTGGTTTCATCTCCTTGCAGTCCAAGGGACCCTCAAGAGTCTTCTCCAACACCACAGTTCAAAAGCATCAATTCTGTGGCGCTCAGCTTTCTTTACAGTCCAATTCTCACACCCATACATGACTACTGGAAAAGCCATAGCTTTGACTAGGTGGACCTCTGTCAACAAAGTAATGTCTCTGCTTTTAAATACACTGTCTAGTTTGGCCTAGATTTTCTTCTAAGGAGCAAGCGTCTTTTAATTTCATGGCTGCAGTCACCATCTGCAGTGATTTTGGAGCCCCCAGAAATAAAGTCTGTCACTATTTCCATTGTTTCCCCATCTATCTGCCATGAAATAATGGGATTAGATGCCATGATCTTAGCTTTCTGAATGTTGAGTTTTAGGCCAGCTTTTTCACTCTCCTCTTTCACTTTCATCAAGAGGCTCTTTAGTTCTTTACTTTCTGCCATAAGGGTGGTGTCATCTGCACATCTGAGGTTATTGATATTTCTCCCGGCAATCTTTATTCCAGCTTGTGCTTCATTCAGCCTGGCATTTCACAGGATGTACTCTGCTAGAAGTTAAGTAAGCAGGGTAACAATAAACAGCCTTGATGGACTCCTTTACCAATTGGGAACCAGTCTGTTGTTCCATGTCCAGTTCTAACTGTTGCTTCTTGACCTGCATACAGGTTTCTCAGGAGGCAGGTAAGGTGGTCTGGTATTCCCACCTCTTGAAGAATTTTCCAGTTTGTTGTGATCTGCACAGTTAAAGGCTTTGGCATAATCAATAAAGCAGAAGTAGATGTTTTCCTGGTACTGTCTTGCTTTTACGATGATCCAACAGATGTTGGCAATTTGATCTCTGGTTCCTCTGCCTGTTCTAAATCCAGCTTGAACATCTATAAGTTCATGGTTCATGTACTGCTGAAGCCAGGCTTGGAGAATTTTGAGCATTACTTTGCTAGCATGTGAAATGAGGGCAATTGTGCAGTAGCTTGAACATTCCTTTGCATTGCCTTTCTTTGGGATTGGAATGAAAACTGATCTTTCTAGTCCTGTGGCCACTGTTGAATTTTCCAAATTTGCTGGCATATTGAGTGCAGCACATTCAAAGCATCATCTTTTAGGATTTGAAACCGCTCAGCTGGAATTCCATCACCTCCACTAGCTTTGTTCATAGCAATGCTTCCTAAGGCCCACTTGACTTCGCATTCCAGGATGTCTGGCTCTAGGTGAGTGATCACACCATCATGGTTATCTGGGTCATGAAGATCTTTGTTGTGTAGTTCCTTCTATAGTTCCTCTTCTTAATATCTTCTGCTTCTGTTAGGTCCATACCATCCTTTGTTGTGTTCATCTGAGAGGGTAACAGGAGGAAGGCCAGGGGTCTCTGAGGAAATAGGCTGCAAGTGTCAGACATTTGTTATCTCTTCTGTGGCAGGAGGAAAACAAACTAGTATTACATTTTTTCCCCTTCTCTATACGAATTTAAAAAGAGGTTTCTCTTAAAATTTTGTGTTGCCATAATGACACGTGGTTCCACCTGAACTTAACTTTTCTCAAACCCTGAGCTAACCAATGCATTTTTCTTATGGAAATGTTTGTCTTAAGCTATGTTCATGTGCTATGTGTTTACCCCAGACTCTGTTTTCAAGACAGTTCCACCTTACTTATAGTTTCCTTTGTTGTGCAAAAGCTTTTAAGTTTCATTAGGTCCCATTTGTTTAGTTTTGCTTTTATTTCCAATATTCTGGCAGGTGGGTCATAGAGGATCCTGCTGTGATTCATGTCGGAGAGTGTTTTGCCTATGTTCTCCTCTAGGAGTTTTATAGTTTCTGGTCTTACATTTAGATCTTTAATCCATTTTGAGTTTATTTTTGTGTATGGTGTTAGAAAGTGTTCTAGTTTCATTCTTTACAAGTGGTTGACCAGTTTTCCCAGCACCACTTGTTAAAGAGGTTGTCTTTTTCCATTGTATATCCTTGCCTCCTTTGTCAAAGATAAGGTGTCCATAGGTTCGTGGATTTATCTCTGGGCTTTCTATTCTGTTCCATTGATCTATATTTCTGTCTTTGTGCCAGTACCATACTGTCTTGATGACTGTGGCTTTGTAGTATAGTCTGAAGTCAGGCAAGTTGATTCCTCCAGTTCCATTCTTCTTTCTCAAGATTACTTTGGCTATTCGAGGTTTTTTGTATTTCCATACAAATTGTGAAATTATTTGTTCTAGTTCTGTGAAAAATACCGTTGGTAGCTTGATAGGGATTGCATTGATTCTATAGACTGCTTTGGGTAGAATAGCCATTTTGACAATATTGATTCTTCCAATCCATGAACACGGTATGTTTCTCCATTTGTTTGTGTCCTCTTTGATTTCTTTCATCAGTGTTTTATAGTTTTCTATGTATAGGTCTTTTGCTTCTTTAGGTAGATATACTCCTAAGTATTTTATTCTTTTTGTTGCAATAGTGAATGGTATTGTTTCCTTAATTTCTCTGTTTTCTCATTGTTAGCATATAGGAATGCAAGGGATTTCTGTGTGTTAATTTTATGTCCTGCAACATTACTGTATTCATCGATTAGCTCTAGTAATTTTCTGGAAGAGTATTTAGGGTTTTCTATGTAGAGGATCATGTCATCTGCAAACAGCGAGAGTTTCACTTATTCTTTTCCTATCGGGATTCCTTTTACTTCTTTTTCTGCTCTGATTTCTGTGGCCAAAACTTCCAACACTATGTTGAATATTAAAAGCTTTTGCACAACAAAGGAAACTATAAGTAAGGTGAAAAGACAGCCCTCAGATTGGGAGAAAATAATAGCAAATGAAGAAATAGACAAAGGATTAATCTCAAAAATATACAAGCAACTCCTGCAGCTCAATTCCAGAAAAATAAATGACCCAATCAAAAAATGGGCCAAAGAACTAAACAGACGTTTCTCCAAAGAAGACATACAGATGGCTAACAAACACATGAAAAGATGCTCAACACCACTCATTATCAGAGAAATGCAAATCAAAACCACAATGAGGTACCATTACACGCCAGTCAGGATGACTGCTATCCAAAAGTCTACAAGCAATAAATGCTGGAGAGGGTGTGGAGAAAAGGGAACCCTCTTACACTGTTGGTGGGAATGCAAACTAGCACAGCCACTATGGAGAACAGAGTGGAGATTCCTTGAAAAACTGGAAGTAGAACTGCATATGACCCAGCAATCCCACTTCTGGGCATACACACTGAGGAAACCAGATCTGAAAGAGACACGTGCACCCCAATGTTCATCGCAGCACTGTTTATAATAGCCAGGACATGGAAGCAACCTAGATGCCCATCAGCAGATGAATGGATAAGGAAGCTGTGGTACATATACACCATGGAATATTACTCAGCCGTTAAAAAGAATTCATTTGAATCAGTTCTAATGAGATGGATGAAACTGGAGCCCATTATACAGAGTGAAGTAAGCCAGAAAGATAAAGACATTACAGCATACTAACACATATATATGGAATTTAGAAAGATGGTAACGATAACCCTATATGCAAAACAGAAAAAGAGACACAGATGTACAGAACAGACTTCTGGACTCTGTGGGAGAAGGCGAGGGTGGGATGTTTCGAGAGAACAGCATCGAAACATGTATATTATCAAGGGTGAAACAGATCACCAGCCCAGGCTGGATGCATGAGACAAGTGCTCGGGCCTGATGCACTGGGAAGACCCAGAGGAATTGGGTGGAGAGGGAGGTGGGAGGGGGGATCGGGATGGGGAATACATGTAACTCTATGGCTGATTCATATCAATGTATGACAAAACCCACTGAAATGTTGTGAAGTAATTAGCCTTCAACTAAAAAAAAAAAAAAACAGTTCCACCTAAAGGCTCAGACTCAGAACCAACTTGACAAACCAGTATGTTACACTCATACATAGTTCTCCTAATCTATGTTAAAGAAACTATATATTTGTATGGAAATCTGCCTTTCTTCAGGATGGAAGTCAATCATTTTATGGCCCAGATGAGTCACCTGGTGCCAAGGTCATCTCAAAATGCATCTTGTGGGTGAGGGGCCTGGTAAGACTCTCTGAGTTTTGAGACATTTCCTTTCTTTAATTAGCAGACTGCTAGTAGCTATGTAACATCCAGCTAAAGACAAGCAGGGGGGCACTCTTCCTGCCCTCTTCTGATGTGTATGTCAGAAGCTTTCTCTATCTCTTTTATACTTTAATAAAACTTTATTACACGAAAGCTCTGAGTGATCAAACCTCCTCACTGGTCCCGGATTGAATTCCTCTCCCCCGGAAGCCAAAAATCCCGGCGTCTTTCTTTCTTTCATGGTTCAGCAACACCTTTCACATCTTTGCATGAAACGCTCCCTTAGTATTTCTAATTTTCTTGAAGAGATCTCTAGTCTTTCCCATTCTATTGTTTTCCTCTATTTCTTTGCATTGATCACTGAGAAAGGCTTTCTTATCTCTCCTTTTTATTCTTTGGAACTCTGCATTCAAATTGGTATATCTTTCCTTTTCTCCTTTGCCTTTAGCTTCTCTTCTTTTCTCAGCTATTAGTAAGGCCTCCTCTGACAACCATTTTGCCTTTTTGCATTTCTTTCTCTTGGGGATGGTCTTGATCCCTGCCTCCTGTACAATGTCATGAATCTCTGTCCATAGTTCTTAAGGTACTCTATCAGATCTAATCCCTTGAATCTATTTGTCACTTTCACTGTATACTCGTAAAGGATTTGATTTAGGTCATACCTGAATGGTCTAGTGGTTTTCCCTACTTTCTTCAATTTAAGTCTAAATTTTGCAATAAAGAGTTCATGATCTGAGCCATAGTCAGCTCCCGGTCTTGTTTTTGCTGACTGTATAGAGCTTCTCCATCTTTGGCTGCAAAGAATATAATCGATCTGATTTTGGTATTGATCATCTGGTTATGTCCATGTGTAGAGTCTTCTCTTGTGCTGTTGAAAGAGGGTATTTGCTATGACCAGTGTGTTTTCTTGGCAGAACTCTGTTAGCCTTTGCCCTGCTTCATTTTGTACTCCAAGGCCAAATTTGCCTGTTACTCCAGGTATCTCTTGACTTCCTACTTCTGCATTACAGTCCCCTATGATAAAAAGGACATCTTTTTTGGGTGTTAGTTCTAGAAGGTCTTGTAGGTCTTTATTGACAAGGCACTACCACGATTCAACATTCTAGCAGATACCATTATTAACAGTCTCCTGGGATGTCACTGTGAAGAACTGTCATCATGATGGCCTGAAGTTAATGAGATGGAGATTCCAGAATCTCTGCAGCATAGTAATTTTTTGAATTTATTTTTTAATTGGAGGAAAATTGCTTTATAATGCTGTATTCATTGTGGCATGGTATTGAAGAAGGGGTCTAAAGGCTCAGAGAGGTGGAAAAGCTAGATGGATTTACTGTGGCAGACCTAAGAATGTTCCATCTAACTTTTCTCAGGCAAAGTCCATGAAACTCTCGTTTCATAAAGATAACAGGGAACAAACCAGGAGAGAGCAGAGGTATTTTTGAGACATTTAAGGTGGCCATTCTCAGTACATGTGACACGGCATGTGGCCATTAAACTGTGGTCTGAATGAGCACCACCTGGACAGAATTTCATAATGTAAGAAGCAATAAAGCAGTAATTAACCATCATAAGCAAGAATGACATAATTACTGTGTTGGACAGCAAGACAAGATTGACGGTCAGGGAACCCTGACCCAGAGGCATCTGTGCTGGTTGCTAAGAGATCCCAGTGTTATAGAGGGGTGAAATAGATGTGGAATCACTAGGATAGTACTCAAACTCTGTAACAACAACAACATAAAATTTGTTATCTTATGAGCAGGATGATGTCAATTGTCACAATAGAGATTTGGTCCCTCATCCAGTTTCTAGATCTGGTTTCTGGATCCAGTGACCACTGGCCCATGACTGAAGTGGAAACTCGGTCCCCTGAGGGAGGAATCTGCAGTGTTATCACAGGAACATATAGGAAACAATTCCCAAATCTTCTCTGTGGAAAAGCAACTATGTTGGAGAAAGGAGAATATCTAGATTTTTTGAGGAAAGGGCGGTAAGAAGGCACATTGATTTGAGACATTTTAGAATATCTCTGGTAAGTAACAGCTTATGAAGGTAGCAGAGGAAGGTCTGAACAAGTCAACTGCACATGGTGTCCAATGAATTCATCCCTACCCTGTGGTTATTATCTCAGTCCCTGAATATACAACTGGGAGAGAAATATTCAGCACCTGGTAAAACCCTTACACTGGCCTGTAAAGAAAGGGCTATGACAGTACTATAAGGAGAGGACCCATCCCTAAATTGAAACTCCCCATTCCCCAAGTAGATTACACTGATATCTTTAATTTATAAATAAGAAAATTTGCCTGGTGGTCCAGTGGCGAAGACTGCACTCTCAATGCAGGGGGGCCAGGTTCAATCCCTGGTCAGGGAACTAGATCCCACATGCTGCAACTAAGACCCGACAAGCCAAATAAATAAACACATAAATATAAAAATTTTTATAAATAAACTGTGTCTAAGAGAAGTTAGATTAAAAAAAAGAGAGAGAGAGAAGTTAGATTAACTTGGCTAAGTGTTTACAGTTAGTAATGGACAGAACCAAGAATCAAATGGACTTGAATCTGGCTCCAGAGTCTGATTTATCTATTAATAGTGTTTAACTACCGCCTACTTGCCTATGTCCATGGACAGAGGAGCCTGTCCTCTGTCCTTTGCGACAGGGTCGCAAAGATTCAGACATGACTGAGGGACTAAGCATGCATGGACACACTTGCCTACACTTGTATATTCTATAACTGCAATAAATATAACAAGGTAAATAAGCACCATCTCAATCTTCTTGAGAATATCTGGTTACTCCTCTTAATTGTTCCTATGTATATATTTTTTTCTCACATATTTATTTACAAGAATCCATTAAAATTTGAATTTAAAGACCTTGGTTTGCACCTGCTGAACCAATTATTTTCAGTAATGTCAGTAGTACCTATCACATAAAGAAGTTTTACAGCTGAGAATAATGATTGTTCATGACTGAGCCTTACTCTGAAGAGATATTTTTCAGTCTTAATAAGGGCAAAAAAATCTTAGTCAAGTGAGAAAAGAAAATTATTAATTTTGTAGGTGACTGCTACTAACATCAGAATGTAGTAATCTTGCCTATTTACAGAAAACCCCATGACTTGTTATTTAAAAACAGTAAAGTTATATGCATACTGCATATTTCAATTAAAATGAATTTAGAGTTAAATGCATATTTGAAAGAAGTGAAAAAAGTAAAATATAAAAGAAGAAGAAAGTGAATACCAAAGTTAGGGTGGGGAAGCCTTTTATCAAATAAAGGAAAAGAAATTGTAAAAGAAAATATTGGGAGATTTACATACATAAAAGTTTCTAACTTCTTTTGTGATAAAAACTACCACAAAGAATATTACAAAGTAAAGAGAAGTCTGAAGAAAACACAACAAAGTCTTAATATCCAAAGTGCCGAAGAGTTTGTCACCTGTGGTTTGTTGTTCATTTGAGCACTAGAGAAGGAAAGCATCTTCCAGAACTAGGCCCCCAAGGTCATACACCTCACTGGTCATAAAGCCGAGTCGAGAATCCAGGTTTAACTAAAAAAAAGAAGTCTTAATATCCTTAATATATAAGGAATTCTTATAAATAATGCATTTGTCTTCTAGTTAGCCAAAATGTACTGAACAATTATGATGAGCTAGGTCAATTTTCATTTCAGTCTCAAAGAAGGGTAATGCTGAAGAATGTTCAAACTACCCTACAGTTACACTCATTTCTCATGTTAGTAAGGCTATGCTCAAAATCCTGCAAGCTAGGCTTCAGCAGTATGTGAACAGAGAACTTACAAGCTGGGTTTAGAAAAGGCAGAGGAACCAGACATCAAATTGGCAACATTTGTTGGATGGTAGAGAAGGCAAGGGAATTCCAGAAAAGTATCTACTTCTGCCTCATGGACTATGCAAAAGCCTATGACTGTGTGTATCACAACAAATTGTGGGAAACTCTTAAACAGCTGGGGCTACCAGACCACCTTACCTGAGAAACCTGTATGTAGGACAAGAAGCAACAGTTAGAACCAGACATGGAACAACAAGCTGGTTCAAAATTGGGAAAGGAGTACAACAGGCTATATATACATTTCACATGAATATCATGTGAAATGCTGGGCTGGAAGAATTACAAGCTGGAATCAAGATTGCTAGACATCCAAATCTAGTTCTGGGGAGAAGTCTGGCCTGGAGTTCTAATTATGAGACTTGTCGACATAAAGACAGTATTTACTGCCAAGAGCCTAAATGAGATCATTAAGAAAGTGAGCACAGATAGAAAACAGAAGACATCTAAGAACTAACCTGGAGTCAATCTAACAAGAAAGATTTGAGTCAGAAGGAAGTCAGCAAAGGAGACTTCGTGCCAATAAAGAAGGAGGGAAATTGGGCTTAGGCTCCAGAAGTGAAGAATCAAAGGTGTTGAGTGTTGTTGATATTAAGTCAGTTGAGGATTGATGATGAATTGTATCTGGTGATCTTATTTACTTCGTCTGTTAATTATTCCTCAATCTCTCAGCTCACTCCTGTAGAACATACACAGACTCACTGCTTACACCCACCTCCTTCTCTCAGCCAGCATTTCCACTTCTTTGCCTCTTCTAATGGAAACAAAAGCATGCAAGCTTTCACTACCTGTTCCTTGGATCCATGCAAGAAAGGACCCGCACACTAGCAATCTAAAGCAGAAACGTCCTTATACAAGGAGGGAAAGTAAAAGCAGAGTGAAGGCTATAAATTTTGATAACTATATATTAAAAAACTTTCTGTGTCTGTTGACTGAAAATAAAACCATTCAAATGTACTAGCTATCAAAGAAATACAGATTAAAAATAAATTGGCCACCATTTTTTTTGCAAATCAAATTGGCATTTAACAAAACATAGCCCGTATGGGCAAGACTCAGCAGACATTCTCATATACCACTGGTGGAAGTGTTAATTGGTGAAACTTCTCTACGGGGCAATTTGGCAACATATAAGAATAATTTTTTTAAAGTTCATTCTTCACATCTTTTGGTCCAGTGATTCTTCTTCTAGCTATTTACTGTAAGGTAATAATCAGAATGCATAAGATTTCTATAATAGGATATTCATTTCATTGTTGCTTCCTATAGAATTTAGGGTATAGAAGTCTATAAAATTCTATATTCTTGTGGAATATAGGAACAATACCTTAGTGGTGTTTCCTAATAGAAGGAATAGATTTAAAATGGTAGTGGTAGTGGTTTAGTTGCTAAGTCATGTTCACCTCTTTTGCGATGGCATGGACTGTAGCCTGCAAGGCTCCTCTGTCCATTGGATTTCCCAGGCAAAAATACTGGAATGGGTAGCCATTTCCTTTTCCAGGGGAGCTTACTGACCCAGGGATCAAACCCAGGTCTCCTGCATTGCAAGTGGATTCTTCACCAACTGAGCCACTAGCAAGCCCACAGGGTTAAAGGAGTAATTAAATAATTTAATATCCAACATTGGAGCTTAAGTCAATAAATCATGAGACAGCCACAAAAGAAATAACCTGTAGCAATAGAATAACTAAAAGGTATGAGAATATGTCAATAAGGCACTGATCAAGTTTTTAAAAGTGCTATAAAATGTATTTATGGTATTATTCTAATTTTATAAAGAAAAAGAAAAATGAGAATGATATAAACTAAAATCTTAGTGGTAATTATTTCCATACATGCTTGAGATTATAGGAGTTTCTACTTATTCAGAAATATTTTCTGGAAGCCTACCATGTGGCAAAATTCCAGCTCTTGGCAGTGCTCATGTTCTATGCAGAGGGATACAGACAATAAACAATAATAAATAAACGAACAATATATCTTTTAGGAAGTGGTAAGCAAAATGGGGGAAAACACAAGAGCAGGAAAGATGTGATTGGGAGTGGTATGGCTGCCGCTTTAAATACAGTGGTCAGGGCAGGTCCTATTGAAAAGGTGGTGTTTAACAAAGACATGTGGTGAAGGAATTAGCCATGTGACTTCGGAGGGAAAAGTATCCCAGAGGAGGGTCAGCACATGCAAGGCCATGAGAAGGGAGTGAGTTGGGTATGCCTGAGGATGGGAAGGGAAGCCTGGGTGGCTGTGAACACAACAGTTGGGAATGAGGAACCAGATTAGGTAGGACCTACTGGAAGGCTGTGAGGATGTTGGGATAGACAGGGTAAGAGCTGCTGCAATAACTGAGATGAGAGATGGCACGGCTGGGATCAAGAGCAATCAGTGCACATAGGGGGACTGGTCAGATTCTCCCTTGGACATAGCACGGGGGTTGTTGGCACACCCACTCTTGGCACAGCTGAGAATCCCTGGTTAAATTTATAGTCAGCCCTCTGTATCCGTGGTTTCATAGCTGCGGATTCATATGTAGAACTACAGAATGTATTTATTGAAAACAATCCACATACAAGTGGACATGCACAGTTCAAACATGACTTCTTTGAAGGTCAAATGTTTTTAAAAGTAAAACCTATATAATTTACTGATGGTTTAGGCACAGAGGACAAAGAAATAAGGCCTTCAAGATTTTGGACCTGAATTATTAGGAAGATAAAGTTGTCAGCAATTGAGGTGGGAAGACTGTAGGTAGAGCAGGTGTGGGTGCGAGTGGGTAAGGTCAGGAGTTACATTTTGGGCAAGGGGAGATATCCAAGAGGCACTTGCTGTGGAAAAGTAGGGAGTTCACAGGACAAGTCTGAGTTGGGGAGATGCACTGGGAAACCATGAGCATAGAGATGGTATTTGAACTGTAGGAATCATCAAGGGAATTCTGTGGACAGAAAGGATGTCTAAAGACTGCATGCTGGGGCAATTCCAACATTAAGAGGTTGAGGAGACTAGTAATGACCTGAGAAAGGGACCACAGAAGGAGAAGAAAAAAAAATCAAAAGAATGTGGGGGGGTAATAAAAAAAAAAAAAGAATGTGGGGCAAGGGTGCTCTGCTGATGTCCTAGAGGGCTGGGATGCAGTGGTGGGAGGGAGGCTCTAGAGGGAGGGGATATATGTATACTTAGGGCTGATTCACAGTGGTGTACAGCAGAGACCATCACAACATTGTAAAGCAACTATCCTCCAATTAAAATAAATAAAAAAAGAATGTGGGGCAAATATGTGTCTCAAATGCTGCTCAAATGCTGGTAGTTACATAAGTTGAGAAGTGATAAATGATCACTGGATTTAGCAAGTCAGGGCACTGGCCACCTTGGAAAAAAATGCTTTAGTTAGAACGTTTGGAGAGAAATCAAAGTGGGGGCCGAGGTATGTGACTAGAGACCACGAAATACAGACAGCTCTTCTGAGGAACTTCACTGCAATAAGATAAGTGGCGGCTGACTGGGGAAGTGAGGTATAAAAAAAAATTTTTCTTTTCCTGATGGAATGAATAGCAGCATGTTTGCGGGTTTGATGGGGAGACAGCCAGTCCACCATGATTGTTAATACTGTCCAGGTATTAATAAGCAAGATGGCAGCATATGGTATGGTTGGGAGGTCACATAAGAAATGCCTGGATAATTAACCTCCCCTATAAGTCTCTGTCACCTGAAATACTCTGGCATACTCTGTCACCTGAAACTCCTATCTCGCCAACCTTTGCATTTAAAATAGAAATATGTAGGGTCTACATGACCTTACATGACATAATTGCTACCCACTAACACACACATACTCATACACTAAGAGGCCATTCATCCCCATTGAAAAGTCTGGCTTGTAGTTTCAAAATTACAGATTAAGCAGACTCCATCATAAGAAAGTCAATTTTGCAAGAAAAACATGGGGAGAAAGAAAAATCATACCTCTCTGAACTCACTCCTCACAGAACTCTATATAACTCAGGAAACCAAAGCATCTATTTGCTTCTCCTGCACCAGAAGATGGCATTACCAAGAGAAAGTCCTGGAAATCAACTTTGGATATCTCTGCTGGACAGCTCTGCACACTTCAGCCAGAACTCAAAGGGTCTATTTTAGCATGCATCCTAACCCCCGTGTCTGCACACACCTGTGCTCCTTCCTACACACTTAACATTTGCACTCAGATGGTGTCTGTTCTGTTTCTCCCCACCATGGGTCCAACACCATCATTCTCCTCTTTTCCTTCTAAAAACCAATATCAAGAAAGAAAGGCAGAAGGAGGACTTCCCTGTGGTCCAGTGGTTGGGAATCTGCCTGCCGATGCAGGGGACATGGGTTTGATCCCTGGTCCAGGAAAACCCTACATGCCACAGGGCAACTAAACCTTTGCGTCAGAACTCCTGAGCCCACGTGCTGCAATGAGAGAAAGTGTGCGCACAGCAACGAAGACCCAGTGTAGCCAAAAATAAATAAGTAAAAAAGAAAGGCAGAAGGAATGGTGACTTAAAATGGTCGAACTGTCAGGGGTTTTATGTTAGCTTTCATTTTACAAATGAAGAAATCAAGTCTGGAGGGTGACATGAACTGCCCCAAAGTCACCAGCTAATCAGTAGGGAAGCTCCAAGTTTTTTTGATCAACTCCTTTACATCAAGGTATATAGATTGATCTGTTCTCTGACAAAGGCATGTTCTTGCAGAAACCATAGTTTTGGGCAAAGGAATGGATGGAGGAAGTGGAAAGAGGAAATGGGAGGCAGAGGAGGAGGCTATTAGCTTTAGCACTAGGGCGGTATTTTGAATGGTAGCTCCCTTATTTGTCTATTTCGGGGGCTTCTCTGCTGGCTCAGATGGCAAAAAATCTGCCTACAATGAGGGTGACCCAGATTCAATCCCTGGGTTAGAAAGATTCCCTGGAGAAGGGAATGGCTACCTACTCCAGCATTCTTGCCTGGAGAATTCCAAGGACAGATAAGCCTGGTGGGCTACAGTCCATGGGGTCTCAAAGAGTCAGACACGACTAAGCAACTAACACTTTCACTTCTATTTCAGTAATTCTCAATAAGGGGTGATTCTGCCTTCCAAGGGGATGTTCGGCAATGTCTGGAGACATTTTTGGTTGGCACAGCTAGTGGGAAGGTGCCTTTGGCATCCAGTAACATATGCCAAGAAAGTTGCTAAACTTCCTACAGTGCCCAGGTCAGTCCTTGCCCCCAATTTATGACCCACTGTGTCAACAGTTTAGGAACCCTGGTTTACTCTGGAAAGGAGAAGAAAGAAAAGAACAGTACCAAAAGTTGGCTCTGGAGCGGTGTTCCATCTACAGCTGCTCATCAGAAAAGGGGGCCAGATGGATGTTGCTGAACGTTGGGAACATCATTCCTATTGAGTAAAAGACAACAGGCTCATAGTTGACTCCTACTGCCTTCTGATTGAAGATGCTCACCTGCCACTCAACCAGTTCCATTCTTTTATTCCATCTCAGTTATCACAAAACAGGCTAATGTGAAAAGCTGCCTCAAAGCAGTGATAAGAAAACTAGGCAACAGATTGGAGAGGCTATGAGAGACTATTATAGCAAGTCACAAAGATATGCTGTAATGGAAGCTTAGAGTCTTAGGTGAGGCCTTTAAGCTGGCTTACTGGCCTTCTCAGCTTTTGGCTTTTTCCTTTCTCTATGCCTGGTGCTTAGAAATCCGGGCATTTCCTTCATTTATTTATTTATTTACTCTTTTCATTTGTGTCTATTTAAACACAGTTCACAAAACATTTGCGTGAAACTGGGCCTCCTTAGGTAAGCAAAGGGGACCTGAATATAATATTTAAAAAATGAACAAAGTCTTCAGATCATCCACAACACAGGTATAGTGCTCCCTTCTTTTTTGTCAAACTCTGAAGCACCCAGTTCTTCCATATAGTCTTAAAGCTAGAAGATCAAGAGCACATTTGTGGTGGAATGTATTCATCATTTGCTGATAACTAGTTGAAAGACCATTATCCCCTTGTAACAGCTTTAAGAAATAGCTTTTTGAAAGCATACATTGTGTAACTCATTCCCTGCTGTATATAATACAGATTACACAAAGGCTGACAAATTCAAATTTATATAAGCATTAAGCATTTGCTGTATTGAAAGATCTTTAGTTTTAATACTAGCCGTATAGAGTTATAAAGCATAATTTTTATCACTTAATTGCAGGTATTAAAAGTATGGTATGTTTCATGGGCTGAAGGAAAATGGGCCTTTCTGTCTTGAATTTACTACTGACAATCATTGATATGTTAGAAAGAAATGTAAAAATCAAACTATACTGTTGCTTTTTGCCACTGGTAGCATTTTACACACAGACTTTGATCTTCAGAATACCCTAGATTCAGGAAGAAAACCATTTACATGAAGTTCTATATAACAGAAACTTCTCAGCAGTCAAAATTTTAGACTGTAAAATAATACATGCAAAACATACTTTTCTGAAAACACTTAACCTTGAACAAAGCACTGAACTACACAAATGCAGAATGAAAACAGCATTTCAACTCCAACAAAAATAGTCATCATAAAAGATGTAAGTCACCTAACTTCACTAGGCACTGTTCACTTTTTAAATAGGAGATAATAAAAAGTACTGTCCACAAACAATATCCCAACTCTAGGGCAGATTTCAGGAAGTCTTCATCTTCATGCTTTGGCAGTGACAAGGTGAGTATGATTAAGATCTGGAACATGATCTGTATCATCCACGACTATAAGAGGGAGGAGGTGACCATCTTCTCTGTATCTGATCCCTGTCTTGAGCAGCTCTCCATCCTCCTCCTTTATATGATATGCTTTAATAGTCCTGATCATCATAGCCTCAACCATATCCTCTGTCGTAAGTAAACCCAGTGGTGTGAGCTGCCATAGGTACATTTCCCCATGTAAATTCCTCGTTGGAGTATGTGCTCTTTTTGTTATAGAGAGATCAACTCTAATACTATGTCCATCAAGCTAAATTTCACTGGCATGCCCTTTTGCTTCCTTGGCATTATTGACATTTTCCAAGTATACAAAGGAAAATCCTCTTGAATGTCTAGATTGCTGGTCATATACAATAGACACACATCAGCAACTGGGCCATATTTACAGAACACTGCTCTTAGATCTCTTTCTGTAGTGTACAAGCTCAACCCAAATACTCCAACACAATAGCTGGGATCAAGATTTGCCCGATTCCCAACATGACACCTGTGAGTTCACCTGGGAGGATGACTGTGGCAATGCCATCTTCTATAATCTCTACTGTAAGATCTGCTATGGAACCTACTATGGGAGCGGGACTGAGATCGTGACCTTGTATAATGCCTTCAAGAACTTCTTCTGGATCCATACTTAGATTCAGATCTGGACCTGGACTTTGATCTGAAATGCCTGGCATCTTCCTTGGAGTGAGTCCCTGCAGGGCTACGCCTTGCAGATTTCCCAGATCCATGGGCACCTTCGCTTTGGAAACAGACTGGTATTCCCACCTGCTGTCGCCACTCGACGTGCTGCAGTCGAAGCCGCCAACCTCTCGTGCCTTCTATACAGAGACTCAGCCGCAGCCTCGCGGCTCGTACCACTCACCAGTCCCCGAGCCGCTGAGAGCTGAAACGCTCTGCGCTGCCTCAGGGTTCAGGCTCTCCATTTATTTTTTTATTTTTTGTAAAAACACCTTCGCCATAAATCATTTCTTTCATAGTATTTTCAGAGGTGATCAGAGAAAAATAATCTACATTCAATCCTCCTATCACATTATTGTTAGTATTTTCATTCTCAACCTTTGTTGATGTAAAACCTTACTATCTTTTTAAGTGCTATTAGAATCTATGCTTGTGTGCTGGCTCACCATCCTCCATGCCAGGAAGCCACACTTGCATTTTGTTCCTGACATTTGCAGTAAAAAGGGGAAAAAGCATTTACTTTAGTAGAAAACAAACACCTAGGCTCGCATGCCTGAAGTTGGGTCATTCTGGGCAGGCAGATGTGGTGATCAGCATTATTGCTCTCATCATATAAAAAAGTATAAATCTTGTAATTATCATCATCATTCTAAAAATAGTATCTAAATTTTCTTGGTTATGTCAACCCTGTCTCGAACCTTTCCATGGGCTTTCCATGTATTAATTCATTTAATTCTTGGGACTTCCCTGGTGGCTAAAGCGGGTACTATTATTATATTCATTTTATAAATGAGAAAACTAAGAAACAGGGAAATTTAAATGATTCAACCATAATCACAGAGCTATTAAGTAGAAGGAAAAAAACTCAGGCGAGAAGTCCCTCCTATAGTCAATGGTCTCATACTTTAGCTATGTTCCCTTTGATGTCTCTTAAAATTGAACAAATCACCTCATTCACAGTATTTCAGAGGTGATCAGAGAAACACCATGGGTGTAACATCATTCACATTTCTCTATCTAAATCTCAAGCACTGTTGTGAAAACAGCAATGACTGCTGGTAGTTTTTTAAATTTCAAGGATATTAAACAATTTTGGAAAAGTCAAATGTATCATTATCTGTGTAAACTTGTGAAGTTTCAGAGCTCTGAGGCCAAGTCTAACAGGAATTTCAAAGATATCAGATAAAATGGAGGAGAGGAACTCATCAAAGGTAAAATACAAGAAAAATTCCAAGAGAAGAAGAAAATGAGTCTTCTGACTTAACATACCCATTACATGTCCTAGAGAAGAAAATGGCAACCCACTCCAGTATGTTTGCCTGGGAAATCCCATGGACATAGGAGCCTGGCAGGTTACAGTCCATGGGGTCACAAAAGAGTTGGACAGGGCTTAGCAACTAAACAAATAACAACTACATGGACAGCATGGCAATTTAAAATGTTTCACACTAAGAGAACTAAAGAAAAAATACTAAAAGCATCAAGATGGAAAAACTATGTCATTCTAAAAGTTCAGAAGTCAGAATGGCATTGGACTTCTCAATAGTAACATAGGAAACCAGATACTAAAAAAAGATGCCTTAAAAAAACTGAGTAAAAGTTGTTTTCAAGTTAAAATTCTCTATCTAACAAAATGATAAGTTTGCTATCAAGGACTCAACAAACAAAGTAACTCAAGCATCCTTTCTCCAGAAGCTATTGGCAAATATTCTTTGCTGAAAGGAATGGTGTAAATCAAAAAAGAGAAGACAAAAAATGACCAAAAGTTAAAGTGGAGTAGCCATACAACAGGACTAGAGAGCCACCAGTTCGTGTGGTAGAGGAGGACAGAGAATTACAGGAGAATTCCACAAAATAAATACTGATAAGCAATCTGTCAGACCTGTTAAAGCATGGAAAAAACCAGTCATGAGTATATAGAAAACTAATAAAAAAACAAGGCAATTAACTCCAGGAAGAACAAAAGATTTCATGAAAAAGATACATAATCATATGTAATCTGGTGGGCTACAGTCCATGGGGTCACAGAGAGTCGGACACAACTGAACACACATACGGAGAGGATGCACCTGCCTCAGCACTGAACAGTATTTACATTGTCATAATGATGCAAACACTCATTACTGATTTAAATCAAGTCATAATCTAGGTCTATACTGCCTTATATTTAAAAAAAAAATTCTAACATCCAAAAAGCTCTGCAAAGCAACAGATTTTTGTTAAGTTTGCAACATTATATAATGGCAAGACCTGACCTGAGTTGACTTGAGTTTATAGTCTTTACTTATCCCTCCTGAGAAGCCTGTGTGCAGGACAAGAAGCAACAGCAAGAATGGGACATGTAACAATGGACTGGTTCAAAATTGGGAAAGGAGTACGTCAAGACTGTATATCGTCACTGTGTTAATTTAACTTATAAGCAGAGTACTTCATGGGACACGTCAGGCTGGATGAATCACAAGCTGGAATCAAGACTGTCAGGAGAAATATCAACAATCTCAGATGTACAGTTGATACCACTTTAATGGCAGAAAACAAAGAGGAACTACAGAGCCTCTTGCTGAAGGTGAAAGAGTGGAGTGAAAAAGCTGGCCTAAAACTCAACACAGAAAAAACTACGATCATGGCACCCAGTCCCATTCCTTCATGGCAAATAGATGGGGGCAACAGTGAAAACAGTGACAGATTTTATTTTCTGGAGCTCAAAAATCACTACGGACGGTGACTGCAGCCATGAAATTAAAAGATGCTTGCTCCTTAGAAGAAAAGCTATGACAAATCTAAACAGCACATTAAAAAGCAGAGATGTCATTTTGCTGACAAAGGTCTGTATACTTAAAGCTATGGTTTTCCAGTTGTTATGTACAGATGTGAGAGTTGGACCATAAAGAAGGCTAAGCACCAAAGAATTGATGCTTTCAAACTGTGGTTCTAGAAAAGACTCGAGAGTCCCCTGGACAGTAAGGAGATCAAACCAATCAATCCTAAAGGAAATCAACTCTGAATATTTATTGGAAGGACTGATGCTGGGCCAATACTTTGGCCACCTGATGTGAAGAGCTGATTCATTGGAAAAGACCCTGATGCTGGGAAAGACTGAAGGCAAGAGGAAAAGGGGGCTACAGAGAATGAGATGGTTAGATGGCATCATTGACTCAATGGACATGAGTCTGAGCAAACTCCAGGAGATAGTGAAGGGCAGGGAAGCCTGGCGTGCTGCAGTTCATGAGGCTGCAATGTGTTGGACACAACTTAGCGACTGAACAATAACAACAATCCATACCAATATGGACTTGGTATCCATATTCGTGTTTTGTTGCAGAAATATTACATGTTTCATTATGGAGTGTTGCCTCAGATCCCACTGGAGGAGTGAAGTATAACACATGTGTGATTCAACAGCCTTTGCAAAGTCCTCCAGATTCTGAATTCTTAAACGTACCTGGCCCCATCAAGGGCCTGGATAAGGGACTGAGGACTTTTATAAATACATCAAGAGGATGGGGTGGGGGTGCCTCAATAAGGGAAGGAGTTGCTATATAGGAGAGCTAACTTCTCAACTAGAGGGTGACAAGAAGAACAACATGATAATTTTACATAGAAATATGTGGTTAAATAATAGAAGCAACAGAAAAGAGAGCTGAAAAGGAAAAAGCCTTTGGGGAGCAGTCTTGGGATTGGAAGAGGCATGGCAGAGGGTTACTATTTTTCACTGTCTTTTTATTATTATGTGATATTGTAAACTATGTCTTATTTTGATGGAAAATAAAAATAATTTGGAAAAATATCAATCATCCTTTCCCCCAGGAATGCACAGGGTAGAAGGCTGATAAAATCAGTATTCATTTCTACTTGTCTAGTTAAAGATACATAGCCCAATATAAAATGTCATATATGTTTCTAACATCTGGGGGAAAAGAATGGCCAGATATTAAGTCCAAATATTCAGCTTAGGGGGCAGCTCATCAGATGCATATTAATTAACTTTGTTTAAAATCTCATCATACAAAGACACCAAACCATCTGAGAAAAATCCAGAAAAAGTATAAAAATTCTTTCTGGAGGCACTGAGGAGGAAATCCAAACAGTTTTGTTCCTTTGCTTTCATCTCCCATAGTTCAATTTTATCACATGACCACAAGGCTTCCAAGATCTTCCTTGGCTGTTTTATAATGGAAATGCTAATAAAGTTCTTAACTTTAGGTATACTTTACCTAAGCTTATTTATTTTTGCATGAGTTTTTAAAAAAAATGCCTATTGGTAAATCCCTAATTTTTGAAACCTGTAGGAAATTATAGACGAACATCAACCTTTACTTATATGCATATATACCAGGTAATCTGGTGAGTACGTGTTGTGTTTTATTCGTTATTTTGTCTTCATTGGGTATTAGCAGCGAGCCACAATGATGGTAATTTCAGGTAAGTATAATAGGTTAGGAAGAAGCTGCCATTCTCACTAGAGATACAACTGCTAAAACTGCTCAGTTACTTTTCTAACTCTCATTTGAAAAAAACATGTGTCATTGGAACACGTCCCCTCTCTGATGAAGAGTGGAAAGTGAGTGTGTGTGTGCAAGGAGTTGTGAGTGTGGCTTTTAGGGTCAGACAGATCTAGCGTCAAACCCCTGCTCTGTGACTTATTAGAGTTCTGTCCTTGCCAAGCTGCTTTCCCTCATGGTGCTTCAGTTTTTTAAGTGGGGATTGTAATACTGTCTCCTACCAAGTCAAGTCTCAATCTTGGCACTATTGACATTTTGGGCTGAATATGGGCTGAATAACTCTTTGATGTGTGGGGGTGATATCCTGCACATCAAAAGATATTTAGCAAGTCCCTGGCCTCTCCCATAGGTGCTGGTAGCACCCCCTTTGCCAGTTATGACAACTCAAAATGTCTTCAGACATAACCAAACGTCTCCTGCGAAAGGAGTATAAAATAACCAAGAATCTCTTCAGTAAACCTTCAAATAAACTGAAAGCTTTCATTACTCAAACTTTGTAAGGTTTTCATAAAATAATTTATATGACGTCTGCTTAGCACACACAGATATTCAGTCAGCACAAAGAGAATATTGAACTTTATCTTATTATCTCAATTACATGTAGCGATCATAGGGAAAGAAACACAGCAGGAAGAGAATATGTTAGAAAGAAGAAATGAACACCAGAGACTTTCTCACACTTCAGAAGGTCAACACTTGAAAGGGCTTTAGAGATTACTTTTAATAATACAGATGAGGAAGCCAAAGTCAAAAGATCAAGTGTCAGGCCAAGTTAGCTAAGAAGAAAGTGATTGCATCAGGACAAAAACACATAACTCAGAACTGGTCTTCTACACCATTCTGAACACCATGGCTATCAGGGTCTTTTGGGGACTAGCTCAATTATTATGGAAGAATAAGATAAGGAAATCAAATACCTGGTTTAACAGAAATGTTCTTTCCTCCTTTCTGTAAAGGACTGAACATAGGGGAAAGAAGATGGCAAATCTTACAGAAAAGTTAGCCTACTTTCAAATCCAGGAACTAGCCAGCTCACTAGTTGTTTTCAGCCACTTTTTTGGAATGAAGGTAACTTTCCAGCATCCTTTCATTGAACAGCACGCATCCCATTAGTTCTGAAATGATCACATCTACAGCCTCAGGAAGTGAGATTTCTTCAATTTTCCCTGGCAAAACAATGATGTTGTCTGAAAGGTTGTTACTTTCCACTAGCATCTGAAACAGATAAAATGTACCAGTACTGTTATACAGAATCTTATGAAAAGTAAGTTTTATAGATTAGGGGTTGACTGGGTGATATGGATGAGAGGGAAGTGATTTATTTGCTTCTATAATATTATACAGACATTTTTCTTACTGCACAAACATTTCATGTTTACTGTAGATAAATTAGAAGATACAGATATGGAACAAATAAAAACATCTATAATCAATGCCACATACAAATAATAACTATTAATAGCTTTATATGTATCCTTCTAGACTCTATACAAACATACCCTTATATGTACATACATACTGTATGTGCGGTCTGTGTATGTGTGTGTGTGAAAGTCAAAGTCGCTCAGTCATGTCTGACTCTTTGCAACCCCACAAACTATACAGTCCATGGAATTCTCCAGGCCAGAATACTGGAAAGAGTAGCTGTTCCTTTCTCTAGGGGATCTTCCCAACCCAGAGATGTACCCAAGTCTCCTGCATTGCAGACAGATTCTTTATCATCTGAGCCACAAGGGAAGCCCATGTGTGTGTATATATGCACGTGTACTTTGGGGGGATTATTAATGGTTTCAGTCTATTTCTGATTGTTCTACTGGCATTAAGGATGCCCAAGAGTTCTGTACAACAATCTTGTGTAACATAATAATCCTGATCCTTATTAAATCCTTTGATCTTTTGATTCCAAAGATAAATAATACCATGCTCATTAGCTTTTTGTTAGAAGTACATTTTACAGTTATGTATTCTTTTTTCTTTGATGTCCTCTGTATTGTATTTAGTAATTTTGAACTCTCTTAAAAGAAGGACCTTGAAGAGAAATATATTTATGTATTTCTAACATATTTCTTCTAAATGTCAAATACAATAAGGTGATTATATTATTAGATTTATGTCTTTCTACTGCCTGAAAAAATATTTCCTAATAAACATCTTATATTCACCATCACAAATACATACAGCACATTCCTTTTCAAGCTGTGCTTTCCTGAGATTCTTACATCTTTGCTCATTGTATTTGTACATATTCAGAGACTCTCCGTTTTGTATTTTTGCAATTTGACCCTTTCCTCATCCAAAATGCAATATACCAAGTATCTGTCATGATTCAGTTGCATTTTCTCAACTTCTGATCACTTCTTCCCAAGATTAGGATATCTTTCACTTTTAACTCTATCTTCTAGGATGCTGCTTGGTAACATTACATCACAAGCTCGTTGAATGTCTTTTCTACCTACATTTTCTTTAAAAGAAATGAAGTAGTCTCTGATCTAAGGAAAACAATGAAAACTATTTGAACATGCCATCCACTGTCAACATCTACCCAAGCACAAGAACTCGTGGGATTCCATTCTACTATTGTTCTACATGTGCTTGTCAAGTTTAGGGGGTCTGTGGACACAAGACCTAAAGGGTAAGGCTTTAGGTGGCCTGATTTTCTGAGCATTTCTTTTCTCGGGAGAGCCCTTCTCCTGAATGGCTGTAAGCACGGCTCCACGTGGATGACAGCGCACAACTTCAGGTTTTCTCTCTCACCTGAGCACTGGCCATCACCTGGACATTTCCACCGACCTGCTAGGTTATCTCCTCAGTCTCAACAAGTAAAGAGACAATCTCAAAACTCGTTCTTGAAAACTAGCCATTTATCTAAATTCCTTTAAAATCTTCATATGATTTTGTATTTTCTTGATTCTTTTTTGGTTACCAAGGCCATAATCCTCAACATCCTGGAGGCATACATACTTGCTTCCCGTGGACAATTAGTTACTATTTTCTCATATTTCTACTTTTCAGATATGTCTCATTTCCACCTTCTTCTTTCTGCCTGCATTAACTTGTCCTGTTCTTAATAACTTCAAATCTGAGATTTAAAAATAGCAGTTACATAATGAAAATAATAATAGCAGTGCCTACACTTCACAGGCCTGCTTGAGGCTAAAACAAGATAAATCATATTAAGGGTCATGTAAGTATTAAATTACTATTGTCATATTATTGCTATTAAAGAAAAGCATTCACTAAAAAAGAGAAATGTAGACGAGCAAAAGCATGAGAATAAAATCACTGTATTCCCATCACCCGGACATAGGCAGAGTATATTTCCTAGCACAATTTTGAGTGTATCTATGTTTATAAAAATATGTACTTTTGTAGTAATATTTCATAATCTTTTTACATATAATATATTTTAGACCAGTTTTCTGAATATTATCTACATCATGGCATACACATAAAAAGTAACACTTTTATGAATAGTAGGGTGAACAGGGAAGGATGTCTGTAGTTTTGAGACATTTAACCTGGGGGTTCATGCCCCATGAGACCCTGACCATCTCCCAAGAAGGCAAAGGGCACTAAAACATTCTTCCTGGCACATTTTTCTAGAAGCTCTGTTGTTGACATCTTTCCATGAACTGCTCTAGAACATAATTTTTATTGGCTGTATACTACTTCATAATACATTTGATTCACTAACCAATACTATGCTACTGGACATTCAAGTTATATCAAATGTTTCATTATTACAACAGTATATTGACAAATAATAAAGCTATTCAATCTGGGGACATACTTCTTACAACTCTGTTTCAAAGTTAAAGGACCCAGAACTTTTAAGGGTTTCAGGTTCACACTGTCCCTCTGCCTAATGGAAAGGTGATTCCATTTCTAAATTACAAGCCCTTTTTAAATTCCACTTATGGGGTTTGAGGGGTGTCTACATAACTTCAATGTGTAAGTGTGAAGTGAAGTTGCTCAGTTGTGTCCGACTCTTTGCTACCCCTGCCAGGCTCCTCTGTCCATGGGATTTTCCAGGCAAGGATACTGGAGTGGGTTGCCATTTCCTTCTCCAGGGGCTCTTCCCAACCCAGGGATCGAACTCAGGTCTTCCACATTGCAGGTAGACACTTTAACCTCTGAGCCACCAGGGAAGCCTCATCAACTTGAACCAGGATGTTGGAAGGGAAATTTTTCTGGCTAAATTTTGCTGGAAGGACTAATAAGATAGGATGGTCAAGGGAGTGTGATATCTGCTCTACATGGAGATTTTACAGAGAATAATCAGAGACTCTTACACCCTCAGGAAGATCAGATATCTAAGAAGGTTTGAGAGGGAGGATGCTATGAGCTGTCAGAAGGGTGATCTGAGGTTCACAGGAAAGAATTTGTCTTACTCTTTGTCTTACTATTCTCACAGGTGAAAAAGAACATACCACATATGTGTAAGTGAACAAACAGGCTTGCCTTCGGGCCACTGCATCTTGTGACTTATTTTTTCCTTAATTTTACAAAACTTCATTGGAGTATAGTTGCTTTACAATGTTGTGTTAGTTTTCACTGTACAGCAAAGTGAATCAGCTATACATATATGTGTATCTGCACTTTCTGGATTTCCTTCACATTTAGGTCATGAAGTGACTTCATTTATTTTTGACCAGATTCAAAGAACATTAGATCAAGAATATGAAGATACAGATTCTAGACCTGCCATTATCATCAAAGAGCTGTGTGCCCTTGGGGAAGTACTTAAACTCTCTACATTTGTTTCCTTCTTGAAAAATTAGAGTTTAAAATTCAGTCATTTTAAGGCTCCACTCACTTCTAAAATTTCATGATTTGAAGAAAGCAAAATTTCTGCAAAGTCTGTTCCAGAAATCCATGAACACAAGGAGTACCATGATCAAATATTATTGGAACTTCGTTATAATGCATATTCCCTCTTACAAATTCAGAGAGTTCATTACCATATTAATAGATTCAAAAAATTCTGCTGAAAACTGGTTTGGCTAAATCAAAGATATCCAAACTTACTTCAGTATTTGACAGTTTTTTTCTTGAAAGTTTATCCCTGACAGATCAATCTTTAAGAAACAATAAAAACAGTTATTTGATAATCCTAGGTTGCAAAGGAGAAAAGGAAAGATATACCCATTTGAATGCAGAGTTCCAAAGAATAGCAAGGAGAGATAAGAAAACCTTCCTCAGTGATCACTGCAAACAAACAGAATGGGGAATAAAAGAATGGGAAAGACTAGAGATCTCTTCAAGAAAATTAGAGATACCAAGGGAACATTTCATGCAAAGATGGGGACAATAAAGGACAGAAATGGTATGGACCTAACAGAAGCAGAAGATACTAAGAAGTGGCAAGAATACATAGAAGAACTGTACAAAAAACATATCACAACCCAGATAATCATGATGGTGTGATCACTCACCTAGAGCCAGACATCCTGGAATGCGAAGTCAAGTGGGCTTTAGAAAGCATTGTTAGGAACAAAGCTAGTGGAGGTGATGGAATTCCAGCTGAGCTATTTCAAATCCTAAAAGACGATGCTATGAAAGTGCTGCACTCAATATGCCAGCAAAGTTGGAAAACTCAGCAGTGGCCAGAGGACTGGAAAAGGTCAGTTTTCATTCCAATCCCAAAGAAAGGCAATCCCAAAGAATGCTCAAACTACCACACAATTGTACACATCTCACACACTAGCAAAGTAATGCTCAAAATTCTCCAAGCCAAGCTTCAACAGTACGTGAACTGTGAACTTTCAGATGTTCAAGCTGGATTTAGAAAAGGCAGAGGAACCAGAGATCAAATTGCCAACATCCACTGGATAATTGAAAAAGCAAGTGAGTTCCAGAAAAACATCTACTTCTGCTTTATTGACTATGCCAAAGCCTTTCACTGTGTGGATTATAACAAACTGTGGCAAATTCTTAAAGAGATGAGTATACCAAACCACATGACCTGCCTCCTGAGAAACCTGTATGCAGGTCAGGAAGCAACAGTTAGAACTGGACATGGAACAACAGACTGGTTCGAAATCGGGAAAGGGATACATCAAGGCTGCATATTGTCAACCTGCTTATTTAAATTATATGCAGAGTACATTATAAGAAACACTGGGCTGGAGGAAGCACAAGCTGGAATCAAGATTGCCGGGAGAAATATCAATAACCTCAGATATGCAGATGCCACCACTCTTATGGCAGAAAGTGAAGAAGAACTAAAGAGTCTCCTGACGAAAGTGAAAGAGGAGAGTGAAAAAGTTGGCTTGAAACTCACATTCAGAAAACTAAGATCATGGCATCTGGTCCCAATACTTCATGACAAACAGATGGGGAAACAATGGAAACAGTGACAGACTTTATTTTTTTGGGTTTGAAAATCACTGCAGATGGTGACTGCAGCCATGAAATTAAAAGATGCTTGCTCCCTGGAAGCAAAGCTATGACCAACCTAGACAGCATATTAAAAAGTAAAGACATTACTTAGCCAACAAAAGTCTATCTAGTCAAAGCTATGGTTTTTCCAGTAGTCATGTATGAATGTGAGAGTTGGACTGTAAAGAAAGCTGACTGCCGAAGAATTGATGCTTTTGAACTGTGGTGTTGGAGAAGACTCTTCAGAGTCCATTGGACTGCAAGGAGATCAAACCAGTCAATCCCAAAGGAAATCAGTCCTGAATATTCACTGGAAGGACTGATGCTGAAGCTGAAATTTCAATACTTTGGTTACCTGAGGCGAAGAACTGACTCATTGGAAAAGACCCTGATGCTGGGAAAGATTGAAGGCGGGTGGAGAAGGGGATGACAGAGGAGGAGATGGCTGGATGGCATCACCGACTCAATGGACATGAGTTTGAGTAAACTCCATGTGTTGGTGATGGACAGGGAGGCCTGGCGTGCTGCAGTCCATAGGGTCGCAAAGAGTCGGACACAACTGAGTGACTGAACTGAACTGAGGTTGAAAGCAATTCACTAATAGAGATATTTGAAGACAGAACATAAACTCAATCAGTAATACCTCCTAGACACAAGAGCAGCTAATTCCAGATGTGAGACGCATTTTATTCTGAGTCAGTCTTGCTGCCTTACTTGCTCTTTGGTAATCAACAGCTAGTTGTATGTGAGTCTGTCACTTTGGACTCCATTCTACCAAAACTAAATCCTGTAGAACTATTCTTTCTAGAGAATGCATACCCAATATCCAGGAAGAGAATATGTTATACTCAAATCATACATAACCATTTTGGAAAACCATCTGGCATTACTTGATAAAGCTGAAGATGTCTATAACTTAGAAATATCACTCCCATAAATACACATTCTAGAGAATTTTTTGAACATGTATACAATATAACCTAGACTAAAACTTTATAATAATATTGGTAATTATAAATTTAAAAAATAAATAAACAAGATTTACTAATTGATAGGGAAGTGAATGAATAAATGCTGTTATACTCATATTATGAATACTATTGAAAAGTGAGAAAGAAAGAACTAGAGGTTTTCATGTTAACAAATTAATTTCATAAGCAGAATTTTAAGGAGGAAAAGAAACAGGTTGCTGAAGAATATAAACTATGTTTCCTTTTACTTAAAAAGTCAACTGTATCCAAAAGTAAACTGTGTTGATTAGGGTATACTGCTGCTGCTGCTAAGTCGCTTCAGTCGTGTCCTACTCTGTGTGACCCCATAGACGGCAACCCACCAGGCTCCACTATCCGAGGATTCTCCAGGCAAGAACACTGGAGTGGGTTGCCATTTCCTTCTCCAATGCATGAAAGTGAAAAGTGAAAGTGAAGTCACTCAGTTGTGTCCGACTCTTTGCAACCCCATGGACTGCAGCCTACCAGGCTCCTCCGTCCATGGGATTTTCCAGGCAAGAGTACTGGAGTGGGGTGCCATTGCCTTTTCCGTAGGATATAATACATTATTCTTAAAAACTCTTCTATCCTAACATGCTGGTAACTTTTGGGAGTGAAAAGAGGGCATGAAATTTGGGAGAAGCATAAAGGAATTTTAATACACAGTTATATTATTCTAGCTGTTACACTGCATTGTGGGCATATATGTGGTTTTTATATTTACATTCACCTTTATTTCTGGATGCAAGAGTATTTTACAATAAGAAGTACTTTTAATAGGAAAGTTTGAGGTAATCATAAAACATGCAAATTGTGAAAAACAAACTGATTTCTGCAATCAGAAGATAACAGATATGAAAGACAGACTTAAAACAAAGCAGCATAAAGGTAATTAATGTCTCTGAAGAATGGAAAAATCACTCAAAGGTATATTAAAATTTCCCTGAAGTAAAAAAACTGAATCCATTAACAGAAAAAATACACAGTGCTCATAAGAAAATGTCATATAGTAATAGCAACATGGAAATATATTCTGCTCAAGATTTTAAATTTAATTCCTTGGGTACCCATGCAGAAAAAAAAATCACCCTAAAACTGAAAGAAAATCAGGCTGGCGTCAGACTGCTCTATACTCATATTCATTTTAAAAAGATAGTGGAACAACATCTCCCAAATTTAGAAACAAAAATCTGTGATCAAAATAAGATTAAATCCAAAAATAATAATAATAAAAAAATTAAATCCAGAGGAGGTACTACTCATATTTTCAACATGAGAAAACTCAGGATAGCACACATAAGACCTTCCTTAAAAATGGATTTACCAAAAACAAAATAATTCATGTTATTAAGATATGAACTAAACAAAGAATTTGGTAATAAAGAAGTTATATACACGAAAGATATATCCATCTGAATGCAGAATTCCAAAGAGTAGCAAGGAGAGATAAAAAAGCCTTCCTAAGTGATCAATGCAAAGAAACAGAGGAAAACAATAGAATGGGAAAGACTAGAGATCTCTTCAAGAAAATTAGAGATACCAAGGGAACATTTAATGTAAAGATGGACACAATGAAGGACAGAAACAGTATGAATCTAACAAAAGCAGAAGACATTAAGAAGAGGTGGAAAGAATACACAGAACTATATAAAAAAGGTCTTAATGATCCAGATAACCATGATGGTGTGATCATTCACCTAGAGCCAGACATCCTGGAATGTGAAGTCAAGTGTTCCTTGGGAAGCATCACTATGAACAAAGCTAGTGGAGGTGATGGAATTCCAGCTGAGCTGTTTCAAATCCTAAAAGATGATGCTATGAAAGTGCTGCACTCAATATGCCAGCAAATTTGGAAAACTCATCAGTGGCCACAGGACTGGAAAAGGTCAGTTTTCATTCCAATCCCAAAGAAAGGTAATGCCAAAGAATGCTCAAACTACCGTACAATTGTGCACATCTCACTCACTAGCAAAGTAATGCTCAAAAGTCTCCAAGCTAGGCTTCAACAGTATGTGAACCGAGAACTTCTGGATGTTCAAGCTGGATTTAGAAAAGGCAGAGGAACCAGAGATCAAATTGCCAACATCCATCGGATCATCAGAAAAGCAAGAGAAATCTGGAAAAACATCTATTTATGCTTCATTGACTACACTAAAACCTTTGACTGTGCGGATCACAACAAACTATGGAAAATTCTACAAGAGATGGGAATACGAGAGCACCTTACCTGCCTCCTGAGAAATCTGCATGCAAGTCAAGAAACAACAGTTAGAACCAGACAGGAAACAACAGACGAGGCTGTATATAGTCACCCAGCTTACTTAACTTACATCATGCAAAATGTCAAGCTGGGTGAAGCACAAGGTGGAATCAAGATTGCCCGTAGAAATATCAATATCGCAGAGAGTGAAGAAGAACTAAAGAGCCTCTTGATAAAGGTAAAAGAGGAGAGTGAAAAAGTTGGCTTAAAGCTCAACATTCAGAAAACTAAGATCATGGCATCTGATCTCATAACTTCATGGCAAATAGATGGGGAAATAACGGAAACAGTGAGAGACTTTATTTTCTTGGGCTCCAAAAATCACTGCAGATGGTGACTGCAGTCATGAAATTAAAAGATGGTTGCTCCTTGGAAGAAAAGTTATGACCAACCTAGACAGCATATTAAAAAGCAGAGACATTACTTTGCCGACAAAGGTCCATTTAGTCAAAGCTGTGGTTTTTCCAGTAGTCATTTATGGATGTGAGTTGGACCATAAAGAAGGCTGAGCGCCGAAGAATTGATGCTTTTGAACTGTGGTGTTGGAGAAGACTCTTGAGAGTCCCTTGGACTGCAAAGTGATCAAACCAGTCAATCCTAAAGGAAATCAGTACTGAATATTCATTGGAAGGACTAATGCTGAAGATCCAATACTTCGGCTACCTGACGAGAAGAATTGACTTATTGGAAAAGACCCTGATGCTGGGAAAGATTGAAGGCAGGAGGAGAAGGGGATGACAGAGGATGAGATGGTTGGATGGAATCACTGACTCAATGGACATGAGTCTGAGTAAGCTACGGGATTTGGTGAATGACAGGGAAGCCTGGCGTGTTCCAGTCCATGGGACCACAAAGAGTTGGACACGACTGAGTGATTGAACTGAACTGACAGGAGGAATGTGGAGCTATGGGAACACTGATGATTTTCACTTCTGTTATATAGGAAGGAGTGAATTTTTATCATGATGTTTAAAAAGATTCGGTTTCTTAATATTTTCCAAAACTTTATAGGAATCCATTAGGAAGCAATTTCTCTTAAATTTTTTTTTTTTTTTTTTACTGGAGTATAGTTTATTTACAATGTTGTGTTAGTCTCAGGTATACAGTAAAGTGAATCTGTTATACATATAGCCACTCTTTTTTAGATTCTTTACCCATATAGACCAGTATAGAGAACTGAGTAGAGTTCCCTGTGCTACACAAGAGGTCCTTATTAGCTATCTATTTTATATATAGTAGTGTGCATATGTTAATCCTAAGTAGGAAGCAATTTCTTTTTATGTGAAGAACTTATTCAAAGTTAAAACAATTTATCTTTTATTCTTAGTTTCTTTTCCTCATTAAATTCAACAAAATTCAATATTTTTTTATTTGAAACATTACAGATCAGATAATCTCATTTTTCTAAAAATGTTTCTCTCTAACCATTCTTCTCCTTGTATATTTACAGAGAAAAATGTCTGAAATGCGGATTCAAGTGATATTAATGATAACTATTATGGGTGGTTTAAATTTTTCTTCTTTGCTAAATTTCTCAATTGCCTAATTTCTTTATTATAAGGCATTATTTTTATAAATACAGCTAAATGATTTTTCTTTAAAGAAAACTATTAGTAAAACTAGGAATCTAAGCAGATATAACTGTCTCCTCTCTTTTCTGAGATCCCACAGAAATACAGGAAATGAAATAAATCAGAAACTTTAATATGCATGTACATTAAAAAGAACTATCAAGAGAGGAGAGAGTCTGAGAGCATTCTGTAAGATAGAAAGCAGATTGGATTGGATTGATGGAAAAAACAGAGTACATTTTTGTGATCCCCTAAATTTCAGAGCTAAGGACAGCTTTCTGTAACAGAGTTTGGGAGGAAAAATTCCAAATTTCAAGTCAGCAAATGTCAAAAGCAGACGAGCCCATGGGATTACTATCTAGGCTAGTATGTCCACCCTCCCACCCATCTTAGGAATACAGACTCTATGAGACTGGCCTCGGTGGCTTTTGTTCCTGGCTAAAGCTCTTAGCATGGCTTTTGTGATACGTCTTAGCAGGAATCCTAATGTGAATTTTAAAACCCAAAAGCAAAACACAGAAGAGCTTGGGTAACTTTGGGTCCCAATGGGAAGAAAGTTATGAGGGGGTGCCACCCAAAGTTCCATTCCCAAGGATAAAGCTCTTACTTTGGCAATAGTGCGGGTCACTAGGCTACCAGTGAGCTACACACACATCCATGTACACATACAGGGAAGCTCACCTGCCAGCACATCTTCTCCATGGGGCAAGGGCTTTGATCTGCTCTCCCTGTTAAGGGGGAGATGTGTTGGAAACACAGACTCACACTCGTTATACTAAGCAACGTAGTTCTTCATCAGCTCAGAGTGAGTAAACAAGGATTTCTAGATACTGGAGGAAAGCAAATAGCATGAAGGAGAAAGTTGAAGAGTAACAAACAGAACAAATGACTCATGAGGAAACATCATTATTTTTAAAAAATGACTAACCTCAGAGAGGTGAGATTTTATAGCCATAAAACCACAATAGGCTGCTATAAAATTAAGAATATGATGACTAGAAAATAAATTCAGTTGGTAAACTGTCAAAACTTAAGACCAAGATAGTGAACTGTAAGATAACTTTGAGGAAACCTGAGAACAGAGCAAACTCAAAGAGACAGACACCATAAAAGAACAGTCAAATTAACATGGATATAATATCAATAGTTAAATAAATAATAGAAAATATCTCAGAACTCAAGAAAGACTTAGTCTTCAAATTGAAAGAGCTTACTGAGAATGACGCAGAGTAGACAATCTAAAAAGTTAGTTCACATCTAAATACATAATGGCAAATTTGACAACCCCAACAACTATGCTGGTAAAGAATCCGCCTGCAATGCAGGAGACCTGGGTTTGATCCCTGGGTTAGAAAGATCCCCTGGAGAAGGGAAAGGCTACCCACTCCAGTATTCTGACCTGGAGAATTTCATGGACTACATAGTCCATGGGGTCACAAAAAGTCAGACATGACTGACTGACTTTCACTTTCAGTTTCAGGAGTTATGACAAAGATTCCTAAAGCTTTTAAAGTTTTAAAAAGTCACAGCTTCTGATGAACAAAAATTATATTGATGCCAGAATTCTCACCAGCAGCAAAGTCCATTAGCAGATAACAAAGCAAGTTCAGAGGGAAAAAGACTTTTGAGCCCCAAATCCAAAAACTTTGAGGAAATAGAAAACTTTTTCAGATATAAAAAGCCTCAAAGATTTTGTGTGTCACAGTGAAAAAATACAAGGAATTAGTCAAGAGGAAAAACAAATATAAGAAATATTTCCTGGCGGTCCAGTGATTGACACTTCGCCTTCCAATGAGGGGGGTGGGTTCAATCCCTGGATAGGGAGTAGAAGCCCACATGTCTCATGGACAAAAGGCTAAAACATAAAACAGAAACAATACTGTAACAAATTCAACAGAGACTTTAAAAATGATCTACCTCAAAAAATTCTTTTTAAAAGAAAAGGGATAACATAGATAACAACAATAGCAAAGATAGAAGAAACAGTGGCAATCTGAGTATAAACTATAGGAAGGGTATAAATCTGAAAATAAAAAAGAATTATATCCATTTTTAATGACGAGCACATTCTTCCAGATTAGCAAGTGTTCAGTGTCACAGGATTCTTTTTCTATTAGTTTATGAAACTGGTTGGTTCCACAATGAAAGGTATTTATATGGTCATTATACTTAATATGCTTTTTGTACAGGGGGTAAATTTTCTGATGCAGTCTATAAACCAAGCAATACTTAGTGAACTACATATTCTAAATCTTGACTATCTAGAGGTAATATAACCAAACAAAATTGGGAGTTACATAGAAGAGGAAAGTTCTATACTGGGAGTCAGCAGTACATCCAGAGTAGATAGCTCAGGAAACAGAAATTTGAGTATCATGACATAAAGTTATCACGGTCATCGGCTAAAACAAGTAAATAACAGGTCAGAGTAGATCACACTGGGAAGTGTGATCAGGACAAGTAGAGTGGGTGGGAGAAAGTTGTTTTTTATTTTACACACTCCTATACAGTTTGACTCCCCTTCCTCATGTTCAACATTTCTTTAATTTTAAAAAGTCAGTGAGCAGTCCCCCAAAGAACAGAATACCTAAACAATCCTTCGGTTCTCTCCTTTTAACCCCATTCCTTAGTGAACAATTCTGAACATCTGCTTAAATATTTTAAAAAGTCCTATTCACCTTACTTTTAAAAAACTCAGTGACTTTAGTTTACTGAAACAGAGTACTTATGCTAAAGTTCTTCCTAACTCACTGTTTGGACCCTGTCATTTTAGAACTCAGGAAACTGAGTCCTGGGGAGATCAGTGTCCAAGTCAAGGATACGCTACAAGGCAGTGGCAGATGTCTGGGGCTTAAGTGGTTTACAGCGATCCATAACTGTTATCAGAGGCAGTAGCATTATGGGTTGGCTTTCTGAGAAGGTCCAAAGAGGAAACACCTGTGGTAACTGTCCCTCCCCCTTTTCCTCTCCCTCCCTCGGTGTTTGCTGCCTCCTGCCTGCAATCCAGGGGAACATTAAGCATCACATGTCACCCTTCTTAGGCCACTGATACGTCATTACTGGTGTGCAGATATCAGGGCCTCCTGGAATCTGTGGTTAAGAAAGAATAAACGGGCCTCTGGAGGAACCAGTCAGAGCTGTGAGTGCAAAAATCCTTTACAAAGAAGAACACAGGTCAATGAGGACAACAGAGTGAGAAAGACAGTGAGTGACAGAAGGATGGGAAGGAGAGGCAAAGAGAAGGACTTTTTCTTGTTTCTCTTAAGGGTGACTCACGGGGACAGAGCTTGTGGGGTTCGGAAGTTTCTTTGCACTGGCTGATTATACACCCCTTTATCACCGCAGGATCTCCAAAGGTGACAGAAGGAAATAACATGAAGTCTCTGTGACGGAAATGCTAATAATCCTACAGCATGGCCACCAACAAGAACAAAAACGTCCTGGCAACTTTAATACACACTGTTGTTTCCCTCTGATGATGTTCCAGGATGCTCAAGGACTGGGAAAGAAGAATATCAAGAAGCCAGACAACCTGTCTAAACTTGGAAAGGATGCTTTGACCAAGCTATAAAATAAGCACTAAGAACTGTATCTGCAGAAGCAACTCAGAGCTGTGTGTATGTGTGTGTTGGGGGAGGGAGGGTTTGTACCTTTACACATCCTATTAGCCAGCTAATTTGCCCTCCATGGGAAGGTAAGCTGTCCCCTGCAAACTGCAAGTATCTGACAGCAGTTTCCAGGCCTACTGCGCTCATCCAGCAGAGTATCTGGCACATGAAAGGCATGGGTAAGTATCTGTTAATTACCTCACTAAAGGGGACATGGCAGCCCTTGGAATTCAGTCTCCATCTCAGTTTGAAGAGATGATTCTGTGCTCTTCTCTTCCTCTCTGCAGCTCCTCTGGTAGCAGATAAATGGAGGGTAGGTAGGTAAGAGGGGTCTGGGGGATATTCTTGACATCTCTCTAAATGCTGGTACATTTGGCAACAGAGAGAGGGTAATTCAGGTATGTCAGGAAGAGGATTTTTTAAAGAATTTTTTGATATGGACCATTTTTGAAGTCTTTATTGAATTTGTAACAATATTGCTTCTGCTTTATGTTTTGGTTTTTTGCCCCCCCCACCCCCACTCCAGGCATGTGGGATGCTAGCTCCCTGACCAGGTATTGAACCTGCACCCCCAGCACTGGAAGGTGAAGTCTTAACCACTGGACCACTAGGCAATTCCCAGGAAAAGTTGTTAAACTATATTTTAAAATGGACAAAAGGTTACTGAGTGTCCTGTGCAGTATAACCTTCCAGGGTGCTCTTCACCTTTCAGAGTCTTAAAAGTTATTTTTCAACTCTGTAAGAAAAACTAATGATGATGCAAGTAATTCTTGTCCTTAGAAACTGAATGGAATTATATCTGGAGGAATCTGAATGATGACTGCCCTACAGATGGACCAGTCTTCCATCTATGTATAAATTCTTTCCAGGGTTCCTCATTGCCTACAAATGTGGTTCCTTGAGGTTGCCTTTGAACAGGTTTAACATCTTACTAGTTTACCTATTCATGAGTTAAATAAAGTATCTGTCACATGCTAATATTTGCATGAGAATCATGTCTTTATCTTTGTAAGAAGTTATCTTTTAGAATTTTAATACACTATTTTTCACTTTAGTTCTAGGATGTAATTTATTGTCACCTCATCATGACTTTTCCTCTTTCCTTGTAGGTGTAATGCACAGCACAGTAACTAACAGTATACTTGCTTTGGAGATGACTGACCTGCTCTCCTTCTCTATCTCCTAGTAATCTTGTTCAAGTTAATTAATCTCAAGCCTTGGCTTCTATATGTAGAACAGGACTAATATTAGCAGTTACTTTATGGGTTGCTCTAAGACAATGAGTTAATGCACGAAAAACAATTTATACATGGCTTGGTAAACAGCAAGTGCACAACAGATGCACTACTTAATCCTTTTTTATTGCCCTGTGGAGGGTGAGCCAGACTTTCAGTGATTGGTGTCCAGTAAGAATGGGAGGGTAGAATGGACAGCTGGTCAAGTCACCACGCAGCAATTCTCCTAGATTGTAATTATTCCTTTCCACGCATTCCCTGGAAAGTCCCAAGAAATACATAGTCTGTGTAGCAACTGCTAGTTGTCTATCCAAATCCATTCTTGCCTTTCACCTTATTAATAAAATGCCTACATTAATGTTGGTGCAAGAATGCACCAACTGAAATACTATACTGCCCAGCCACTCTTGCAGCAAAGTATGGCTAATGACTAAGTTCTGACCTTTGAGATGAGCACATAAACTTGCTGGGAGAGACTTCCTGGGAGGTTCCTTAAAATGGGAAGGAAAAACTAGGGAAAGACAATTTTGAGTCCCTTCCTTTATCCATCTGATGGCCTAGAACATGGATTTCTTGGCTGAAGCTCCAGCCAAAACATCTTGATGTTGAGGTGACTTGCAGGAGATAAGCTGTGTACTAAGACAGTGTAGCAGGAAGATGCAAGCAGCTTGGGGTTAAACAAATTTTGTGTAGCTGCCACACTGCCTTCTCAATCAGACTTCTTTCACATAAGATAAAAAAATGTCCCTCTGTGTTTAAGTCACTGCTAATTTGGGTTTTGTGTCAATTACATGGAGGTGAACTAACTGATAAATGCTGTTCCTATTCAGACCAAGGGGCATCTTAACCATGGGAGTCATAGTGGAACCATGGAGTCTGAGAACTCAGATTAATTTCTACCCTCTGCTTTCAGCTGGGTTACTTGCTGGATCCGAGGGAGCACACAGTAGTAAAGGACTCATGTCAACAGGTGAAGGGTCTCCCCTTCTGTCCCTGCTTCCAGGTTTACAAACGAATCATTTCCCCAGTGAGGACTTTTTTCCATCCATAGCAATCTTCAGGACTATGAGTCTCTGGTGCAATTATAGAATGAAAATGCTAAATGAAATGCTAAACGTTAGCATATTTAGAATATGCTAGGATATTTTATGTTAGAATAAAAAATTAAATTTTTATTTGCTTCCTCTGGGCAGATATAAACAGTATTTAGTTATATGACTATATAACTATGGTTATAGTTAGGTTATGTAATGTCAGTCAGTTCAGTTCAGTTCAGTTGCTTAGTAGTGTCCGACTCTTTGTGATCCCATGGACTGAAGCACGCTAGGCTTCCCTGTCCATCACCAACTCCCAGAGCCTGCTCAAACTCATGTCCATAAAATTGGTCATGCCATCCAACCATCTCATCCTCTGTCATTCCCTTCTCCTCCTGCCTTCAATCTTTTCCAGCATCAGGGTCTTTTCCAATGAGTCAGCTCTTTGTGTCAGGTGGCCAAAGTACTGGAGTTTCAGCTTCAGCATCAGTCCTTCCTGTGAATATTCAGGACTGATTTCTTTTAGCATGGACTGGTTGGATCTCCTTGCAGTCAAGGGACTCTCAAAGAGTCTTCTCCAACACCACAGTTCAAAAGCATCAATTCTTTGGCACTCAGCCTTCTTAGAATCCAACTCTCACATCCATAATGACTACTAGAAAAACCATAGTTTTGACTAGATGGACCTTTGTTGGCTAAGTAATGTCTCTGCTTTTCAATATGCTGTCTAGGTTGGTCATAACTTTTCTTCCAAGGAGCAACCATCTTTTAATTAATTTCATGGCTGCAGTCATCATCTGCAGTGATTTTGGAGCCCAAAAAAATAAAGTCTCTCACTGTTTCCATTGTTTCCCAATCTAATTGTCATGAAGTGATGGGACCAGATGCCATGATCTTGAATGTTGATCTGAATGTTGAGTTTTAAGCCAACTTTTTCACTCTCCTTGATAACTTTCAAGAGGCTCTTTAGTTCTTCTTCACTTTTTGCCATAAGGGTGGTGTTATCTGCATATCTGAGGTTACTGATATTTCTCTTGATTCCACCTTGTGCTTCATCCAGACCAGCATTTCTCATGATGTGTTCTGCATGTAAATTAAATAAGCAGGATGAACAATATACAGCCTTGACATACTCCTTTCCCTATTTGGAACCAATCTGTTGTTCCAAGTCCAGTTCTAACTGTTGCTTCCTGACCTGCATACAGATTTCTCAGGAGGCAGGTAAGGTGGTCTGGTATTCCCATCTCTTGAAGAATTTTCCACAATTTGTTGTGATCCACACAGTCAAAGGCTTTGGCATAGTCAATAAAGCAGAAGTAGATGTTTTTCTGGAACTCACTTGCTTTTACTATAATCCAATGGATGCTGGCAATTTCATCTCTGGTTCCTCTGCCTTTTCTAAATCCAGCTTGAACATCTGGAAGTTCATGGTTCATGTACTGTTGAAGCCTGACTTGGAGAAGTTTAAGCATTACTTTGCTAGTGTGTGAGATAAGTGCAATTGTGCGGTAGTTTGAGCATTCTTTGGCATTCCCTTTCTTTAGGATTGGAATGAAAACTGACCTTTCCCAGTCCTGTGGCCACTGCTGAGTTTTCCAAATTTGCTGGCATATTGAGTGCAGCACTTTCACAGCATCATCTTTTAGGATTTAAAATAGCTCAGCTGGAATCCCATCACCTCTACTAGCTTTGTTTGTAGTGATCCTTCCTAAGGCCCACTTGACTTCGCATTCCAGGATCACATTCCAGTGATCACGATAGCATGATCACGCGTCTAGGTTATATAATATATATTTATATAATTATACTTTTGTGGCTTTACTTTTGGTAAAATCAATGAAAATATTAGACCCCTACCTTTCACAGAGTGTGTTCCATTTATTTTCTCGTATCTGTTCCACAATGCTGTGAATGAAGCATTAATGTTTCCAGTTTGTTGTTCAGATGCAACTTCGCGATTTACAGATACAAAAACTAAAATGCAAAGTGATTAAATAGTTCAATCCAGCTAACTCCTATTTCTCTGTAGCAACTGGTCTGTAGCAACTGATCACTAAAGAAACCCTTGATTGAACTGACATTTTTTAATAGCAAAAGACATTTTAAAATTTAAAACAAACATTTCTAATATTTGAAGTTAGAACTTTCAATATATAAAGGAGACCAACAAATTACATATTTGATTTTGCTGATTAAGAAGTAAAGCAACATTTTAACAATTTAAACTTGAAGGAAGTGGGATTATTTGGATTTTATTTTCCACCAAATATGTGAATATAAAATCTGTCTCAGGTTTAACCAAATTTCAAATGTTTCATCTTCTCAATGGTTTTTCCTCTAATGTGAAATGCAGCTAATTATAATTAGCTCATCCTTGATTTGGGAGCAACTAGTGACTTGAGAATATCCAAGGGACCGACCTGCAGCCAGCTCTGCAGAGCCCTGAAGAGACAACAGATGAGTAAATGGATTTGTTCCTCCAGGGTGAGAGCTGATGAAATGCACATGTCACACAGATGGAGCCAAGGCATCCTGAAATTTCTTTTCTCCAGGTCCCTTTTAAGAATATTTAGTCTAAAAAAGTTGCCTGCCAATGAAAGAATCACATTTCCAAAAGGTCATTCAACCAGTATTACAAATAGGTGAAATATTTATAACAACCAAAAAACAGATCTAAAGAAGTATTAGAGTTCATGCACAACTCCATTATGGAGTTAATATAATTAGGGGCCTACAGAACAAACACATCGGAGGCAACAGGGCTCTAATAAGAGACTATGTCTGAATCAAAACACATTTATTCTACTCTTAGAAATCACAGACTCTTGGGATCTGGGTCTGGATACGTGTCCTCCTTCCTCTCCCACACCACTTCCCTTCTTACAAGGATTATTCAGTAAGTCTGGAGAGTTCAGAATTTCTCTCACATCAGAAGCCTTCTGGCTTCAGAGAAATATCCATCCACCCAGCATCTTTCTTCCAAGACGATCCCAAGTCACTCACTGTCTCAGTTAAGCTTGCCAAAGAAAATTTCATCCCCAGACAGTTAGTGACTTAACTGACTTGTGTGTGTGCTCAGTCACGTCCAACTCTTTACAACCCCATGGACGGTGGCTCTCCAGGATCCTCTGTCCATGGTATTTTCCAGGCAAGAATACTGGAGTGGGGTGCCATGCCCTTCTCCAGAGAATCTTCCTGACCCAGAGGTCAAACCCAGGTCTCCCACATTGCGGACAGATTCTTTACCATCTACAACCTCACTGTACAAGAGAGGAAACAGATGCAGATAAGTGACATGACTTATCAATTTCAAGAAACCAAGGAGCAACCCAGTAAGGAACCAAGGAGCAACCCAGCCAAGGCTAGAAGCTGAACTGGCTGTCCCCCATGCAAGTATTTTCTTATGCCAGCCCTTGGAGTCCCACGTGGAGGTGGCCTGCTATTGCTGGAACCGGAGGAAGACCGTATAGTCAGTATGCTCACTGTGCCTCAGAAGTCTGCTAAATGACATTTACATGTTGTTTCCTTGTCCCTGCTTTACTCAGAATAATCCAACCACCTTCTCCATGTGCTGCTGTGCTGTGCTGACCAGCTGAGAAATTCTGCTGATTTATTAGTCTTTGGTGGGCTGTGTTCTATGTAATTTTCAAGCAAAAGCAAAAAAGATTGCTATCAGCTAGGAAGTTGTATGAAGCACAGAGGTTAAAACAACATCTCCCCTGAATAACACATTTAAAAAGTCACCCAAAGCATCTTATTCAATCTGGCACCCAGATTTAAAGATTGCCAGATGGCCCACCCAGGCCCCTGAGGAAGAAATGTTGCCTTGATCTTCCCTTCTTATTCCTGTCTTGCCCTGAAAATACCAAAAACTTGTAGAGAACCACAGAACTGCAACATTCAATTATGCTAATAATTAAAGGCAAGATACTCAGGCTGGATGCTCCCTCACTACCTGGAGACGAAACACAGCATTTGTATATGTAATACCAAATTCCCTGAGCATTTCTAAGAAAGCTGGAAACCTCAGGAAGAGATCAAGAAAGATGAGGGGTTTCAAATTCCTCCCAGGACAAGCCTCTGGGATGCAACTAAGTGAACAGCATGATAAAGTGTAATCAACCAAATACACTATCTCACAAAGCCAGATGGACTTTCAATTATAGCCCTGGTACCACTCTGAATTGTTCTTGCCCTACACTTGCTTTATGCCGGGCCTGCCGGCTAGATGAACAGGTCGAGGACGCAATCACCAGAGCACCTGAGAAATAAAAGACTAGGAAAGATGGGGTTGAGAGGGACGGAGTCAGCTTGTGACTGATTCCGACGACTTTATTGAGGGGTAACATACATATATATACTAACAGGATTCACCAAATTTTAGATCAAAGACTTGCATACGTGCAGAACTGCAGATACTAGTTTTAGCTCAGGAGTTTTATCTTAACTCCAGCAGAGCATGGCACCAGCGTCTTACAATCAGGTAAAGACTACCTAGACATAAGCCATTCACAGGAGCCCGATAATCTTATCAGAGTCAGGAAAATGGGCAAATGGTGGCTGCAGCGATTTCCTTGAGGGAGGTGAGAAAGGCCAATTTGCACTTTAACAAATCAGGGGTGGCGGGACAGAGAGGGACCTCTTGATCTCTCTCAGGGCCGAGAAGGGGCCTGAGCAGTCAGGCCGGCTCCCCGCATCTCCCCCTTTTCTTTTGACTAATGGCCATTATATCTCCCTCGAAGGAAATGGCCGCGTTTGCAAATGGGAAAACATCAGCAATCTTTTATTTATCATCTCAGATATGCATTGACAAATGCAAGGGCCAAAACACAGCAATAACAATATGCATATAATGATAAAAATTATAGATTTCCACCAACCACTATGAAACCAGGCAGATATCTGACTCCAAATGCTGGAGTCAGAAAAATCCATAGCGGCTACTTGTTGTTTCATATCTTCTAAAGCATCAGAAACATTTGAAGAATAATCAGGAATATATACACAACACTCCATTTTTATTAAGGCACATGTTCCCCCTTGAGAGGCTGTTAGAATATCCAGAGCCATACGATTTTGTAGAACGGCTTTTCTCATCTGTTTTTGTTCTTCATTAAGAGCCTCTAAAGCTCTTCTAGTATCTGTCAAAGCTTGTTTTGTAAAATTGTTCAAAGCCTCTACCCTGAGCATAATATCAGTGGCTCCTAAAGAGGGCACAAAAATTGAGGCTAAATAATCATACCAGTGAAAAACAGAGCGTGACCACCGGGCTTTAACATAAGGTAAATTAACAGGTTGACTAATTTTTTGCTTATGAATTCTCCCAGGGGCAAACACAAACCCTAGGGTACATCTCCCCACCCATCCTACAGGGAGCCAGGGCCAAAGGTTGTATCCACAAATCCATCGAGTGTTATTTGGGGTTACCCATCTTATACCAGGGCTATTTTCCCAATCTGTCCCTGGCCATATAACAGACTTGTTGACAATAAACGTTACATCCATTACAGTCTTACATTTGTGGGTAGGCAATAGTCCCATATGTTTCATGTGATATCCTGGAAATTCTTGACCTCCAAATGTTGGTACATGAGTCTTTTGCTCCCAGCAAATGTCAGCAGGGGTCAGTAGCTGTCCTTTTTCAGGGGTCATCCAGAAATATTCATCCCAAACTTGGTAGTAGTCACCCTCAAATCGATTAAAATCATTAGGAGAAGAAACAGATCTATTTTCATAATATAAGTACGCATTAACACTCATGCATCTGCTGATTTGTTGGGAGAAGATTCCTCTGCTGTAAAGTCAGCCGACCTAATTGCTGATTCAGTAATCTCCTCCGTCTGGCATACCAGACTTTCCAGGAGCCAGCGCGGTGCTTCGGCATCCTGTGGAAAAACACATAGCTGACCCCTCCCCCAAATTAACACTGGATATGGGCCATGCCAGTTATTATCCAGCGGGTCTTTCCACAAGACCATCGGCTTTCTGCTGGAAATCTGAGGGTCCCAAAATCTCTGCGCGGCTGAATGTCCTTCTTTATCTAAAATTTAAAAATTTAAAATATATAAAGCGTGATTAAGGTAATTTCTGGGTAGAAGGGGGTAGAGCTCCCCCCTCTGTATTTTTTGAAGCTGTAGTTTCAAAGTTTGATTAGCACGTTCCACGATGCCTTGACCCTGTGGATTATAAGGAATGCCTGTTTTTAGGGTGATAGAAAAAGAGGAACAAAAATTTTTGAAGGCAGAGGAGACATAGCCGGGGCCATTATCAGTTTTTATAATCTTTGGCATGCCTAAAATGGAAAAAGCATAAAGACAATGTGAGATAGAATGTTTTGCGGCTTCACCAGTCTGTAAGGATGCCACAATATATCCTGAAAAGGTGTCAATAGATACATGAACGTACTTTAAACGACCAAAGGAAGGGACATGAGTGACATCCATTTGCCAAAGATGATTCGGTAGAAGCCCACGAGGATTAATGCCAAGATGTGGAACTGGGAGAAACTTAGGGCAAACAGAACAAGATTTAACAATTTGTCGTGCAGTCTCTCGAGGGATTTGAAACTGCAAACGAAGAATATTACTATTCTGGTGATGTAGCGCATGTGACTGCTGTGCTGCTTCCACCTGTGAAAGAAAAACTCTAGTGTGAGAATCAGCCATCTGATTTCCCATAGATAGAGGTCCAGGAAGCCCAGTGTGGGCACGTAAATGTCCAAAGAAGCAGGGTAAGGTGCGCTGTTGCAGCAGAGACTGAATTGAACGTAACAAATGTTGAATGTTAGAATTCACAGTAGAAATAAAGGGAACGGTTTCTATATATTGCAAAGCATGAGCAATGTATTTGCTATCAGTAAACAAATTAAAAGACTGTGAGGAATATTGTGAGCATACTTTATGAACGGCTGAAAGTTCTACTTCTTGAGCCGATGTATAGTTCGTCTGCCAGGAGAAAGGGGTATCATTAACCACAAAGGCAGCAGTTCCGTTGGAGGATCCATCAGTAAAGATCGTAAGAGCATCTTGAATAGGAACATTAGAAACATTCTTTGGAAAAATAAATGAATGCTGGCTGGCAAAATGCAAAAGTTTATCAGAAGGTAAATGATTAATAATTTGACCTGTAAAGGAGGAAAAGGCCAAAGCCCACGAGTCATTAAACTGAAAAAGCCATTCCTTCTGTTCTTTGGTATAGGGCACATAAATGTAAGCAGGATCGGCTCCCAGCATTTCTCTGGAAAGACGCCTTCCTTTGGCAACGAGGAGGCTAATGAAATCAAAAAAAGGAGTAAGAACTTTTGAAGGCGATACAGGTAAATGGATCCACTGTAAGGGAGCATTTTGATATAACACTGCCGTCGGGGTATGTTTAGAGAGAAACACATATAGTCCCCACGGTTGAGAAAAAACACAGTAGGTAGCAAAATGCTGAGAGAGGGCCTTTTCAACCAGGGCCAGAGCAGCTCGCCCCTCATCGTTTAGTATTCTAGGGGAGGAAGGGTCAGTTGTTGATTAAGGTCTCTAAATTGTCTTTCCTCCATTAGCATGTCAAAAGTAACCTGCAGCCCATTACGGCGGTTACGGTCTTCAATGATGTTACAGACCTCGCCGTATTTTGAGCGCCACAAGAGATAATCACCTCCTGAGAGACAGGCTCGCGCAACAGCCTTCCAATCATTAGGAGGCAAGTATTGAGATGGAAGACTTTCAATTATGGCTAGAGTAAACGGCGCAGTAGGCCCGTATTGAGCGCAAGCTTGTTTCAGTTCTTTCAGTTGTTTAAAAGGCAGAGGCTCATGATACCTCCGATGATTAGCATCTTGAAAAACAGGAAAAATCATAGAATATCCCTCAAGATTTTCACCCTGTTCTCGGGCTGTTTTCACAGCCATTTGTAGTGGTGAAAGTACTGGCCTTTTTAGGCTAGATGGAACATATACTGGCGCTGTTGGAATCAAAGGCGCTTCTGCGAGAGGAGGGGGAGGGAGTGGGACGGGCGGCGGCAGCAGGTCAGGATCTAAACCGGCTATAACAGATGGCGTTTTAGAATGCAACGGCCTAGTTGTATTTATGGGCGGTAAGTCTAGTTGTTCCATTCTCTGAGATATGGATGTTAGCATCTCTCTAAGTTCAGAAAAAGGGGAGCCTTGGTCTTTATTCTTTTGTTGAGTTACTATAAAGGCATCCCATCCTTCTTCGTCATGCTCAAAAGCCTGCTCTTTTAAATCGTCTTCCTCATCAGGAGAAAGTTCTGAATCTGAGTCTTGTTCGAGAGCAGTAGTCTCATTATCATTTTTTCTGGAACCTGAAACAACTGGGGAGTCATATATGTGCTCCGCTACCCGTTGGAGGGCACCTGAACACTTGGGTGTTATAAATTTCAAGGCTGTTTCAAATTTCCTACTCTCGTGTTCTGGGTTTAAACAATCTCTTATTAGAGTCCATAGAGAATAAGCATCAAGAGGAACTTTGTCTGGTCCACAGAGGGTATAAACTGTTTGAATTTGTTCTCCCACCTTTACCCAAGTTTCAAGGCTAATAGTTCCTTCCTCTGGGAACCAAGGACAAGTTTCCTCCACAAAGACAAGAAATCTTTCTAATTTCTGTTTAGACACAGAAATTCCTCTAGCTTTTAGCATAGTTTTTAACATAGAAACAAAGAACTGCCTACTATTACTTTGCCCCATAATTTTTACTCTCAACTATACCCTCTCCACCCACAGTTTTCCAACGATACCTGAATAGGTGAGGCTTTCTCCCGGGATCACTTTCAATATTTTTGGGTGGCTGTGCTCTGGGATCCGCCCACGTCCCTCGTTCTGGCGCCACTTGCCGGGCCTGCCGGCTAGATGAACAGGTCGAGGACGCAATCACCAGAGCACCTGAGAAATAAAAGACTAGGAAAGATGGGGTTGAGAGGGACGGAGTCAGCTTGTGACTAATTCCGACGACTTTATTGAGGGGTAACATACATATATATACTAACAGGATTCACCAAATTTTAGATCAAAGACTTGCATACGTGCAGAACTGCAGATACTAGTTTTAGCTCAGGAGTTTTATCTTAACTCCAGCAGAGCATGGCACCAGCGTCTTACAATCAGGTAAAGACTACCTAGACATAAGCCATTCACAGGAGCCCAATAATCTTATAAGAGTCAGGAAAATGGGCAAATGGTGGCTGCAGCGATTTCCTTGAGGGAGGTGAGAAAGGCCAATTTGCACTTTAACAAATCAGGGGTGGCGGGACAGAGAGGGACCTCTTGATCTCTCTCAGGGCCGAGAAGGGGCCTGAGCAGTCAGGCCGGCTCCCCACAGCTTTAAACAATCAGTTCAACGATTAGGCATCGGGCATGAAGTGCTCTGCTCTGCTGTACCATACATGACGTGAGAGCATTATAAACAGGACCAGCAGAGGCCCCACCCACTGTAGGTTACTGAAGGAGACAGACGCACAAGCGGCCAAAAACATTAGCTAATGCTAATGCAGGGCTTACTTATGTTTTGCACTATCTCAGTATTCAACATATTCACTTGTTGAATCACACAGGATCTCTACAACATAGGCTATATTTTATTCTATTTGCTAAAGTAGAAATTAGGTAATTTGCCATGGGTCACTCTTCTGGGTTGATTGTACACCCCACCTTAATTAATATGGTTGAAGTCCTAATCATGGGTACCTCAGGATGTGATCTTATTTGGAAATAGAGTTGTTGCAAATGTAACTAACTCAGGTTTAAGTCACTGGAGCAGGGTGGGCCCCTAATCCAATATGACAGGTCTCCTTACCCAGAGGGGAACCCTGGACACGGGCAAGCGTACAGAGAGAGTGCCACAGGAAGATGGAGGCAGAGCCCAGGTGAAGGAAGCAGAAGCCAGGGAACACCCAAGACGCCAGCAAACCTCTAGACGCTCGGAGAGAGGCATGAACAGATTCACCGTCATAACTGTCGTAAGCAGCCAATCAGCCAATACCTTGCTCTCAGACTTCAAGCCTCCAGAACTGAGACAACAAATTCTGTCTAAGCCATCCAGTCTGCGGTACTTATTACAGCAGCCCTAGCAAACCAACATAGTCACCAAGCTGATAAAACATGAACAACACAAACCCCGGCAGCCTGGTGCCGGAGTTGGCATTCATAAGCATTTCACTGAAGTGCTTATACCTAAAGCATTGAGCCAAACACCACACACACTCCTACCCATGAGGCCGAACGAGAGCCACAGAGGCATACAGAAACCAGAGTGCAAAGAAAGATTTTGAGGAGTCTCATTCAAAACATTCCTCCAGTAAGCATCTGTTGAGAATTAATAACTGTAAAGCCTCAAAGTGTAGGATGTGTCTCTATTCTCATGGAATTTAATACTCTAGTTGGATCTCTGAGCAACTAAATGACAATGTACTGAATTAGGGAGGCTTTACATCAGAAGTTTATAAAATCAAGAAGGTCATGCAGGTGCTAGGAGATTAATGCTGGGGAAGAGGGAGATTTTGAGCAGACAAAAAACAATATGTATAATGTCACAGAATCACAAACTGAAGATAGCAAGGCAAGGAAGAGAAAGCCCAGATTCTGAATAAAGTGTGTGAGGCTGGGTGAGAGCCACTAAGATCTAGAAAGCAGCCCCGGACTGGAGCCTGCTGCTGCCTCAGGTGCTGACCCGGGCCACCCTCCTGTCACTGCACTGATTTCCTCATTCACGGGGATTTCCTGCTCCTCATTCATGTCACTCTGGCTGCCTGACTCCACGGAGCTAAACCTCAGCTTCTGAGGACTATCTCAATCTGCCAGGCTTTTTACCCCCCTCTCCACCCACTGCTTCTAGGGCATCTTGGCCTTGTCTCCAGATTTTTTGGGGGAAACCATTTAGTTCTTCTCTCGGGCTTCCTACATCTGGCCACTGGGGAGCTGGATCAGCCAAGCCTGCCTGGATCAGGTGGTTAAGGAAGGGGAAGGGGCCAGGTCACCTACCAGGATAAGGGGAGGCAGATGAGCTGTTATGGGCTAACTGTGTCATCCCCACAAATTCATATGTTAGAGCCCTAACTTCCTAGCACCTCAGAATGTGCTGTGTTTGAAGAGAGGAGCTTTCAAGAAGTAATGAAGTTAAAATGAGGTCACGAGGGTGGGCACTAATCCATGCACCAACATAGACACTTGTCTTAAGAGACGCACACACACGGGAAGTCCATGGGAAGACACAGGCAGAAGAGAGCCATCTCCAAACCAAGGGAGAGGCTTCCCAAGAAACCAATCCTGCTGACAACTTGATCTTGGACCTCTGGCCTCGAGAACTGTGAGAAAGTAAGTTTCTATCATTGAAACCACCCAGCCTGTGGTACTTTGTTCTGACAGCCCTAGGAGATTAATACACAGGTGATACAGGAAACGCAAAGGGAGGAACTTGTCAGTGGATCCCCATCTCCGGGGCAGCTCTGATTCCTGGAATACAGTCAAGATTAAGAGACTGGGCCTTTCTGGATCCCAGCTGTGGGACAAAGCCCCCAGTCAATGAGGGCTCTGGGAAGCGGGAGGCTCACAGAGAGGTGGATCTTATCCTTGTCTCCTCCTCTTACCCTGAAGACCGAATCAGACTCACCTTGAGGACTGTGGTCACAATAAGGGTAAGTGTGATTCCAGACACTTCGCCCATCCCCTTAACATACATAATTCATTTTCTCAGCTGTCAATTACCCCAGTTCAAAGCTAAAATGCAAAGTGAGTGAGAAGGTGAAAAATTCAGTAACACAAGTAACATGGGTGATCAATCAACACAAGAAAGTGACAGTTACATCTTCTTCCCTGTTTTGATTGGAAAAGGAGGCAGCACTGGGTGTTGGAAGCAGGGGGATGGTCCACAACAGAGAGAAATGCAGCACAAGTGTACTGTGTGCATGTGTGTGTGTGTTCGGGGAGACAGCTCTAGAAATGGTGTCTGGAGATGCAGCAGTAAGATTTTTTAAAAGTTCAACCTGGCATTGGCCCTATTTACCCTTGGCGGAGTCGCTGAGCAAGTATTTTGGTTGCACTCACATGTGCTCACTGCTGGGTTTCCAGGGATTTATGAAGACTGCTTTCATGACTTCATTATAAAGGTGCCTCCTTCCCAAGGGATCCATACATCAAGGTGCCAAGGCAGTGCTTCCTGCCTCTGGTCTGGCTACGAAAGGCCTTTTGAACAAACTATGCACAGCTGCAATGTGGAGCGTGCTGCCGCAAGCACAGGACTTAAACATCATTCAGTAAGTACAAGATACAAGCTGTCAAGGCATCAGGAGGAAGAGTGAAGAATTTGGTCCATTTGTCCTGATCCTTCCCTGACAGAATCTGCATATTTGGAGCCACTGGGGTCTGCTTGGGGTGAAACATCCCTCCAGGAGAGGGGCTGCATCTTATTCTTCCAGAACTTCCCCTAACCCCAAGCCAGGATCACAGGAGCACCCAGCCAACACATGCTGTAGAACACGTCACCACATCACCCCATATATCTGTCGTCTGGCAGGGGAACCTCATTCCAAAGTAACAAGCAACCCTGTTCCTAGGTTTAATACTAAAAGGTTTTTGTCACTGACTCAGTCAATTTGCTGCTAACCTCTTGCCTATTTATTGCAACTTTACTTTCACCTAAGTAAGAGAGTGGAACAATACAGGCCTGCCACCAGCACTAATGTACCCTCATAAATAATGGGACTTTTTATTCAACTTGCAAAAGAACAGCAATTAGCATTTGGACATTGCTTTGCAATTTGCAAAACGCTTTCACATGCTTTATCTTACTGAGAGCTAGGCAGGTATGTGTTTGAGCCTTTGGGTTGATTTCACCAGAGTAGGCCCTGTTCTTCCTCTCCAAGAAGGGGGAATTTCTGGGAAATTCTTCCTCCCCTATTCTGATCCTGTGATCCCAGTGCGACTGCCAACTACAGTCAGCTTCCCACACCTCAGCCACAGAAGCTGGGCGGGGACCAGTGCGGGCCATCCCAGTACTCCATCGAAATCCTTCCCCAAGATCTCTCCAGGGCAGACATGGAGGAGGAGGAGGGCTCTTGTTTTCGGAGTCAAGGAGGTGAAAGGATGTTTCCAGGGGCTGCTGGTGGTCTTCCCCACCACACGTGGACAGAGAGAGTATGGCAGGAGAATAAATCCAACACAGAGAGCAGGATGTGCTTCCCAAATGGCTCAGTGGCAAAGAATCCGCCCGCCAAGCAGGAGATACGTGTTCGATCTCTGGGTCAGGAAGACTCCCTGGAGAAGGGAATGGCAACCCACTCCAGTGTTCTTGCCTGGGAAATCGCAGGGACAGAGGAGCCTGGGGGGCTACAGTCCATGGGGTCGCAAGGAGTCAGACACAACTCAGTGACTAAACACCACCAACAGAGAGAAGGAAGGAGAGGTGAGGTGGGGAGGAGAGAGGGAGGGGGAAAGAGAAAGAGAGAACAAACTTCATTTGGATGCACAGGAACTCCCTGGTTATGCAAGGCAATAAATTTTCTTTTCTCTTAAGCTTAATGTGAGTTGTACTTCTGTGGTTTGCAATTTAAGGTCTAACAGATTTTACAAAATTAGACTAATCAAGTTAAAGAAACCAAATTGTCTTCCTACTGTCCATAAATATCTTTTCCCCTTCCTATGACCCATTCACATCAGGCTTGGTCATGTGAGGTGCTTTATCAATAAAATAAACCACAGACACGGACACGTGAGCAAAAATTTAAACCTTTTGTTGCTGTTAGGTTCGAGAAGTTGGAGTCTTTTGTTTCTATAGCAGACCCTTGAGGAAAAACCTTGCCTATCCTGACAGATATGCTTACAAGAAATCATACAGTGCACGTATCAATGTAGACTGCTTGATTACAAACCCTACAGTTCTTATTTACACTAGGCCAGGCTGCCTGTGGCAAACCTAAACTCTCCAAGTTTTCCAAAGCATCTGTGAAAAATAAAAACCGTATCACAACAAAATAAAGTTGTTCAGTCTCACGGCCAATGCTGGGTAGTGCGAGGTTAACTGACACAAACAATGACGATGCTAATAACAAGAACAGCTAATGATAACATCCACTAAAAGGGAGCCTTAATGAGAGCAGGGACCTAGGATGTCGTGCTCATTGCTGTATCCTCAGGAGTTAGCAAGTGCCTGGCCTGCTATAAAGCTCAATAAGTATCTGTTCAGTGTTAAAGAGTTCCATTTGCTGGTGCCGTGCTGCATGCTCTTCCCACTCTCATTGTATTCATTTACTCAACAGAAATGGACCGTGCCTTTGTGCCAAGCACAGCTGTAACCACTGAGGACAATGGAGACCACAGACCAAGTCTTCGCTCTTATTCTGCTTCTGCTCCCCAGTATGGCTGCCTATCTCACCATTAGGGACATTCGGGGCCATAGAATTTTCTGTTGTGAACTTCTGTCTGAACCATCTGAGCTTCTTACTCCCAACATGACAACCCAGAATATCTCCAGGCACTGGTTAGTGTCTCCAGGGAGGCAAATATCACCGCAGATTGAGATCCACTATGTTAGTGGTAGGAGACAAGCAGGCTATTGACTTGAAATATCTGAAAGTATAAGGGTGCCATTAGTGAACATAAAGCGGGTAACAGAATAGTGCATAGTCCAAGGGGAGGTGCTTCATCACTGAGTGATCAGAGAAGACCTTGGTTCTGTATTAAGGTTTGAGGAGAACTGAACGGAGTGAGTGCCAGCTCTGTGGCCACTTGGGGGGAGGTTTCCTGTGACAGGGAACAGTGAGAGCAAGGGCCAGGAGGAGGGAATGTGCTGGCTCTTTCTGAGAAGGGCCATGAGTCCAGAAAGGCTGGCAAGCGAGGGCAGGTGTGGTAGGAAATGTGGTCACGGTGGAGGCCGGGCTGAAGGACTCCGCACTCTGCTCAGGTTAGTCTGCGGAGTTCCTGGGAGGTTTGAGCAGAGACACGCCAGATTCTGACTTACATTTTAAAGAATTATGCAGGCTGCAATGTGAAAAACAACACAAGGGACATGGACAGAAGCAAGAAGACTAGTTAAGAGGCTGATCCGCTCTTCTGATCCAGGCACTGCCTGGAGGGGATTGGGGAGCGGTGGGTGGATTCAGGAGATATTTTGAAGGAAGAGCTTGCTAGATCTGGTGTGCTGGATACAGAGGAGAGGGAAAGGAACAGGCAACCAGATATTCTGTTAATATCCGCATGGTGAAGATGAGGAAACCAAAGTGCAGAGAGCTGAGGCAGCCTGTGCATGACCACAGCTTGTAGGTGTTCGAGCCACCTTTCCCCCCGACACTGATCTCAGAGCTTATTCTCTCTCTTCCTTTTGCTAGCTGCTTCAAGTTTATTTTCCACTTGGTGCAGGGTTGTGGGGTGTCAGGAAGGCTCTCATGTGGCTTAGATCGGAAACAGTGGGGTTCTCTCAACTTCCTTCTTGGTGTTTTGATACTAAAAACCCAACTGCTTCCACTGGCTGCAGGCTGCTTAGTTGCAAGGAGGGGCAGGCAGGGTGGGGAGGGCTCTGATGGGCCTGATGCCTCGGAAGGAAGCCTGGCAGTTGATGGTGGCCCCTCAGGATAGGGGCCTGCAGTTGGTTTTGCTAGGCTGGCCGCTAGGCTGCTGCAGCCCCAGAGCTTCCCGAGCCAGGCCACGCACAGGTGATCATGCCGGCGGGCGGCTGGGCAGGTCCCCAGTGCTTCAGGGACTCCAACACTGTGGCCATGAAGGGGGTGTGGGCTTCTCTCCAGAGAAGCTAGCCCACCAATGTCTGGGGTCGGCTTTGAGGAGCCTGGGGTAGTGGCGGATGGCTTCCCCAGGAAGAGGACGCTGCCTTGCTCGTCTTTGTGGGCTGGCAGAAAGCTTCGCGGTGGGGATTGCGGGAAACCGGGCCATGGAGTCCATCTGCCTAGGAAATCACTGGCAGCTGCTCCATGACCTAGAGACACGGGGCCCAGAGTCTATAGTCTTAATCTCTATTTTATATGCCAATCATAGGGCTGGCAGTGGAGAGGAGGAGAAAAAACAAAGGCGCGCCAACCACCCATTTTCTTCTGACCCAGCACCCTGTTACCCTCTGTCTCAGGGTCTAGGACACCCCAGATGATGTGCCCATATAGTCATAATACAAAAACAAGCACCCAAGACAGCGGCGGACCCGAGCCTTCTCATTACTAGCTCTTGTTAGGCCCAAGCACAAATAATGGAGATTTAATTCTTACAAGAAGACAGCTTAAAAAATTCAAAATTACCAAGAAAACTTCTTGAAATATATATTTACACTCAATATCATTCACAACAAAAGCTCACCTCAAGGTTATATATTGCACTAGTAAAAAGCATCTGGATTTGTACAGATGCTTATCAACTGAGCTATGAAGACACTTTTACAATTTTTTCAAATACCCATTTAAAGGTATGCATTACTCAACCCAGTTCTGCATTAAATTTCTCCAAATTTCGTAAGCCATTTTTGAGGTTCCTTACATAATAACAAATCATTGAAGCCAAGTATCAGTGAAAAATGCTTGTTCTTCCCGCTGTGGTAAAAACGACTGAAATAATACATGGCAACAATATAAAGAAAAAGTAAAATGCATTCACCTGTTACTGAATAATACTGGCAATGCAGAGAAAATACTGTTGATAATCTAAGAAACAATTCAGAAAAAAAAATACACGTGGAAGGCTTGCCACATACATTTGTATTAAATACTGATGTTCCTAATGTAAGTTATAGCTTCCCCTGTGGTTCAGTGGTAGAGAACCCGCCTGCCCATGCAGGAAACGTGGGTTCGATGCCCGGGTGGGGAAGATGCCCTGGAGAAGGAAATGGCAACCCACTCCAGTATTCTTGCCTGGGAAATTCCATGGACAGAGGAGCCTGGAGGCCTAAAATTCACGGGGTCGCAAAGAGTCAGACACGACTGAGCGACTAAACAATGATAAGTTACATTAAAGTCTAGATTCTGTTTCAAAAACATTTACCACAGCTGTTTTCCTGACGGCCTGCTAAAGAAGCCACATACTGGAAAAGATTCATGATCTTCAATGATATCAATATTGGGAAAACTGTGTACATACAACCACTCATAGAGCAGTTATTTTGGTGTGAATTTCTAAAAATTCACAGAGAGACTGTTTACATATGGATAGCTCTGTAGGTAAAATTCCTTCAGAGTATCATACATCAGTGAGTTATTAGAGACAAGATGTTGAGGTAAGAAATCCACATGGTCTATGGGGCTGTCATCAATGTGAATAATTTTATATATATTTTAAAAGCCATAAGATGTAGATGGTTTATATTATGTTGTAATAACAAAAATAGCCTGAGAAATCTTGATAGCCATGAATCTTTGCTGGTTATTTCATAACAAAGCTTTTAAAAGAACTGTTCCACTAACAGATGAATCATGGAATTTCTTGTTAAAGACAAGAGTTATAATTTGCTGAAATTTTCTGTGATAACATGTAGCTGTCAGAATTATTCTACTAGCAGGCATTTTTAGAAGAAATAAACTTAATTTGCCCTTTCAAAGATGACTTTTTGTAATGAATGAGGGAGGGACAATTTTTTCAAGAGAAACTCATGCTATGGAAAAAATATTTTGAAAATGGTTGTCTTTATATATTTCATTGTTACATGATTACACTTCTGAAAATAATATAGAAAGTTTCAGATTGGAAAAATTTTTTTAAAACTTAGAGATATGATTTTCTGATTTGCTCAAAAATGTTCCAGGAGAAAAATTTTAATATTTTTAAATCTATTTTTTTTAACAATGTAAGACTTTCTGATTGACATCATCAGAGAAAAGAGAAATATATTAACTAAATTTTATATGCTTTGCATAACGGTAAATGGGTTAAAAATCGAGTACTGTGATTTATTTAGCTCAACTCATTTTGCTTTCCTTCCATTTGTATTTATATATTTTTGTGTGTTTTCCATTCACCAGCAACACACCTCATAACTAAGTAAAATATATTTAATATAGAACCAGACGTTTAAGTCACATTATCACCAAACATTAAAATCAATATTTAAAATCATACAACTCTTTAGGTTTCTGGCTCCTCTAAGTATAACACAGATATTTTAATATATTAATAATTTTCATCCATGTCTTATCTTCTCCCTTTTCATCCATTTTATTCCTGGTTCTTATTCCATGAACTCTGACTTCCAGTACAAAAGTGAAGAGAATTTTACTTTTGTGTTTTAAAAAGCATGTTTATGGAAAGTCTGCTGAATAATTTACATACAATGAAACACTTGTATTTTAATAAATGTGTATCCAGGTAACTATCACCATAGTCAAAACATAAAAAATAACCAGCACCTTCAATCTCCTGCACATCATCTTGTGGTCAATCCAGGCCCTTACTTCACTCCTACTCAAAACCACCTACTCCCTGGTAACCACTGATATGCCTTCTGACCTTATTAGATTAATTCTTGGGCAGGAGACAGACGGGCTGCAGAGTAGACATTTATAACTGGCCTCCTGTTTACATTTCTTGGGGTGAGAAAAAAGATGGACTTCAGGCTGGACACTTATAACTAACCTCTTGTTTTGCATTTCATGAGACAGGAGATAGGTGGGTTCCAGATTAGATATTTACAATCAGTGTCCTGTTTCTACTTCAAAATAGAAATAGTAACAGAGGTTTCCCAAGTGGCTCAGTGGTGAAAGAATCCACCTGCCAATGCAGGAGATGCCAGTTTGATCCCTGGGGTCACGAAGATCCCCTGGAGTAGAAAATGTCAACCCACTCCAGTATTCCTGCTTGGAAAAATCCCATGGACAGAGGAGCCTGGCACACTACAGTCCATAGGATCACAGAGAGTCAGACACAACTGAGAGACTGAGCCGCATGTACCAGACCTTACCTGTCTCCTGAGAAACCTGTGTGTGGGTCAAGAAGGCACAGTTAGAACCAGACAGGGAACAAATGACTGGTTCAAAACTGGGAATGGAGTACATCAAGGCTGCATATTGTCACCCTGCTTATTTAACTTAATGCAGAGCATGTCACGCGAAATGTGCTCACAAGCTGGAATCAAGATTGCCAGGAGAAATATCAACAGCCTCAGATATGCAGATGATGCCTCTCTAATGACAGAAAGTGAAGAAGAACTAAAGAGCCTCTTGATGAAGGTGAAAGAGGAGAGTGAAAAAGCTGGCTTGAAATTCAACATTAAAAAAGCTAAGATCATGGCATCTGGTCCCATCACTTCATGGTAAACAGAAGAGGGAAAAGTGGAAGCACTGGCAGATTTTATTTTCTCGGGCTCCAAAATCACTGCAGACGGTGACTGCAGTCATGAAATTAAAAGACACTTGCTCCTTGGAAGGAAAACTATGCAAACCTAGACAGTGTATTAAAAAGCAGAGACATCACTTTGTCGACAAAGGTCCGTATTTTCAGAGTTATGGTTTTTCCAGTTGAGCACTGAAGAATTGATCTTTTGAATTGTGGTGCTGAAGAAGACTTTAGATTTCCTTGGACAGCAAGGAGATCAAATCAGTCAATCCTAAAGGAAATCAACCCTGATATTCATTGGAAGGACTGATGCTGAAGCTGAAGAAGCTCCAATACTTTGGCCACCTGATGCGAAGAGCTAACTCACTGGAAAACACCTTGATCCTGGGAAGGACTGAGAGCAAAAGGAGAAGAGGGTGGCAGAGGATGAGATGGCTAGATAGCATCACCAACTCAACAGACTGAGTTTGAGCAAACCCCAGGAGATAGCGGAGGACAAAGGAGCCTGGTGTGCTGCAATACATGGGCTCACAGAATCGGACACAACCTAGCCATTGAACAACACCATCATTTACCAGGGACGGGGGCACAGTTCTTCAGGTGCTAGCCTACTGTGTTCCTGCTTTGCCTGGCAAGGTAATAAAGCCACTCTTTCTTTCTCCTTCATAAAAAAGAAAAAAAGCAACAGAAACAGGGAAAATAGCTAGGCTTTGTCTTCTGAGGACACTTTAAGATAACAATTACGGCAGAACAGAGAAGGGCTAAACCTTGTTTGAGTAAAAGATCAAGAGGTCATGTATTTCCCATCCGGGGGTCAAGGGAGACACTGCACATGTGCAGAAAGGCTCCATGGGGATCAAAAAGGAGGGTGCACCACCCCAGAACAGGTGATGCCAAAGCCCCCCATAGGCCTCTGGGCTGGAATCCATCTTGGAAAAAAGTTGTGCACAGATGCTGGGGAAGGTCCTAAGGGCAGGTCAGATGCGGAAAAAGAAACCAGATAATTGGTCAAAGGTAAAGAAAGACCTGGAAGAACTGCCCTCTGTGAATGACTTCTCTGCCTATTTCCTCCTCTTCACTAGGGAGGATACCCTTTTCCTCTGGCTGTGCATTTCTGCCTTGCTTCTGTTTTGTCTAAACTGTTCCTCTGTGCGCTCTCCCGCTTGCTGTACTGTGTGTCTCTAATAATAAACTTTGTACCTGTCTTAGCAGTTTTTGCCTCCTCGAGAAATGTGATTTTCAAGGTGCGGTGGGGGTGGGGGGTGGGGGGCAAGGGCCCAGGGAATTTTGCTTCTAGCCTCTAGCCCCTGGTGGTCTAGTGGCTAGGATTCCTGGTTTTCATCCAGGCTACCCAGGTTCAAAAATGGGCCGGGTGCATTGCAACTTCCTTGATGGTCCACTGGTTAAGACTCCAAGCTTCCCCTGCAGGTGGCATGAGTTCAATCCCTGGTCAGGGAACTGAGATCCTGCATGCTGCACAGGGCCATCAAAAATTCCTGGGTAGGGAGCCAAGATCTCATTCCAAGCCACTGCTCAGTGCTGTCTCTCTGGGGTCAGTTCTGTTTATTTCAATATAATAAAACAATATGTCCTTTGTGTCTAGCTTCTTTCACGCAGCTTATGTTTCTGAGATTCATCCATAGTGTTATGTACAAAAGTAGTTGACTCATTTGTATTCTTAATAGCAATCCATTGTTTGGATGTACTAAAACTGACTTGTCTTTTCATCTGCTGATGGACGTTTGGGTTACTTCCAATGTACAAATCTTTGTGGAAACATATATTCTTATTTCTTTTTGGAAAATGCCAAGGAGTGAATTGCTGGGTCACAGTGAGAGTTCATGTTTAACTTTAAGAGAAACTGCCCAATTATTCTTGAAAGTTCTTAATGCCATTTTACATTCTCACCAACAATGTATGTGGGTCCCACTGGCTTTATTGTCAGTCTTTTACATTTCAGCTCTGTGTGGGTGTATAGTGGGATATCATTTTAATTCTGGAGAATGTTTATAATGCACATAATATGTGAGCACAGTAGTACATAGTTTTCAAAATAAACTTATCTATAAATATATATTGATGGGATAGCTAAAATGTGAACCAATTATGATACACACGCAGAGCTTTGCAGATACATAGTCATAGTTAATGATCAGGCCCCTGCCTTAAGAACCAGTCACCTAACACCCATGAAACTGCTTTTTTAAAATATTACACTATGGTGGTTTTGAAATTTAAAAGAATCTCAGAAGGAGAGGGAACAATTTCCTGCCTTCAGGTTCCAGTCTGATGGCAGTCAGCAGAGGCTGCCTGTCCGCGGGGGCAGAAGGGAGACTGCCCCCGTTTTTTGCTGCGTGTTTTCACTCCATTCCGGGTCCCCCATGGCGCTGGCTCTGGTTTCACCCCTGATTGAAGTTCTTGTCCACAGAGGGTAACCCTAAAAAAAAACACATTTCCCCTTCCAGCACTGCCCCAGGAGGTGGCTGGGCCCCAGCAGTTTCTCGGGCACTTTACCTGTGGCTCACACTCAAGTTTACGGACACTCATCTGTCATTTCACAGCTTGTTGGCAGAAAAGCAGCAGTGCAAATTCCAAGAAGCCTCAGTGGTAAGTCCGATTCAAGCAGGTCAGATGCCCAGTAATATGCGCAGTGTGATAGTTTAACCAGAGAATAGTGCAGTATTAACTGCTCCTGCCTGAGAGGAGCAGACTTTTTTCTTTTCAAGAAAGCTCTTTTCAGATGGCTATTAGGTTGTTGAATGAGGAGAGCCACAAAAGAAATGCCGGCTCCTTGTGGTCTTTCAGATAATTAAAAAGTAACCCAGGTGGCAAAACCAGTTATCATTTCCTCAGCTTCAGTAGATGAAAAGAGCAAGAATGGACACCAGTCTGAAGCTACGGGATGGCTAAACCATCAGCCCAGAGCAAGAGGATTCATCAATCCTGAGGAAAATGAGGAGTCAAAGTGATTATGTAGCATTGAGCATGGAGGCCAACCTGTTGATGTGATATGGCTGAATTTTTTCCTTCTCGGATGGCGGTCTGGTCTTTAAAGAGTCTCGCACAGCTAAACACTGATCTTGGGGATTTTTTTTTCTTCCCCCACTCTTACAGGACTTCCTACAGGGTGAAGCTCTTCTGGCTGGGAAAGGTAAAGTTTAGGTGGGGTTGGGGGTGTGGGAGTGTGATGCAAATTCACAGCCAGAGCTGAAGGAATTTAGCTGTAAGATGTCAAGACATTTTTTAGCAATGATTAGTAATCAACCATCTGAATGCCTGTTGATTTCACAAATCAAATGACACCTTTCTTATTTGGACGAATTTAAATTACAGTCTGTCCCACCCTCCCTGCTCTGCTTGCCAAGAAAATGTGTAGCCTAAATCACAGTTCCCTTAAACTGCGTAGCTGCCATCGCAGACAAATGTTTTAGGTCAACAAGCACTTTCTGCTGCTTCTTGCCTCTTACAACCAGAATCGAATGGGCCCTGAAGTGGGGGCCGACAACAGCTCTGCCCTGGGGGCTGTGGGGAAAGAGGAGAGGGGCAAGAAGGTGACTGGCTGTGAGTGGAGACGCTGGCTTAGGGAGAGCAGAGTTCAGAAGCAGTGAGGGAAGAAGCTGCTTGAATTATGGTTTAGACACATCAACGCTGGACTTGAGGACAGCTTCCCACAGCAGAGGAACAGCAACTGTCCATGTAGGCAAGGCCCTTATTTCTCAAGGTCCCCCTCTGGAAATTGAGGAAACTGGACATCTGTTTCAAAAGGCTGCTTTAGCCTCCAGAAGGGAAGCATTAGTTGCTCAGTTGTGTCCGACTCTTGTGACCCCACGGACTTTAACCTGCTAGGCTCCTCTGTCCATGGGATTCTCCAGGCAAGAATACTGAAGTGAGTTGCCATTTACTTCTCCAGGGGATCTTTCTGACCCAGGGATAGAACACAGGTCCCTTGTGTTGGCAGGTGGGTTCTTTACCATCTGAGCCACCAGGGAAGCCCTCCATACCCGTCTTCAAATAAAAGTTGATCCAGAAACCCACTAAGTAAAAACACATAAAAGGGGTGTTGCTCTCCTAACCATCAAGGAAATATAGATCAAAATCACAAGACATCACCTTAAGTAGGACTGCTGTTTCCTAATAATAGCCAAAAAATAAGTTGGTGAGGATGTGGAAAAATTAGAACCCTCCTTATACATTGGTAGTGGGCATATACAATGGTGCAGCCACTATAGAAAACTGGAGTTCCCACAAAAATTAAAAACAGAACTACTGTATGACCTTTGAATCTCAGTTGTGAGTATATATCCACAAGAAGTGAAATCAGGACACTGAAAAGGTATCTGCACCAATGTTCACTGCAGCATTACTCACGGCAGAAATGTGGTGTGTGTATGTGTATATATATACACACACAAACAAAGGAGTAATATCCAGCCTTAAACAAAGAAAGAAATCCTGCCATTTGCAGCAACATGAATAAATGCAGGGGACATAATGCTAAGTGAAATAAGCCAATCACAAGAGGACAAATACTGTATGATTCCCCATAAAGAGCCCGCCTACCAGTGCAGGAGATGCAGGAGACTCCAGTTCAATCCCTGGGCCCGGAAGATCCCTTGGAGGAGGAAATGGCAATCCACTCCAGTATTCTTGTCTGGAGAATCCCATGGGTAGAGGAGCCTGGCAGGCTACGGTCCATGGGGTTGCAAAGAGTCAGATATGAGTGAAGCAACTTAGCACGCACATACACCACATGTCAGTTATGTAAAACAGTCCAACTCACTGAAACATGGAATAGTATTGCCAGGGACTCTAGGAAGGGGAAATGCAGAATTATTTTTCAATGGGTATTTAATTTCTGTTATGCAAGATTTCAAACCCTAAAGATGATGCTGAAAGATGATGCTGTGAAAGTGCTGGACTCAATATGCCAGCAAATTTGGAAAACTCAGCACTGGCCACAGGACTAGAAAAGGTCAGTTTTCATTCCAACACCAAACAAAGGCAATGCCAAAGAATGCTCAAACTACCGCTCAATTGTACTCATCTCACAGGCTAGTAAAGTAATGCTTAAAATTCTCCAAGACAGGCTTCAGCAATATGTGAACCGTGAACTTCCAGATGTTCAAGCTGGTTTTAGAAAAGGAAGAGGAACTAGAGATCAAATTGCCAACATCCGCTGTATCATCGAAAAAGCAAGAGAGTTCCATAAAAACATCTATTTCTGCTTTACTGACTGTTCCAAAGCCTTTGACTGTGTGGATCAACAATAAACTGTGGAAAATTCTTCAAGAGATGGGAATACCAGACCACCTGACCTACCTCTTGAGAAACCTGTATGCAGGTCAGGAAGCAACAGTTAGAACTGGACATGGAACAACAGACTGGTTCCAAATAGGAAAATGAGTATGTCAAGGCTGTATATTGTCACCCTGCTTATTTAACTTATATGCAGAGTACATCATGAGAAACGCTGGGCTGGAGGAAGCACAAGCTGGAATCAAGATTGCTGGGAGAAATATCAATAACCTTAGATATGCAGATGACACCACCCTTAAGGCAGAAAGTGAAGAAGAACTAAAGAGCCTCTTGATGAAAGTGAAAGAGGAGAGTGAAAAAGTTGGCTTAAAGCTCAACATTCAGAAAACGAAGATCATGGCATCCAGTCCCATCACCTCATGGCAAATAGATGGGGAAACAGTAGCTGACTTTATTTTTCTGGGCTCCAAAATCACTGCAGATGGTGATTGCAGCCATAAAATTAAAAGACACTCACTCCTTGGAAGGAAAGTTATGACCAACCTAGACAGCATATTAAAAAGCAGAGACATTACTTTGCCAACAAAGGTCCATCTGGTCAAGGGTATGGTTTTTCCAGTGGTCACGTATGGATGTGAGAGTTGGACTATAAAGAAACCTGAGCGCCACAGAATTGATGCTTTTGAACTGTGGTGTTGGAGGAGACTCTTGAGAGCCCCTTGAGAGACTGCAAGGAGATCCAATCAGTCCATCCTTAAGGAGATGGGTGTTCATTGGAAAGACTGATGTTGAAGCTGAAACTCCAATACTTTGGCCACCTGATTCGAAGAGTTGACTAATTGGAAAAGACCCTGATGCTGGGAAAGACTGAGGGCAGGAGGAGAAGGGGACGACAGAGGATGAGATGGTTGGATGGCATCACCGACTTGATGGACATGTGTCGGGAGACGCCGGGATGCACCCAATCCGTGACAAGGTCATGGGATAAGAGAGGAACCTGCAAGGCAGCTCTTCCCCTCGGGGTTGTCCTGGGGGCCCGGTATGTCCCTTTCTTCTTTCTGTCTTACTGTTGTTGGGCTTTCTATTAATTTTTGGAAATGTAATATATAGTAATAAGGCCTCCCTGGAAAAGTCCAAGCCTATTTAGAAATGCTCATGATTGCTCTGGCTCAGGACACGACCATAAACATCAAGTCAAAAAGGAAAAGGCCACAGGCATAGTTTGGCTGCTTGCTTAAAAGATTATAATGTTCTAGAATAGAAAAGAGTAGAGGCATTTAGATTTATAAGTAGATATACTGCTTCAGTTTACTTGCTCCTTGGTTGAGAGGGTTTTCATTATTGCTATTTCCTTGCTGCTATTTGTTCATTGTTTCCCTTCCTTTAAACAACATGGAATATTATGGGTATTTTTGTAGAGTTAGGAAATGTGGTCCATAGGATTTCAATAGAAGATTTATATTAACCAGCTTCACAGCCATTACCTCACTATTCATAGAGGTGTTTTGCTGCTTCAGAGGTGTTTTGCTGCTTCATAGTTAATCATTGTAGACCAAGGTTTTGTAGTTTCAGGTAAAGAAAAATATCAGAGTTTTCATATGGTACTATTCTCAGAAATGTCAAACATGTTTGTGTAGCCCTTCCCATGTATTGTTTTATTGTCTAAAGAATTCATACTATACCTGAAATTTGTGGAACATTGTTTTTGTTAGAGTGAAAATGTTAGGCCATTGAGGCAAGAAGACTAATGTACGGGACATTTAAGAAAAAACCCTGTAATCAGAAATGTTCCAGATGAATACACAGGGGAAAAACATGGGGAAGAAAAATATTGACAGAAGCACAAAACCAATATCTGATGTAATATGTGGTGACTTAGGGGGGAGGTAATGTTCATTCTATAAAAACTGAGCTGTCCTAAAAATAAAAAAGCTTTTTCTTCCATGCAACCTCCTGTGTGTGTCTGTCTTCTTCCTCGCCGATGCCACTCATCCCTTGGGTATTCCTGGACCTCTGGGGCTGGACTCCGGCAGACATGGGTTTGGGTGGAGTTGGTGATGGACAGGGAGGCCTGGCATGCTGCAGTTCATTGGGTCACAAAGAGTTGGACACAACTGAGCGACTGAACTGAACTGAACTGAAAGATTATGCTGTGAAAGTGCTGCACTCAACATGTCAGCAAATTTGGAAAACTCAGCAGTGGCCACAGCAATGGAAAAGGTCAGTTTTCATTCCAATCCCAAAGAAAGGCAATGCCAAAGAATGTTCAAACTACTGCACCATTGCACTCACCTCACACGCTAGCAAAGTAATGCTCAAAATTCTCCAAGCCAGGCTTCAGCAGTACGTGAACCATGAACTTCCAGATGCTCAAGCTGGATTTAGAAAAGGCAGAGGAACCAGATGTCAAATTGCCAACATCTGCTGGATCATTGAGAAAGGAAGAGAGTTCCAGGAAAACATCTACGTCTCCTTTATTGACTGTGCCAAAGTCTCTGACTGTGTGGATAACAACAAACTGTGGAAAATTCTTCAAATGATGGGAATACCAGACCACCTTACCTGCCTCCTGAGAAATCTGTATGCAGGTCAAGAAGCAACAGTTAGAACTGAACATGGAACAACGGACTGGTTCCAAATCAGGAAAGGAGTACGTCAAGGCTGTATATTGTCAACCTGCTTATTTAACTTATATGCAGAGTACATCATGAGAAACGCTGGGCTGGATGCAGCACAAGCTGGAATCAAGATTGCTGGACTGAATGAAGCAGAAGCTGGAATCAAGATTTCCAGGAGAAAATCAATAACTTCAGATATGCAGATAACACCACCCTTATGGCAGAAAGTGAAGAAGAACTAAAGAGCCTCTTGATGAAAGTGAAAGAGTACAGTGAAAACCCTGGCTTAAAACTCAACATTCAATAAACGAAGATCATGGCATCTAGTTCCGTCACTTCATGGCAAATAGATGGGGAAACAATGGAAACAGTGACAGACTTTATTTTCTTGTGCTCCAAAATCATAGCAGATGGTGACTGTAGCCATGAAATTAAAAGACACTTGCTCCTTGGAAGAAAAGCTATGACAAAACTAGACAGCATATTAAAAAGCAGAGACATTACCTTGCCGACAAAGGTGTGTCTGGTCAAAGCTATGGTTTTTCCAGTAGTCATGCATGGACGTGAGAATTGGACTATAAAGAAAGCTGAGTGCAGAAGAATTTATATTTTTGAACTGTGGTGTTGGAGAAGACTCTTGAGAGTCCCTTGGACTGCAAGGAGATCCAACCAGTCCATCCTAAAGGAAATCAGTCCTGAATATTCATTGGAACACTCATCAGGAAAGACCCTGATGCTGGGCAAGATTTTAAGGTAGGAGGATAAGGGGACGACAGAGGATGAGACGGTTGGATGGCATCACCGATTAGATGGACATGAGTTTGAGCAAGCTCCGGGAGTTGGTGATGGACAGGGAAGCCTCGTGTGCTGCATTCCATGGGGTTGCAAAGAGTTGGACACGACTGAGTGACTGAATTGAACTGACAGATGCAAGATGAGTAGGATCTTAGACATGCACAGTACAGCGCAGCACCTATACCTAGCAATGCAGCATGCTGTACTTTAAGATATGTTCTGAAGATAGATCCCATGTTAAGTTCTTACCAAAACACCAAACGAAAACAGAACACAAGGACATCTTTGCAGGTGATGTACATGTTTAGTAACTTGGTTGTAGTGGTAATATCAGATTATGCATATGTCATATTCTTTAAGATAATATTACACTAAGTGTGTGCAATTTTACAGTATCAATTATGCTTCAACTAAGCAAAAAAGGGAGGTTGTTAAAGGAAACAAAACCACTATCTCAAAAAGATACCTGTACTTACAAGTTCACTACAACATTATCTACAATAGCCAAGACACAAGACTTATGTCCATTAATCGATGAATGGATAAAGAAGTTGGAGTATATATGTAAATATAATGGAATATTATTCAGCCACAAAAGAAGGAAATTCTACCACTTATAACAACATGGATAGACCTTGAAGGCCTTATGGTAAGTGAAGTAAATCAGACAGAGAAAGACAAATACTTCATGATCTCACTTACATATGTAACTAAAACAAAACAACAATGGAAAAAACCCACCAAACTCATAGAAAAAGAGGTCAGAGGTCAAGGACTGGTGAAGGAACTGGAGGAAGGGGGGGGTCCAAAGGTTTTAAGAATAATATGTACAAGGGATGTAATATATAACATGATAAGTATAATTAACACGGCTGTATGTTATCTATGAAAGTTGTTAAAAGAGTAAATTGCAAGAGTTATAATGAGAAATCTTTCTTTTTATTGTATTTATATGAGGTAGTGAATGTTAACTAAACTACTGTGGTAATCATTTCATATTATCTTTAAATCAAACCATCATTTTGCATACCTTATTCTCACACAGTGATATACGTCAACTATTTCTCAATAAAACTGGGGGAAAAAAAACAAAAATGAGGTTAAAAATTAAAGCAAACTTTTTAAAGAAAAAAGAATAGAAAAAAAGACAAGTTATTTTTAACCAAGTCTCAATGATGTGCAAAATACATCTGGTGTTAAGCTCTTAGCTTTTCTGGCTATTTACTAAATTGGATGCAATAATATTTATCCCTGGTGGCTCAGATAGTAAAGAATCCACCTGCAAAGTGGGAGACCTGGGTTCGATCCCTGGGTTAGGAAGATCTCCTGGAGGAGGGCATGGCAACCCACTCCAGCATTCTTGCCTGGAGAATCCGCATAGACAGAGGAGCCTGGCAGACTACAGTTCATGGGGTCACAAAGAGTCAGACACGACTGAGTGACTAAGCACAGTATTTATCCATCATTATAAACTGACATTTTACTCTCCCTTTAGGGGGCTTGGGGCAGGTAGGCTCACTGCCACAAGGTCCCTTTCCTCCCTAATTCAGTCCCTGAAAGGTCTTCTTGATTATCTTTCAGAAACATTTTGGAAAATCCTTTTTAGGGGCTGTTTCATCTCTGATGTTATATAATTCCAGTGGTTCTCAAAGTGCGGTCCCCTCATCAGAAGCATCAGCATCATCAGAATTTATTAGAAATGCAAATTCTCAGTCTACATTCCAGTATGGACTGATTAGAAACTGGGGCTCGGGCTCAGCACCTGTGTTACAGGAGCCCCGTGGCGGGGGTGGGGGGGATCCTGAGGCATCCTTGCCTGAGGGCCACTTCACTGTTTTCTGATGCTGAAGTGGCAGGGTTCCTCCAAACACATCAGTACTGAGGCCATCTGAGGATAACTGTGCAGATTTGGGCCAGCAAGGGAAATTCCTACTAGGAAAAGGACATTGCAACAGCTATGAATTTCTCAGAACTGAATTTCAGAGAACTGCTTATCAGGCTGCCCTGCCCAGTCTGCAGAAGCTTTGAGAAGAGTTGGGAACCTGTACATCTTGTAATGTTTTGATAATTGAAAAGGAATAACACTGGACTTCCCTCATGGTCCAGTGGCTAAGAATCCGCCTGCCAGTCCAAGGGGCATGGGTTTGATTCCCGGTCTGGGACGATCCCATATGATGTGGGGCAACTACGCCTGTGTACCAAAACTCCTGAGCCTGTGCCCCCGAGACCATGCTCTGCAACAAGAGGAGCCTGAGCAGCGCGACCAGAGAGGAGCCTCTGCTCCTGTTTGCTGCAGTAGGAAAAGCTACGCACGGCAACAAAGATCCGGTGCAGCCAAAAATACATAAATTAATTTTTTTTAAGTTTAAAAAGGAGTAATACAAATTACAGTTTAGAGCACCCTGTACTTTTCTTTCATAACCACTACTTAAGAGTTTCTAATTATATATTTGTGTGGTTATTCTATCATGAGCTCCATGAGGACAAGGACCACGTCTAAATACAGACGTTACAGTCCCCAAGTCTAGCATGGGACCTGACATATACCAGCTACTTAACTAAAAAAAACTGTTTTTTATGAATTAGGGTTATGTTAGGCCAGGAGTCAGCATTACCGCCCACAGGAAGATCTGGTCCATTACTCTCTCTCTGCATGGCCTGCAAGCTAAGAATGGTTTTTGTATTTTTAAATGCATGGGAAAAAATAAAAAGGATACAGCTTGACATATGAAAATTAAATAAAATTCCATTTAAGAAAAATCCATTTCAGTGTTCATAAATAAAGCTTTATTGAAATGTAAAAAAATACAAAGGAGTAAGAAAGGAAATTTCAAAATTCAATTTAAACACACACATTTGAAAAATGTGCTCTGCCTGGTCCCATGCGTCCCAGTGTGGCCTGGCCTCCCTGCTCAGTTGATCTGTACAGAGATGAAATGAGACCCCATAATGATGCTGATAATAACCATGACGACAATAACAATTGCTACAGAATGTCAGACATCAATTTTCTCATTCAGTTCTCTTAATATCTTCATGAGGGATTATCATGATCTACAATTTCACAGGTGAAGAAAATGAGGTAGAGAAAGATCAAGTAACTTGTTATGCTTGGCAGAATAATCGCAGCTCCCCCCAGTCCCCGCAAGTGTCTACATCTTATTTCCGGAAACTTACAAATGTGTTACTTCACATGGCAAAGCGATGTTGTAAATGGGAGTAAATTAAGGATTCTGAGATGGAGAGCTTACCGGGGCTATCTTGGTGGGCCCAATATAATCACAAGGCTCTTTATATGCCAGAAGCAGGAAAATGAGAAAAGGAAAAGTGATGCTTCCGAAGCAGAGTGATGTAGTCACTGGCTAAGTGAGGCCGGCAACCTCCAAAGGCTGCGAAAGGCAAAGAACAGATCCTCCCTGAGAGTCTCCAGAGTGAGCTCAGCTCTGTGTCACTCTGATCTTACCCCATGAAACCCACTCCAAATCTCTAACCTCCAGAACTATAAGATAATAAATACACATTGCTTAAAACCATTAAGTTTGTGTTAATTTGTTACAGCAGCAATTAGGAAACTAATACACTTGTCAAGATCACACATCCGTTAGGTCATGGATCAAGAATGAAACCCCAAGCTGTATGATTCCAGAACCTGCATCATCACTTCTAATACTGGCAAAGGTGTTGAGCACCTACCCTACAGGGAAGAGAATATTGAGGAAGATGAAGAGGCATCGACATTCTCTACCAAGAGGCCACCTTACCTTACCCATCACCAATCCAGCTACAAGAAGAATTATTTTTTGGGCAGGGTTTTGTGGCAAATGGGGTGGCATTTCATATGGACAACCTCAAACAGCTCCCCTATTAAGGGTGTTACTACTTGATTTTGCCACAGAGGAAGGTTTCCTTCTTATATAGCAGACCTACCTGCCTGTTTAAGTACTTCACAATAGATAGCTTGAGAAGAAAAAGATGCTTTTCTCCTGGCTCCTGGATGAACTATCTACAGGGGTAAGAGCTCCTTATAGCTCTTACAAACACATTCACCTCTTGACCTCCAAGGGAACCACTTGTCACAGCTTACCTGGATGCTGAAGAAGGAGGGGGCAGTGAGGGTCTGTGTCTCAGAAGCCATGTCTGATCCTAATGACCTAACTTCTCCAAGGTTCTTCCTCATCTGTCATGTGGATATGATAATATCTGCCCCAAGCACCTCAAAGACTCTTCCTGAAGAACTACGAGTTTATAGATATGGAAATGCAACCTAAATTCTAAAAAAAGTCAACTATGCAAAATGGGTATTATTATTTTTTAATGGATTTGTTATGGCCACCTTTTAACTTTCCTATCAGCGCAAAAATAAAAAGTGTTGATGCGCTGGATGGAATTTGGTGACTCAGGCTTTTGGTGTCTATGGGAGATGACAAGGGAGAAGTTAGCTATCAGAGACACTAAAAAAAAAAAAAAGGAGAAAACTCCTCCTTAAAGAATGAAATCGTATCAGAAAACTTCAAAGTATACTTTCTTTCTAGTATTCAAGATTAAAAATTAGAACGACCTTTTCAATAAATGGCCTTCAATTATTTGTGAAGAGATTAGCAACATATTTAGGGTAGAACCCCATGAGAACTCAAGGGTTTTTTAAAAATCTCATTTTTGGCAGTAAGAGGTGAAAATGGAAAGAGGGGCAGTTCATTTCCCTACATCTTTAAGGATTCAAGCCAAATCACACCACTTATCTGATGGTTCTCTGAACAGCCAAGCTGATGGGAATTGTTCCTTACAGTGACATTTCTTGTCTCTACCATTCATATGCATTTGGCGTTCACTGTCCTATGGCAAGAATTTCACTTCTGTGAAGCCCAACTGGAAGACAAATTACTTCAGGGGAGAAATCACATTTCATATGTACTCTGTGTCCGCACAGAGCTTAGAAAAGTACAAAGTACATCAGTTCAGATGTGGACTGGGTTTCTAGGTAATCTCTGCCCATCCCTAAAGCACACACAGCAAACCACCCCTGGTCTCACCCATGCTTTCAGTTATCACCCCCTCTGCTCCATCACTTTGATCCTCCTCCTTGATTTACTATTATGTTTCTTCTCCATCAGCTTCCTGTCTGAAGACTAAAGTCAGGATCCTGAATCCTGACCCTGTAGTACTTGCCGAGGCACACCATGCAGATTCTTCCTTCAGGACCAAGGCATCATCCCCCAGAGGCTGGGAATGCTGCAGATGATGGCTCCCAGCTGAGTTTTAGTCTACAAACTTCCCTCGGCCCAGGAGAGCCACCTTCCCCAAGGTTACACTCCTTCCTGAGGAAGTGTATATAAAAACTGCGAAGCATAAAAGCCCTTGCCTCAAGGTGGTTCAACTCTGAAACATTCCCCCAGTTCGAGAATTCCCTGTGGGTTTGCCTGAGCTCTTTATTCCAACTACATTGCAGCTTAACTCCTCCTCTGCCCAATTTTATCCTAGTTCCTTCACAGGTCAGATTCCTGAGAGCCTTCTGCAATAAATTTCCTGCATGTAAATCTGTGCATCACCATCTGTTTCCTAGGGAACCTGTTCTAAGCCAGATCTTACACAAAAATAAGGGAAAGATAAACAATGCCCACAGCAAGAGGGACTGGGGAGGGCTGTCTCAACTCACACTAAACCGGTCTGATCCGGCCATGGCTGCCAACACCTGCCAGCGAAAACGGCCACCAGCCTGGCCCTCCCATGCCAGAGAAGTGACGGATGGCCACCCGTGTCCTCTCCATCAGTACTACCCACTCAAACTTTCTTTGATGAGGGACATATTCAATACTTTCACGGTCTACTACAATAGCCATTAGCTACTTGTGGTTACTAAGCACTTGAAATGCAGCTAGTGAGACTAAGAAATTTAATTTTAAAAATGAGTTTATATTTACATATAAAGAGCCATATGTGTCTAAAGGCTGCCATATTAGACAAAGCAGCCCTAGATTATGAACCCAGTAGATTTAGAAATGCAATGTCACAACATTTCCAATGCTACCTGTTTTTAATTCCACTACTCATGACCTAGAAATACTTGGTCTGACTCCTTAAAAATCATCCTAATGAGACATAGGTAGGAACTATGTGCTAGTAAAGTCCAATTAAGTGGTCCAATAATGATTATGAACATTGTGAAATCTAAGAGCCAGAGAGCTTTGCTGTAAGCTTAAGCTGATTACAATACATAAATCTATTCATGACTGCTTACTCTAATAGTCTTTTAATTTCCAGACTTTCAAAGAATTTATCATCGGGATGGAGAGGCATCTGTGTACAATTTTAACTTAAAAAACATCCTCTTCCTTGACTACGTACATGTATACATTTGATTAATGCTTTCTCCCCACTCCCATTTGGTCTATATGCTGAGGGCTTCAGCTTTATGTTTCATCAGAAAAGAAAAAGAGAACAAGAAATAGCTGCCCTTTTGAGGTGGGCCGACTCACAGGCTGGGAACTCAGGGGAGACCTTTAGTTCTGCCCTGTTTCTTGGACAGAGATGGTCTCTTATTATTGACCCAGAAATGTCAGATGGGTCCCAGGGTGAGAGCACATGTCTGCACCTGGGCAGGTTCATGACTATCCCGCAAAAAATGACTAAATGTGCGTGCCCTCCAGACAAGGAGTCATCTCCATCATCTCATCATCTGAGGGTCAGCCCTTACAAAATCAGCTTTAGCCACTGAATGTGACTGAAATTGAATTCAACGCAAACTGAAAATATTCTGTTTACTTAAAGCCCGGAAGCCTTTTGTGAGAAGGATCCAGGGGCAGGCAGTGGTAGTTAAATTTGTACATTTTTCTTTCTTGTTACAGTTTTATCTTTTCCGAGCAATTTAATGAAGACTCCAGAGGAAAGAATTAAATGTCTGCTGGTTCAATTACTGAATAATGAAAAGGTGGAAAGGAGCACCATGCACTGTGTGCCGAGCGGCCAGCAAAGCCTATTCTTAGAGTGGAAATCTTTTCTGTGCTGTTCACACTCGCCTGTGCCATCCACAAGTTGTACAGACAAGTGTCGGCGGAAGTAGCAGAAACTGAGCCCTGGTGTAGATCTTCCTCTGCAAGGGTGACAGGCCTGGCCCACAGAGGGCATTGCATGACACCCACAGTAGCAGCCAGGAACATGGCCATCCTTCAAGAAGATTCTCACCAGCCCTGGCCCCAAATGCATTCATAACTAGCCTGTCCTTAGGACCACACGACAGGAAGGCCTCAGGGGCAGAGGAAGACTTGCCAGCAAGGATTTCAAGGATACTTTACAGTCCCCGCAGCATTTGGAAAACTACCCCTGCCCCCCACCTGCCCTAGCCATACACAGGAAGATTACAGAAACACAAAAATCCTCCCTGCATGCTAAAACCAAAGATAAAATAAAGCGATGATGCTTCAGAATTCTTTAGAACATTGCTTTAAAAACTTTAAAAATCAAGTCTCCCTGGAAATACTATGCAAGGAATTAGGCAGTGAAGTGTAGACTGTTCTTGCCTCAATGCCCAAGATGACAGTGTATCTCTGCTCATGCTGGGGCCTCCCTGAAATCTGTTCAGTGACATCAGAAGACTCCATGGACAAGTCATTTTTCACCTTTGAATTCTTCTCTGTTTATTTAAGAGAATGGCTTTGTTCTTGCAAAACACACACTGAAATGTTTAAAGATAAAAGGCTATGATGTACATAACTAACCCATAGGAAAAAAATGTGTGTGTCTCTATCTGCATATATATATATATATAATATATACATACACACACACCTATATTTGTGTATACATATTCATGTACACATGTGTTCGTGGATGGTAACAGTGGAGCAAGAGTAAATGATAAAGCAAACAGGATAAAATATGAACAATTGATGAATCAAGCTAAAGAGAACTTGGGAAGCTTTTGAATTACTTTCTATTTTTTTTACAACTTATTTGTAAGTTTGAAATTAAATAGTTTAAAATAGTTTCAAAGTTTAAAATAATACAAAGTTTTACAATTTTAAATTCTTTCTCTTTTTTTCTCAGTATTGGTTTCTTGCTAGAGACCTTTATAATTAGCCAGCGGACCTACTGGGTAAAAGTGTCCGTGCGGGTAGCCCCGCTCTGCAAGAAGGCAACTGTCCTGCTGACGTGTTTAATCAGGCTGAGAATTCTCTTGGAGAAACCAATCACAGATGGTTCGGGAGCAGCTCCTCCGATGCTGTGCTGGTGATGACTGGGGCTAGGACTGGGTCTAGGGAGTGCATGAAGATCTCAAGCTCTTCCCCTCCTCCCTAAAAATATTACAACCAAAGGCATTATATTTTAAAAAATAACTATCGAGTGTGTCTCAAGCCACTTTAAATATGTGAGAAAATAAACTATGAGAAAGAAGAAATCTCTAATGCCTCTCTCTCTGTTTTTTTGGTATGTGACACAAGAGACGACAACAACGTCAATCTATCAGAATAGAAGCTCTTTAAACACAAGAATACTCCTTAATTATTTCTGTTTCTCCTATACTCTCCCAAGAAACAGAACTGTGGGATGCAACTGAATGAAGATGTGATTAAATAAATGCACAACCCCCAAGACAAAGTTCTACATGCAGCTCCTTCGGTTTAAGACTGCATTTAAAAAAAAAAAGACTGCATTTTGAAATCTATCAAACGTTGAAGCAGGGACATTGTTATCTATGGGTTCTCTCTATGTAAGTTTATATTCCTCTTCTCTTTTCTTTTTAGAATTCTGTATTTAAATCTTATTTAGAACTCCATGAAGAGAAAAGGTGAGGTACTAACTGGGAGAAGATACTTTTTCCCATATAAAACTGAACAGAATTAATATCCAGAATATAGACATCATTCTTACAAATGAATTAGACAATAAAACAATTGAAAAAAAAAAACCACTGTCCAAAAAACTGGAACAGGTATTTCATGGAAGAGAAGAGATGGTCAAACACCATTCAAAGATGCTCAAAGTCATTAGTGGTTAGAAAATACAAATTAAAGCCACAAATATGTGATAAACACCAGATTGATAAGAATTCCAAAGCCTGACAATATCAAGTGTTGACAAAGTTGTAGAATAACAGCACGCTCATTATTTGCTGAAGGGAGTGAAAACTGGAACAACCACTTTGGAAAACCAGTTGGCATCAGAGAACAGAGGTGTATGCATGTCCTATTATCCATCAGTTCTACTCTTGGGTATATACTGAGATAGGTGGAGAATGTGTACAAGAATACTCATAATACTACTTGTATAATGGGAGTCATCCAAATTTTATCAACAGTACATTGCACTAGCAACTTAATGCATTTCATATTACAGAATGCTATCCAACATTGATAAGGGCTGTATGCATCAACAAAATGACCATCAGAAGCAACATGTTGGGTTAAAAAATCAAATTATAGGATACATACATTATGATCCCATTTATGGAAAGTTCATTTGGATTTGTTTTAGGAATAGAAACACACACGGTAAAACTATAAAGAAGAGCATGCAAATGACCAACAAAAATTCAACACAGCAGTTACCTCCGTTTAGCGCAGAAAAGAAGAGTGAACAGGACAAGACACATGAACCTTTAACAGAAATGCTAATGGCCTATTCCTTAAAAGACGTAGTGGACACATATTCATTGTATTGTTATTCTTGATATTTTAAAAATGTACACATTTTACAAATATTAATATGTATGCTAAGTGAGTGCTCACTCATGCATGTCTGACTCTTTGTGACCCCACAGAATACAGACCATAAGGCTTCTCTGTCCATGTGATTTCCCAGGCAAGAATGCTGGAGTGGGCTGCCATTTCCTACTCCATGGGGTCTCCCCGACCCAAGGATGGAATCTGTGTTTCCTGCATTGGCAAGCAGATTCTTCACCAATGAGCCATCGAGGAGGCCCCCAATAATAGGTATACATTTAATAAATATTCTTTTGTGTGTACTCAATACTTAACAAAAATGACTCTTAAGAATTGGTTAGTAAGCCAAAGACCAAAAATATTTTATCCAAGGCTTGTTGGAAGAAGGAAGTGAAACAACATGCTGGCCATCAGGCCCTGGCACTGCTTCCTTCCAAACACGGCATGCTGTCTACTGGTCTCCAGTCCCTCCTGGGTCATTCAATCCAAACTCAGCCATCACTCAGAGCTACCAACTGTCCCAGGCCCGAGGAAAGTTTTAGGATGTTCCTCAGAAGCAGCAGGCAAGCTTCCCTTTCTATCTGCAATTCTAGCCCTCATTTTAGCATAGGCCTCCTCCAGGTGTGAATGACAAGCACATCACCCTGAGCAAGTTTGTGCACATACACTTCCAACTCTGCAGCTTGATTGGGTTACTATTACATACAAATATTACTGAAAGCTACTATTACTGACTCTTGGCTTTGACTTATTCTCCAATATTTGTACATATTTCATAATGATAATGGAGCACCACATTTAAAACAAAGCATCTCCCTGTCCTCCAGTCAGAAGCTGCAATCTGAAAAAGCTCCTTGAAACATACATCTCTCCATGCTCCAACTACAACCATGTAGCAACCATCCCTTAAACCAAAACTGAAATTTAAAGTGAGTGGTGCAGTTACTGTCAGTACAGCATTGAAGAAAAAAATCAACCTAGCTTCAGGGACGTCTGACTCCCCACCTTAGTAGGTCATTAAAGATAAGAAAGCATTTACCTTCCCCAGGCCCATCTGCCACCCAGTGGATAGGGAAGAAGAAAGTTTTGCTATATTTTTAGTATTGTGAATGTTTTTAGATAATTGTTTTCATTATCAATTACTACAATGAAGGTGGGCTCCTTCAGCAGTAACATCCCAACAGAAAAAAAATCAGACTGGTAAAAAAAATTCTTTTATATATGACTTACCTTGAAAAGTCCATCACTCAGTCCCCTATAAAAATACAACCACTTACCTCAGCATATAGTGCTGAACTGGCCTCAACTGCATAGACTCTACGAGCTCCAGCCTATACAGCAAAAAATGACAGTATTCCTGATCCACAACCAACATCCAAAACAACCTGGAAGGAAATGAGAAGACAAAAAGAGGTGAAAACACATACCAGAGCTTTGAGACCAGACAATTAAAGTACTGGCTTTGATTTTTACAAGTGGTCTTACTTTGGCCAAGTTATGAATCTCACTGAGACTCCCTTTTCTCATATGTTAAACACGGTTAGTAACTCCCACCTTTTAAGGTTTGCTGTTGGGATTAATATGAAGTGTATACAAAGTACTTGGCACATAATTGGTTTTACTGAAATTATTGCTATCGTGATTACAGTTTCTTTGTTACATGGTTTGCTTTTAGGATATTTAGGACCAATAAAAGTAGAGCATCATGATTGAACTTGCTTATCTTAAATATCAACCTAAACAAAATGAAAACTGTCTCCAATAATTCTTAGAATTATATATATATACACACACACATGGGGATGTGTGTGTGTATATTATATATATATGTGTGTGTGTGTCTATATATATACACACATATATATTCATAAAAAAACTGAAGATAAAGTCTTTCACCCACATAAACTAGGATATAAGCTTTCATTCTAGGTAACCCCCAAAAAAGTTGTAGTAGTTTATATGAAGGGTAGAAGGGTATTAAGACAGTAGACAAACAGAATTTACAGAAACTTTTCTTCTAAGATTTAAATCAACAAAACCCATTCACTGGCACAAAAGGACAAGCCAATATTTGGACCTGCATGCTGAGAGGAAGAGGTGGATGGTATGGACTGGATCTCTGGCCCCACACACTGCTGAAGCTGAGGCCTAAAGCTCAGTCTGATGGTTGAAACCTTAGGATTCTGTATTTCTGCCATATCTTTTAGTCTTAGCATCTTTCCGCACTAGCTTTGAGCAAGGCATTTCACGTGGCTCAAACCCTCACAATAAATGTATGAATAGATAGCATTATCGTGCCCACTTGTAAGAGGACTAAACTGAAAATCAGGGACATTGAATGAGCCCAATTTCACCTAGCAGTGAGCAGGGGAAATAGGAGTTGAATCTGGGCATTTCTGCCTTCCAACCTCATGTTTCATAAAATCACACACTGATTACTTAAGTTCATTTTTATAAATCTGACATTTTAACCCAGCAATACCAAGAGGCAATGAACAACAAGGAAACAAAGTTTGTTTTTTTTTTCAGGAAAATTTATAACAGTTTTTACTTTTACTTTGATAGCAGGAAAAATTTTCCAAAAAGTAGGAAATGTTGGAGGTCGCACATTCATGTGTGTGTGCGTGTGTTTTAATTGCAATATCATACTGTGCTGACACAGATTCGGTGCCATTATTCTAAGAGAACATGCTGTTAGTAATGGGCTCACAGTGCTCGCTTGTATTAATTCTAGAGCTGTGGCTGTATTCCATACGGTCTCCTAGGGCCTGGGTAATTAGGAGCATTACCAATTTAAAATGTCACCCAGTCTCTGGAATTTGCCGTCAGGCTGCCTATCCTTTTCGAAATACCGCTCTTTATTTCTCCCCATCCTCCCTAGGAGCGTCATCTTCACATGGTCCTGGTTTACTGCAAGAACACTCACGACTGCTGGCTAAAGAACAGAGGCTCTGTAGGTTGGACAGTGCAACCCACGGCCCCCTCAAAAGACGCACCACACCCAGAAGAACTTTTCCAGAATCTTCTTCAATTAAAAATAGAACACCTTCAATTCTATGTTCAGTCCAAAACAGAGATACAAAATTAAGACACGATAGAAACTGCACCTGTTTGCTCTGGTGACAGGTGCCCCAGAAATGTGTGAAGGGAACATTTTATTAGGGTTTCACAAGGCACATCTTAGAGGAGTCTATTTCAGGTCTCTTGATCCTGCAGACTAAAAAACAAAGACATGTTTAACCACTAGAAGAGAGACAGTGAAGAGAGGGAATGAGGAGAGAGAGAAAAGAGGTGAGAGGGAGCCTGATGTGGTTCAACTTTTTGCCAAATTAGGACTTTAAGTAGGAAGACGCTTTGACAGACCCAGACCCTATCTAGAGAAGAGCTGAAAACTATTCCCAAATACCTTATTTCAATAACTAATTTCAAGTCAAAACAACTTTATTCATTTGGGTGATTTCAAAACAGAGCATAGCCCTTGAAAAAGAATCTGATCGTTTTCTAGCATTATCCAGATAATGCCATCTGTTTCCCGCTTGTGTGTATATTTAAAAAGTTAACAAGTGAATTTTCAGTCTGGGGCTTGCAGAAGAGGGAGCGGAGAGGGAGGGACATTCTGCCTTGTCTACATAGAGCCATGAAATGCTGGAAACAAAGCTGAGGGAGGCTGAGAATACATTCTCTGGTGAAAAATGAAAGAGTCAAAGCAAATATTCAACCTCGAATGGAAACAGACTCCCTTGGCCCTTTCCAATGGGGGTTTCCCAGACTAGGAGGAGAGAGGGCATTAACGCAGATAATTCTTTTACACCTTCTTATCTGGCACCTCAGGAGGCCTTAGAGCTGCCACTAATCACATTTTCTTGTCCTCACAGAAGATTATATTGAGCCCATTTTTTATTCTACCCTTGGGAGGCCATCACAGAACTGGGTATGCTTGAGGACCTTACACTTCCTGATCCTAGAGAAAACTCTCTCCCCTCAGACAGAGGCAAAAGAGAGTCATAAAATCCCCTTTCACAGGTAAAGCAGTGTGTAGTTTCCAAAGGACTTTCCCTTGGCACTCTCTCTGTGGTCCTCATGCCTCCCTGGGATACAGAGTACGCGGTTAGGGCCCCACTGTACTGAGAAGGAAACAGGCTCGGAGAGACGGTTTCCAGCCCAAGGTAAACGCAGCTGGTGAGGGGCAGGGCGGGATGAGAATGCAGTGCTCAGTGCTGGGCAGCATCATGGCCATCCTTCTGCACAGGGACAAATGGGAGGAAAGCGTGGACTACGAAGACATGCAAGTCTGAGCACACCGCACTCCGACTGAACATTTCCGATGGCTCCATGGTATTGGACCCTGGTTGGGATCAGCCAAGCGAAAGGACGACAGGAGGTCAGAGGCAGTGAGGACAGCAAGCTCAGGGAACCTATTCTGACTTCCTCCCTCCTGGGTCTCCAGGGATTGGTTGTGTCTCCTCCACCAAAGCCACAGTTCTGCTGGGCTTCCACTTCTTCCAGCTCTGACTATTGTCTCAGGTTTCCAGCAACCACTCCTTCCTCTCTCCTCCCTCAGGCCTAGGGGTGCTAACAGGTCCCCACTCTTGCTAGTGCTAGGGAATGTCACCGTCTCATGCTGGGTCCCTATATTCTGCCCACAGCACTGTAAATGGTCCTGTCCTTTAACTCTCCTAAAACACCTTGTCGGGTATGCTGTGTCTCTCCTGCAGGAACCCTGGCTATTACACCAACTCTTCCTTCTGTTCCCCAGCAGGGAATATTTCCTTAACCTTCGCTCCCCTCCCAGGCTAAGTCGAGTGCTCCAGCTCTATGCCTTTTTATCATCACCTACTCAAGCCCTCCCTCTGCAACATTCACCACAGTTATACTTCTTCATTCAAGGAGGAACTATCTGATTAATTTCTGCTCCCTGTCCTGGATCCTAAGCTTCATTAAAGGAGAGACTTCTGTTTTCTCAGGACACTCACTAAATCTTCGTTAACAAACTGAATAGAAATGGGTCTCACTACCACAGAGAAGGAACATATTCACGATCTAAAAGACACAGTGCAAGTCCGTTACCTCCGTGAGAAAGCATCTTCTACCAGCATAACACATCCACTTCAACCTTGGGATCTTAATAAGCAGCCTTCAAAGGATGACTTTCCTTTGATGGTGCCATACCATCATCACATTACAATCTAGTTAGCTCCGGTTTACCATGTTCCTCTACAGACAGAATTCATCCTCAGCTCCCCTTGGATACACAGGCAGTTAACTACAGAAGTGGCTAATTTGGGGCTCATGTGGGGCAGCAGCAGAAAATGGTATGAAATCCTTGCCAGGCCTAATGGGGAAAAGTCAACAATCGGTCCATGTAACAATGGTCCAAAGTTCTGTGAATTTATTTGTAAATAAAGTTTAAAAAAAATTAAAAAGATAAGGTCATTTCACAAGTACAGATTATTTTAATTACATGCTCTTATGGTTTCCTGGGCAAAGAAATTTTGCAAAATGTTTGGACAGGGCTAAAAAAGCTCCAAGAGGGTTCAGAGATATTTATCAGGATTTACTAGGTTAAAATTAACAAAGAACACCCAGGTCCTAATGAAAACACGAAACACAACTACCCCGGAATAATAAAGCAAAAATAAACACAGACCATTATTTTTATACTTACTTTGTACTATGCTTGTTTAGTACCTTTAACCTTATTTATTCATGGTGATGACCATCAAATGTGGGCACCTTATTTTCTCCATAGTACAAATAAAGAGATTGAAAATCAGACAGAATTGAAGTCATACACTTAATAAATGGCAGAGATGAGATAAAAACAAATGTACCTAACTGAAACATCATGCTATTAGCCACTTCCCCCAGTTTTGATTCAAAGCTTTTTCTGTGTGCTGTTCAGCCTACAGTAATATTGGTCACATTTAGTCTGCTTTTCACGCCACCAGTTTTACAACTATCTTCCAAGATTGAGGTCCTGACTCTCCTACAATCAATTCTTCACGTCATGCCAGTTGTTATGTATTCACTGTTTCTTTATTTGCTTGAGGGTAACAATGGCTGCCCTGAACTGCAAATCCTAACTGTCATTTTTGTGTGCCTCATCCTCCTAAATTGTGCCCCACCACTTGGCACTTTCATGGCCATTGCTGCTTCTTCCAGGCATTATTTTATTACATCCACAGATACCACCACTGAACAATCCCAAGTAACAAGAACCCCATGCTTTTGCAATGTCAATGTACTTTATCATCATGGCTATCTGGGTTATGATGGGCTCGCAGCCCATATTTATAGGCTCCCTACCCCACAGACTGCATCCAACTCTTCCAGCAACCAAATTGCTAACTAATAGGTTGACTGAACAGCTTCTAGGTAGGAACAGAATGATTGAACTACACAGCCTTCTGCAGGCCACTACATCTCTCACTCTGGCTTTTGTCAGAGAAGAAAAATTCCAAATCACCTCAAGAGCTACAGAACACATCTCTTTGTGGCCTCCACAGCTAGGTTTAAATCCTGTTCAGATAACTGGCACTTTCACTATGGCCAGAAGAGTTCTTCAATGACAGCTCCTCATAAGACAGAACTCTACAACTGTTGTGCAATTAAACTGGCTTTCCACAAAAAGGTTGCCTGTATTTAAATAATGAATATTTAATACTTATGAGCACCCTTGTTTCATCCCACCTTATTTCTTCTGGCAGAGGACAGATAAATTCATCACCAATCTTTTCACCACACTTTTACCAGTTTTCCAACTACTTTTCTCTATTATTATGGAAAATACAGAGATGCTGATTACTCTCAGCTTCTCTCCCCGTGATTATCCCCCTTCATATGCTGCCAACAGACTCAGACAAGCTCACTCAGCTCTAAACCCTTTGGCACGCAATCATTCATCAGACATCAAAAGTGACTCCTACTACCCGTTGTGCCAAGTACTGCTAGATGCTAGAAATTCAGAGATGAAAATAACCTGTCTAGTAGGGAGAAGTACAATAGTGTGTTCTAGTAGCAGTGATAGTATTCTATAACAGGCACAATGAAAGCATGAAAGAGGAATGGTCTGCTCTACTAAGGAGTCTGGAAAGACTTCATTGAGATGATCTGAAGAGTGAAAATCAACAGATAAGTTGATGTGTGTCATGTGAACGGAGGGAGTGGCAGGAGTTTCAAGCTGAAAGCATATGGAAGGCACCAATGAATGACAGAGCCAGTCATGTTTGCTGTTCAGTCACTCAGTCATGTCCGACTCTTTGCAACCCCAGGGACTGCAGCATGCCAGGCTTCCCTGTCATGTCCGGGAGGCAGCAAATTTTCTCAGGAGCATGATGTGTGTGGTAGAGACAGAAGTTGGGCGAATGGTTGAGAAATTATCAGCGCAAGAGCAAAGGGTGATGCTTGATTGTAAATGGTCTTGTACACAACACTAAGAGCTTGGACTTAATCCTTAAGCAAAGAAGGACCATAAAAATGTTTCCAGTGGAAGAATTATTTCATAGTTGGATTTCAGCAACATCAGTGTGGCATAGATTGGAGGGCAAGATATCAGAGATAGCAAAGCAGACACTGGAAGTTTCTAATCACCATCAGTCCCTTCTTCCTTCCTATCAGAACCTCACTCTGTGATTTACGCCCCTCTGTGTGATTAGCCATCCCCAGTCCCAGCCTGGGAAACTCAACATTCAAAAAACTAAGATCATGGCATCTGGTCCCGTAACTTCATAGCACATAGATGGGGAAACAATGGAAATAGTGGCAGACTTTATTTTCTTGGGCTCCAAAATCACTGAGAATGGTGACTGCAGCCATGAAATTAAAAGATGCTTGCTCCTTGGAAGGAAAGCTATGACCAACCTAGACAGTATATGAAAAAGTAGAGACAATACTTTGCCGACAAAGATCCATCTAGCCAAAGCTGTGGTTTTCACAGTAGTCAGGTATGGATGTCAGAGTTGGACTATAAAGAAGGCCGAGCACTGAAGAAATGATGCTTTTGAACCATGGTGGTGGAGAAGACTCTTGAGAGTCCCCTAAACTGCAAGACCACACCAGTCAATCCTAAAGGAAATCAGTCCTGAATATTCATTGGAAGGACTGGTACTAAAGTTGAAGCTCCAATACTTTGGCCACCTGATGCAAAGAGCTGACTCACTGGAAAAGACCCTGATGCTGGGCAAGACTGAAGGCAAAAGGAGAAGTGGGTGGCAGAGGATGAGATGGTTGGATGGTATCACTGACTCAATGGACATAAGTTTGAGCAAGCTCTGGGAGATAGTGAAGGACAGGGAAGAATGGTGTGCCACAGTCCAAGGGGTCACAAAGAGTCGGACACAACTGAGCAATTGAACAACAACAAGTCCCAAACAAAGGAGCCCGACTGGTTCAGGGCAATCATAAGTGGTTCTTTGTCTCTTGCCAGTGATGGCTTTTATACATGTTGTGTGTAATACAATATTGCTAATAAGACCAGAGGGGAAGTCTGTTGGGAGCTACTGGAAAATTTTATGTCTTTTAAGACAGACACACAAGAAAGATGTTACTTCCTTCTTGGAAATGATTAAATTTAAATGTGATGCTCAGAGGAACTGGATCAAAACACCTCAGAATCTCACTACCTTCAACATTTCAGCCAATTTGAATAGGATTTCCTCCTATTTGAGGCCAAAGTTATCTTAACTGGTACAAGTAGGGAAACTAATTGGAAATATCTGCAATACTCTAGAAAAGACACAGTAAGAATGAGAACTAAGAATCAGCTGTGGGACAAAGGGAAAGAGAAGAGCCGCAAAAATGCTGGGTTCATAGACACTAAAGAATTTGGAAACTGGAAAGTCTAAGAAAAGGTCCTGACTGACTCTGGGTTCCTGGCTGAGGTGATGTATAACATCTTCAGTTTTTGCAGCTAGAGTGGAATGCCCGCTTGCCTTGCTGACCAGCCACGTGGCTGTAGAAATTGCTCGTGCTGGTCTTTGGAAAGTGGAGCTGTCTCACTGCTGCTGCTGCTGCCGCTCACAGAGCGTGCAGCAGAGGCTTCTCCTGTCCCTCACGCTGTGCATGGGTACAATGCCCGCCTCACTTGGGCCACATGCGCTTTCTCCCCTGCCTCCTACTGCTGCTGAGGCCCTACAGCCCCCATCTGGCATGCATGCAGATGCACCTTGGAGATAAGGGAGGTAACCCTGTGGGGGCACGGCCCACCAGTGGGAGATGGCAGCCAATGGAGAAACCATTCTCCTCCCCCACCCATGAACTTTCTGAAGACAAAGTGGCTTCGTATGATCTCTCTGAAGATGTCTGATGACACCGAGCATTCAGTTTTTCATCAAGCGTGGGCCAGCTCAATAACACTCCCCCCCAATACACCTGCTCTCCCTCTTCCCCCGCCTTGCTCCTGCTCTGGGGAGACTGCCCTCCCTAAGACAGTCCGAGCACATAAGCCTTTCCTGCATGATCTGTGATTTGGGGATCTGAGGCTAAGAAAACAGTTATTAAACAAAATAAAACGTCTGTTGACATTTTTCTTCAATTCTGTCTTTTCTGGGTTTTTGTACTTCTACATTCTAAACCTAAGCTACTACTCTGGAGTGGAGTGACTGTGTCAACAGCTCAGATTTAGGGAATTAAGCAAAAAGAAGATACAAGCAGACGCTCCAGGTTCACTGATGCCCAAGTCCTGGTTCAGGGCTGGAGAAGACCAGGTTCTAGTACAGGACTTTGCTTTGTCAAATCTAACTGCTTTCATTGACTTGGTTCTCTTTATTTACATTCTCATCTTGCAAAGCTGATATTAACACAAAGACATCTACGTTAGAAGTTCCTGCTGTATTGAGCCTTTAACAAAGTCAGTAACAAATAACAAAGTCAGCAGTTGCTGCAAATTAGCCTTTCATGCCACTGTCTTATACGGAATGTGAAAGGTTCAGAAATTCAACCCTAGGATGTTCTTAAAGTGTACTGCCTTTGGTGGGAAGGGACTCCACCAGGCAGAAGTTAATAGTAAGCTAACCAATAAAGCCATATCAGTGAAAACAAAGTTCTTTTTTTTTTCCTAACTCCCTCCCATGCATGGCTGAGGCACTGAGAATTTCACCTTAGGCAATCTGTGCCTTCTTTAATGATTTTGCAAAAGTGGCATCTGGTATGATAGTTATTAGAGCCACTTACCAGATATTTCTGGTTCTCCTTATGGCACATGGCAGAACTGCATCCTTTGCCCTTTGGAAATCAGGAATGACCATGAGCCTGGTGGACTACAGTCTGTGGGCTGCAAAGAGTCGGACACACATGATTCGCTTTGGCCCAGGTAATGCGCCAGGGGTTAAGATGGGTCACTGCTGGGAGGAAGACTGAAGAACAAGGCGTGCGCTTTGCCACACGCTCCTTCTCTTGACAACAGGAATGTCACACACATGGAGGCGGCTTCCTCAGCCTGGGTCTCAGGGTGAGAATGAGACAAAATACAGCCCTCAGCTAGCCCGCAGTGGATTAAACAAGCAATATATACAGCTCTACTGATTTAAACCATGGAGGTCTGCGGGCTGACTGTTAGAGCAGCATAACCTAGTTCACCCCAACAAGCCCAGCTAAACCACACCCCTGCGGTGCTGATGATTTCCGGCTCAGATTCCCCAGTGTGTTCACAGAACTCAGATGCTATGCTGCAACGCTGGTGCCGCAGTTCACTAAATTCTTACAGTCATCACATGTTAAGTGTTCTTAACTCATTTTAAAATTGACTTCCAAAAGAATAAGGTCAAATGTCAGCATCTTGAAAGGTACAGAGGCTGGCCTGGAGCACAGTTATCTTGACTAGAAAAATCCATCGAGTACATTAAAGCCCCTAGCTCCCTCTTTTCCAAATGCCCTGAAAAACAGTCTGTGATTGTTGTTTATTCGGTCTTCTTGGCTTGCCTTGAAAGCTGCACTTTGCTTTCGTAGCAAATGAAAGCACTTTCCTGTGCTGGTTCTGGCATCTTTCTGCAGCGCCCTCACAGGAGCAGATTCTATCCAAGCTCAGGAGAATCCTGGCGCAGACGCACCATCTGCTTCCCTCACTCGCATTCAGGAAATCTCCGTGGGGGCCCCCTCAGGACTCCAGGGGCCAAAGAGATCCGTTAAAACCCAGATCCACTCTCTACCTCTACCTCCTCATCTGAACTGCAGAGAATTAACCTCAGGGATGAGTTTCTGTGGCATACGATCTAACGTGAACCGTGGCCTCTGCACCAGGCTGAAGTAGTGGCCTCCAAAATTGATGTCTACCCAGAATCCGTGAATGTGACTGTATTTGGAAAGATGGTTTTTAGAGATGTATCAAATTAACTGGACTAGGGAGAGCCCTAAATCCAACACGCCTGGTGCCATCACAAGGAGAGGGGGGCTTACCCAGAGACATAAGACACACAGGGGGATGGAGCGCCACCCAGCGGAGACGAGCCTGTAGTGACGCATTTTTAAGGAACACTGAGGACCGCCAGCGGCCTCAAGGAGTGAGGGAAAGGCGAGGAAGGACCTTCCCCCAGAGTGTTCAGAGGGAGCACGGGCTTGCTGACACCCTGATTGTGGACTTCTGACCTCTGGAACTGGGAGAGAATACATTTCTATTGTTCTAAGCTACCTCGTTTTTGGTAATTTGTTATGATAGCCCTAGGAAAGCAAACCAGCCTCCAAACTCCAAGTCAGAGGGAAATATAATACATACACAAAACAGACACACAAGATATACACAAAAAACATATACAAAACAGATACATATACATGTGTACATGTATCACAGAGACTGTTTTTCACAATCACATCCTATCCTCATACACATTCCAAAAATCACATAAATAAAATATCAGTCTGATTACCAACCCAGAACATACGAAGAATGACTTTACATTGCTCCTAAAGTCACTGTGCAGTCCTAGCAGACCTGAGTTCGCACATAGCTCTTCCACTTAGGAGCAATGCGTCTCAAAGCAAGTCAGTTAAATCTATGGATCTCTGGTCCCTTTATCTAGATCACGAGGTGAATAACATATCTTGAATTTGCCAGGTGGTGTGGCTGGCGTTTACCATTCTTTGGTGCCTCTCTGAACTCTCATCTGAACCTTCTTCCTTTGCTTGGGGAATGTCCCACGTTGGAGGCACACACCTCCAACCTGGGAAGCTGCAGGGGTCTCATGCTCTTTCCCAGCATCCCTGAGGCGTGACTGAGATGCTACAGATAAGATGCACTTTGCACGTGAAACTAACAGTGCACAGACTCAGACAGCACAGAATCCACGCTGGTGAGGTCAAGGCCATCTCCAGGTTCCACCAGCGCAACAGAGAAAGGTTCTAAGGACATCACTCAAGGGTAGTATCGGGTGAGGTTATGTATGCTGGGGTGTCTACGTCTGGCTACCCTGATGTCTCCCAGAGATCAATTCTGTAGCATGATTTTGGAAATTATTTTTGGTCTTGTAGCCTCCATGCCTAGTTCTCTGATGACCTGCATAATTATTTTTTCTTTTTTTGTTCTTTATTTTCTTAAGTAAGGAGAGTTGGTTTCTGATGCTGGCAGCTAAGAACCCTGACTAACATACAAGGACTATAATGAGAGGAGATATGCAAAGCACCTAGCAGGAGTCACTTCCTTTCTTCCCACTTTCCTACACAGCTCTAAATGAGGATTCTGCTGTCAATGGTTAACAATACTCAGGGCTAAGAAGTGGAGGATTTGAAGAATGGATAAAGAAAATGTGGTATACACACACAATGGAATATTATGCTGTCTTAAAAAAGGAGATCTTGCCATGTGTGGCATGGGGCTTCCCAGGTGGCTCGGTGGTAAAGAATCCGCCTGCCTATGCAGGAGACATGGGTTCGATCCCCGGGTTGGGAAGAACCCCTGGAGAAGGGAATATAACCCCCTCAAGTATCCTTGCTGGGAAAATCCTATGGACATAAGTGCCTGGGGGACTACGGTCCATGAGGTCGCAGACAGTAGGACAGGACTGAGCATGCATGCATGCATGCATACCATGTGCAACAACATGGATGAACTTGGAGGACAATATGTTAAGTAGAATAGGTCAGACACAGAGGGATGAATACTGCATGATTTCACGTATATGAAGTAGTTAAAAGAGTCAGACTCTTAGAAGCAGAGTAGAACGGTGGTTGTTGCCAGTGGCTGGAAAAGAGATGAAAATAGGAAAGTATTAGTCAAAAGGTATGAAGTTTGGGTTATGGAGGATGAATCATTCTTACTTCCTAGACCTCTATTGGTGCCTAGAGTTACCAATACCATCGTTGTTACTTTAAAAGTTGTTGCTAAGAATATTACTCAGCCATTAAAAAGAATTCATTTGAACCAGTCCTAATGAGATGGATGAAGCTGGAGCCCATTGTACAGAGTGAAGTAAGCCAGAAAGATAAAGAACATTACAGCATACTAACACATATATATGGAATTTAAAAAGGTGATAACGATAACCCTATATGCAAAACAGAAAAAGAGACACAGAAATACAGAACAGACTTTTGAACTTTGTGGGAGAATGTGAGGGTGGGATATTTCAAAAGAACAGCATGTATACTATCCATGGTGAAACAGATCACCAGCCCAGGTGGGATGCATGAGACAAGTGCTCCGGCCTGGTGCACTGGGAAGACCCAGAGGAATCGGGTGGAGAGGGAGGTGGGAGGGGGGATCGGGTTTGGGAATACATGTAAATCCATGGCTGATTCATATCAATGTATGACAAAACCCACTGGAAAAAAAAATAATAATAATAAAAAAAAATAAAAAATAAAAATAAATAGCTTGTAAAAAAAAAAAAGTTGCTAAGAGAGTGGATCTTATATTAAGTGTTCTCATCAGAAAATAATAATAATAGTTACTATCATAAATAAAGAAACCAGGAGAAAACTTTTGGAAATGATGGATATGGTTATGGCCAAGATTGCGGTGCTAGTTTCATGGGTATACTATTATGCGTGCATGTGTGCATGCTCAGTCATGTCCAACTCTTTGAAACCCCTTGGACTGTAGTCCACCAGGCTTCTCTGTCCCTGGGATTCTCCAGGCAAGAATAGTGGAGGGGGTTGCCATGCCCTCCTCCAGAGGATCTTTCCAAATCATGGATCGAACCCGGGTCTCCTGCATTGGCACGCAGATTCTTTACCACTGAACCACATGGGAAGCCCCTCATGGCTGTATACGTATCTCCAAACTCATAAAGTAGTATACATCAAATATGTACAGCTTTCTGTCTGTGCTTCATACCTCATTAAACAGTTTAACATTTTTTTTCAGGAAGTGAGACCTGTTTTAACAGGTGTCAACATGACTATCTGGCAGGCATGTGCTGAGGCCTTTACCCCCTCTGTGATGAAGGCTGGCCCTCATTCATGCACCAGGCTGAACAAATAAAGCAGCAGCAGTGCTTTAAAGTCAGAGAATTTCAGAGCAGGATCAGGTCCAGATATTCGACCAGACTGATGATAAGTTCACACCAAAGAAAACTCACACTGGACAAGCCAGAAGCTCAGGCTCTGCGAATCTGCACATCATCTGACAATCCGAACAGGTGGCTTTGCATGTTTGTTGTAGTTATTTATGTTTTCTTTTAAGCCTTTAAATCCCTGAATCCCTTCCATCTAAGTCCACCTCACTTGTGGATGCACAAAGCAGCTGGGGATTCTCTCCTTTACCGAAAATGATGATTTTTTTTTCTTTAAATAATAAGCTCCCGGCTCCTGCTTACTCTCACAAGTTTCCAGCAACTGGTGCCCTGACAAATGAAGTGTCAAAACATTTCCAAATTAAAATCCTACGGCTCATATAGCCCCACACCTTCAGCAGGATGGACTTTCCTGCTTATTCCGAGCGCATACTCAAAGACACTAAGAATAGCCAGATGGCAATTAACAGAAACTCTGAGGAGGGCAGTAGAGTGGGTTCCAGCAGGGTCAGTTTCCTGGACAGATTCCAAATGGAGTTCTCAGCCAGCAGTGCTCCTGCCAAGGAAGGATTTTCATTAAAACTGCATGGAGGAGGCAGGATGAAAAACCAAGATTTGAAAGATATAAAATTATTGCTGAGGTGGAAACTTCAGCACCATCCCCGAGACCGCTAATAACAATAATACTTGCTACTAAGGACTGAGCTGATATTTGAGGCCATGTACTGAGCATTTCCTATGCAGTGTATCATCCTGATCTTGCAAGGACTCTAGGAAGTAACTGCTGCTCTCACAGACAAGGAAATGGAAGCCCAGAGATGGTAGAAAACCTGTCAAGATCTCAAGGCAAACAGGATAAAGGTCTATGGCAGGTGCCCCAGTAAGTGGCCAAGTTAGAGTTTTAACTCAGCTCTCTGGCTCCAAAACTCACAAATTTAACCATGGTACAATGCTGCATCATACATGCATGGGGGTGTTTTAAATAACCACAATCATTCCATCCTTAAGCCCAGAGAAACAAAAGTCTCTCTTGGCAAATTCAGCCAACATTCCCATGAGCAACCTCCCTTCCAGAGGTTATGTGCACTAACTGGGCTCAACTTCTGGCCTTCTCATTTATCAGTTGTATAAATTCAGGTAAATTATCAACAGTCCCAAGTCTTAGCTCTCTCATCTCTAAAATGGCAAAAATACTAGTCTCTAATTAAGCTGTAATGATTAAAAAAAAAAAAAACAAAACTGCTGCAACTGAATTTTTGTGCCCTCCAAAATCCACAGGTTGATACCCCAATCCCCAAGGTAAAGGAATTTGAATACTTGGACTTTGGGTGGTGATTAGGTCACAAGGGCGGAGTCGTCATGGTGGGATTAGTGTCCTTATAAGAGGAAGCAGAGGACGGCTTGCTTCCTCTCCCTCTTATGTGAGGACATGGCAAAAAGGTTGCAGCCCACAAGCCAGGAAAAGAACCCTCACCAGTCACCAGCTCTACAGGGACAATGATCTTGGACTACAAAAAATCAATGCTGTGTTAAGACATGCTGTCTAGAGTATTTTGTTACAGCATTGTGAACTAAGACAGAAATAGTATATGAAAAGCTAGCTCTTGGTGTGGTGCCTCCATATACTAAGTTCTTCAATAAACAATAGCCACTGGGACTGAAAAGACTCTGATGGTGGGAAAGAATGAAGGTGGGAGGAGGTGACAGAGGATGAGATGGTTGGATGGTATCAGTGACTCACTGGACATGAGTTTTAGCAAAGTCTGGGAGATAGTGAAGGATAGGGAAGCCTAGTATGCTGCAGTCCATGCAGCTGCAGAGTCGGACACAACTTAGTGATTGAAAACAACAACAACAAAAAATGATCATTCTAAACCCAAGCCCTTTTAGGTAATCAGTTTCAATGAGCAAGAAAACAAGAACTTAGAGAAAACGTAGCATCCTCCATGGACTCAAGGGGGTTATTCTAGTATGGTCTTCAGCATGATGAAGCAAACAAAAAAGGACTTTAAAACATTCTGGGGTTTGTTGTGGATTTGGTAGGTCTGGAGTTAGGGTGACCAACCATTCTGGTTTGTCTGGGACTGAGGGGATTCCTGGGACATTAAAACCGGGATAATTTGTTCTCTCAGTTTTCAGAGGGGAGGAGATACTTCAGGAGTGGACAGGACTGGAAACAAGAGAGCTCACCTCCCCTTCCTCTTTCTACCTCCTAACAGAAGTGACCTATCTGACTGGTGATGCTGGAAACCAGTCTGAGCTTGCAGAGCACTGTACTTGGAAGAGGCCAGCCTGTCTACCCTCTGCCCAAGCATGTGTTCTTGAGTCTCCCATGTGGAAGGTTGCTGGGTGGGCTCTGGACCTGTCTGGGTAGACCAGATGTTCAGAACACAAGTGAGTGGAAAAGTTTAGTTTGGGGGAAAATGGGTGGGAGCTTTGGACACATGCCCAAGCTCCATACTGCAAATAGCATTGCCAACAATAAAGCTGATATTGTGACTTCTACCTGACATCTGTGTCTATTTCTAAACTGGTTCAGAATTCAGAGGGGGAAAAGGTATAATTAATTATGAAACATGTCATTAGTTATCACCTTCATAAACCCCAACAGATGGATGCCTATTTTATTTCACTGTCAGAAAAACCCATTCCAGGCTGGCAAGAAGAAAGTATTTCATAGAATCCAATAAGGTTAGAGGAGGGAGTGACCTTAGAGAAAACCTGGTCAGTATCTTTGTTTTCACAGATGAAAAGAAATACAAATGAAATAGTAAAGTGACAAAATCCCTGTGAGATTCTGTGAAAAACTCATCAAGTGCAGATTATTAGTAGTTTGGGGAGTAGTCTTTAAAGTTACAATAAGAAATAAAAACAGATTATAGATAATATAGAAAATAGGCTAAAGATTAAAGAAAATAGATTAGAGATTAAAACTAAGCAATTTCAGAAGGAGAGAAATTTTCCAAAATAAAAGTATTACTTCCAAGAAACCTCTTCAAACCATCGAGAAGCAACCAACAGTTGAGAGCTGAATTATATCAACTGTCAAGATAATGGTAAGACTTAGGTCAGTTAGACTGCTTATCCACAATTTTGAATATCAGGTAGGGTGTCAAAAGAAACAAGCTTTGTCCTTCTGTCCTCATCATGCCTACCTATCATAGCCTGATCCTCCGCAGTAGGAACGTTTACTTCCTCACTGTTAACCGGGAATGCCTACTGGCAGAGGAAGGGTCCCGGAACCTCAACACATGAGACCCTTTGATCAGACAAGGCCATTTCTGGTCATACCTTCTTCTCTTGCCCACCAGAGTACCTATGTTTGACTTTTTTAAAATGTCTAGTCTTGGGTAAGTCAGAGAAAGCCCACCTCATTCTGACTGTCTCACTAAACACAGCTATAAAACCTGGACAGAATGCATGGAGCAGTTACTTGAAGCCTCTGAAAAGTCAACAGTAGTGGGGAGGCTGGGGAAGACGATCAGAATTTCAAATACTACTGAGCCATGTATCTCCTTACCCTCAACAGGGGCCTGAACTCAACACACCAGCTGAGGAGGCCAGGGTCCAGGCAAGAGAGCTCTCGCTGGGAGAAGGGAACCCCTAATGCCCAAAGAGAGTGTGGAAATCCTAGTTTTTCCCTTGCTCTTTTTTTTTTCTTTTCCTCTCCCCTTTCCTCCCTTCTTCTATGCTCCAGCCCACAAATCTTACGGAGTCATATCATCACATCAGCCCACACTATAAGAGAAGGGACACTTCCTCTGCCCTCAGTGAGCCACAGATTCCAGAGGCAAGGACCGAGCCCCATTGCTTCCTCTCCTCTCCCGCCCTCTCTCTGCTCGGTGATACCTAGGCAAGGCCATGGATGTGCACGGCAGAGTCAGCCTTTTGGCCAGAGACTAAAAAGTGGTCCCAGGGAACCAGAAAGTGCCAGGGAGACATGGAGAGGAAGGAACTGGGCAAAGAAACCCCAACATTCACCCTCAAACTGTACATGCACGGATCCCACCTTAATTAGCACATCAAAACTCTGAGAACTCTACCAAGGTGCCAGGCTGACCACTGGGTGACAAGCACATGGGACAGAGCCAGATGGCACCGTGAAGGCTTTGAAAAGTGAAATGACGTGGAAACCAGAGCCCCCAGCAGATCAACTAGTGCTGTGAGCCTAACCAGGCTGAATGAATCCTCAATTGGAAATATCAACACTCTCTATAGGCTTTAAACAAGACCCAGGGTCTCATAATATAATAACCAAGATGAATGTAAAACAACCCAAAATTCCCTGGCATAGGAAGACTGAGGGAAGTACCAATTCCCTGGGAACAGATAATTAACTGTAGTGAACACAGCAGTGACACAGATGTTAGAATTATCTGGCAAGTCTTTAAGTCACTATTATAAAAAAAGCTCCAAGCATCAATCATAAACACTACTGATTCAAGGGAAAAATAAATGGTCTCAGTCAAGAAATACATGACATAAAGAAGAGCCAAATGGAAATTTTAGAGCTGAAAAATACAATAACCAAAATTAAAAGTTCTCTGATGGGTTCAATAGCAGAATGGACATGACAGCAGAAAACAAACCATGAGGAAATCAACTTCAAGCTGGGCGCCTATGTGTCACTATTTTTCCCATGTGTCTTTTCTCTGCTTTAATTAACTATTTCACCACCATAAACTACATCAGGATTTAGTAGCTTAAACTAGAACCAATATATTCTTTCTCCCAGCTCTGTGGGAAGGCTGGGCAGTTTCTCTATGGATCTTGCCTGGATTCACTCCTGTTCCTGCATTCAGCTGGAGAGGCGGTTGGACAGGAAGGTCCAGCCTGGCCTCACTCACCAGTCTGGCAGTTGGTACTGGCTACTGACTGGACTGCCTTACTTCTCCACCTGACTTCCCAATCTCCAGTGAGTTCAATTCAGTTCAGTTCAGTCGCTCAGTCATGTCCGACTCCCTGCGACCCTATGAACCGCAGCACGTCAGGCCTCCCTGTCCATCACCAACTCCTGGAGTTCACCCAAAACCATGTCCATTGAGTCGGTGATGCCATCGAACCTTCTCATCCTCTGTCATCCCCTTCTCCTCCTGCCCTCAATCTTTCCCAGCATCAGGGTCTTTTCCAATGAGTCAGCTCTTCACATCAGGTGGCCAATGGACTAGAGTTTCAGCTTCAACATCAGTCCTTCCAACGAACACCCAGGATTGATCTCCTTTAGGATGGACTGGTTGGATCTCCTTGCAGTCTCTCAAGGGACTCTCAAGAGTCTTCTCCAACACCACAGTTCAAAAGCATCAATTCTTCGGTGCTCATCTTTCTTTCTAGTCCAACTCTCACATCCATACATGACCACTGGAAAAACCACAGCCTTGAACTAGACAGACTTTGTTGGCAAAGTAATGTCTCTGCTTTTTAATATGCTGTCTAGGTTGGTCATAACTTTCCTTTCAAGGAGTAAGCGTCTTTTAATTTCATGGCTGCAATGGCTAGACGGGGCTTATTGTCATTATGGTGGTCTTAGTGTGCCGAGAGGGTGAATGAAGCCAGAAGTCTCATGAAGACAGAGGCTCTGAAACGCACGCAACATCATCTTTGTCATATTCTACTGATCGAAATACATCCCAAGGATTGTGCAGAGATGAAGGAAAAAAATAAAACTATCTCTTCATGAAAGGAGCAGCTGTACAACTTTGCAAACGTGTGTGAACACAGGGATGAGATCCTGATTTGACGATTCTACCACATTCCTCCAGTCGAATTAATGCTGAAAATCTCAAAGGCCACTGATTTACAGGGACTATAGCAGGAGATGAAATTCTGAGGCTCAGAGAAATCTAATGCTTTGCCTAAGATCACAAAGCTAGTAAGTGGGAAAATATGAAACTAGATCCCAGGACTGCTGATTCACTGACCCCGATCTTGTTTTCTGAGATGAGCTATATAGTATTTGGAACACTTTGGCTGTTTAACAGGTCGAAAAACAATGGACAACACTTGTACCGTGTGTTAGCAATCATTCATCATTCAGATCCATTTTGTGAAGGAAATAAATGCAGGCACTTATGGAGTCTATGAAAAAAAAAGTGAAGTAAAGTGACACAATAAGAGCTATTCATTATGTAGCAATAAAGCTCCTAACCTGTTCTGTGCATCGAAAAACAGTGCATTCAGCCTCTCGAGTTCCTGGCACTCAAAGCTTAACTCCCTTTTGGGGCAAAATTCACATAACATACAATTAGCTATTAACCCTTTTAAAGTGTCCAACTCAGTGGCTTTTGGTACAGGCACTATGATATGCAACCATTACATCTAGCTAGACACCTTCAGCCCCTCCCAAAAGGCACTGTACCCACTAGCAGCCCCTCCCCAAGTCCCTTCTCCCGGCCCCTGGGAATCACCAGGCTGCCTTCTCTCCATGGGCTTCTATTCTGGATACTTCCTATAAATGGAATCATATGAGCTTCGTAACTGGCTGCTTTCACTGAGCATGTTTCCATGGTTCATCCGCATTGCAGTGTGTATCAGCATTACACTCCTTTTTATGAACAATATAAATATAAGCAATATTCACCATATTCCACTATATGGATACACCATGTTTTGGTTATCTATTCATCAGTTGATGGGCATTTGGAATTCTCCCACGTTTTGGCTAATGTGAACAGTGTTGTTATGAACATTCACATACAGATGATTATTTCAATACCTGCTTTTAATTCTTTCCATTAGGTATAGAGTTAAAGCTGAATTTTGAGTCCAGTTTTTGATAAGGCTTCTTAAAATGGTTTGAGAAAATAAACTGCTGCCAGCATTAGCTTATTTCTAAAGTCAGTGTGGTTCTAGAGGATGGCTCTGTGGTGGTAAGTGGCTGTCATCACAAAATCTCGCATCACGTTCTGCTGCTGGGAAAGGCAGCCGTAAAACTGTGAGGGAAAGAGAAGGAGAGGGAGAGTAAACATGCCACAAGGCAGGACCTTCACGAACACATACAGCCACCATGGTCAAGGCACGCTTGAGGGGAGCCGAGGCTCTGAGGCTCTAACTTTCAGGAGAGCGGAGGCTCTGAGACAGCGGTGACCTGTCCACACCAGCCCTATGTATAAGGCCGGTAACTCTAAGGAGACGCTAGACTTGACTGTTGCTTCATACTATGGATTCAGGCCTAGTTCCTGAACAACTGGTGTTGGGGGGTCCTTCCCAAAGCAGAGGCTGAAAGCACAGTGCAGTTCAGTCACTCAATTGTGCCCGACGCTTTGTGACCCATGGGCTGCAGCACGCCAGGCCTCCCTGTCCATCACCAATTCCCAGAGTTTATTCAAACTCATGTCCATTGAGTCGGTGATGCCATCCAGCCATCTCATCCTCTGTCGTCACCTTCTCCTCCTGTCTTCAATCTTTCCCAGCATCAGGGTCTTTTTAAATAAGTCAGTTCTTTGAATTAGGTGGCCAAAGGACTGGAGTTTCAGCTTCAGCAACAGTCCTTCCAATGAATATTCAGGACTGATTTCCTTTAGGATGGACTGGTTGGATCTCCTAGCTGTCCAAGGGACTCTCAACAGTATTCTCCAACACCACAGTTCAAAAGCATAAATTATTCAGCACTCAGCTTTCTTTATAGTCCAACTCTCACATCCATACGTGACTACTGGGAAAACCATAGCTTTGACTAGACAGACCTTTGTTGGCAAAGTAATGTCTCTACTTTTTAATATGCTGTCTAGGTTGGTCATAACTTTTCTTCCAAGGAGCAAAGTCTTTTAATTTCATGGCTGCAGTCACTATCTACAGTCATTTTCAAGCCCCCCAAAATAAAGTCTGTCACTGTTTCCCCATCAATCTGCCATGAAGTGATGGGACCAGATGCCATGACTTTAGTTTTCTGAATGTTGAGCTTTAAGCCAACTCTTTCCCTCTCCTCTTTCACTTTCATCAAGAGGCTCTTTAGTTCTTCTTCGCTTTCTGCCATAACAGTGATGTCATCTGCATGTCTGAGATTATTGATATTTCTCCTGGAAATCTTGATTCCAGCTTATGCTTCATCCAGCCAGCATTTCTCAGGATGTACTCTGTATATAAGTTAAAAAAACAGGGTGACAATATACAGCCTTGATGTACTCCTTTCCTGATTTGGAACCAGTCTGTTGTTCCATGTCCAGTTCTAACTGTTGCTTCTTGACCTGCATACAGATTTCTCAGGAGGCAGGTCAGGTGGTCTGGTATGCCCATCTCTTGAAGAATTTTCCACAGTTTGTTGTGATCCACACAGTCAAAGGCTTTGGAACAGTCAATAAAGCAGAAGTATATGTTTTTCTGGAACTCTCTTGCTTTTTCTATGATCCAGCGGATGTTGGCAATTTGATCTCTGGTTCCTCTCCCTGTTCTAAATTCAACTTGAACACCTGGAAGTTCACTGTTTACATATTGTTGAAGCCTGGCTTGGAGAATTTTGAGCATTACTTTACTAGCGTGTGAGATGAGTGCAATTGTGCAATAGTTTGAGCATTCTTTGGGATTGCCTTTCTTTGGGATTGTAATGAAAACTGACCTTTTCCAGTCCTGTGGCCAGTGCTGAGTTTTCCAAATTTGCTGGCATATTGAGTGCAGCACTTTCATAGCATCATCTTTTAGGATTTGAAATAGCTCAACTGGAATTCCATCACCTCCACTAGCGGTGTTTGTAGTGATGTTTCCTAAGGCCCACTTGACTTTGCATTTCGGGATGTCTGGCTCCAGGTGAGTGATCGCACCACAGTGATCATCTGGGTCGTGAAGATCTTTTCTGTACAGTTCTTCTGTGTATTCTTGCCACTTCTCAGTATCTTCTGTTTCTGTTAGATCCCTACCATTTCTGTCCTTTATTGAGCCCATCTTTGCATGAAATGTTCCCTTGGGATCTCTAATTTTCCTGAAGAGATCTCTAGTCTTTCCCATTCTATTTTCCTTTATTTCTCTGCATTGATCGCTGAGGAAGGTTTTCTTATCTCTCCTTGCTATTCTTTGAACTCTGCATTCAAATGGGCACATCTTTCCTTTTCTCCTTTTCCTTTTGCTTCTCTTCTTTTCACAGCTATTTGTAAGGCCTCCTCAGACAGCCATTTTGCTTTTTTGCATTTCTTTTTCTTGGGGATGGTTGTGATCCCTATCTCCTGTACAATGTCATGAACCTTCATCCATGGTTCTTCAGGCACTCTATCAGATCTAATCCCTTGAATCTATTTCTCAGTTTCACTGTATAATCGTAAGGGATTTGATTAAGTCATACCTGAATGATCTAGTGGTTTTCCCTACTTACTTCAATTTAAGTCTGAATTCGGCAATAAGGAGCTCATGACCTGAGACACAGTCAGTTCTTGGTCTTGGTTTTGCTGACTGTATAGAGCTTCTCCATCTTTGGCTCCAAAGAATATAATCAATCTGATTTTGGTATTGACCATCTGGTGATGTCCATGTGTAAAGTCTTTTGTGTTGTTGGAAGAGAGTGTTTGCTATGACAAGTACGTTCTCTTAGCAAAACTCTATTAGTTTTTGCCCAGCTTCATTCTGTACTCCAAGGCCACATTTGCCTGTTACTCCAGGTGTTTCTTGACTTCCTACTTTTGCATTCCAGTCCCCTATAATGAAAACGACATCTTTTTTCAGTGTTAGTTCTAGAAGGTCTTATAGGTCTTCATAGAACCATTCTACTTCAGCTTCTTCAGCATTACTGGTCGGGGCATAGACTTGGATTACTGTGATATTGAATGGTTTGCCTTGGAAATGAACAGAGATCATTCTGTCATTTTTGAGATTGCATCCAAGTACTGCATTTCAGACTCTTTTGTTGACTATGATGGCTACTCCATTTCTTCTAAGGGATTCTTGCCCACAGTAGTAGATATAATGGTCATCTGAGTTAAATTCACCCATTCTAGTCCATTTTAGTTTGTTGATTCCTAAAATGTCAGTGTTCACTCGTGCCATCTCCTGTTTGACCACTTTCAGTTTGCCTTGATTCATGGACCTAACATTCCAGATTCCTATGCAATATTGCTCTTTACAGCATCAGACTTCACTTTCATCACCAGTCACATCCACAACTGGGTGTTGTTTTTGCTTTGGCTCTGTCTCTTCACTCTTTCTGGAGTTAGTTCTCCATTGATCTCCAGTAGCATATTGGAGATCTACTGACCTGGGGAGTTTATGTTTCAGTGTCCTGTCTTTTTGCCTTTTCATACTGTTCATGGGGTTCTCAAGGCAAGAATACTGAAGTGTTTGCCGTTCCCTTCTCCAGTGGAGCATGTATTGTCAGAAGTCTCCACCATGACCTGTCCATCTTGGGTGGCCCTACACGGCATGGCTCATAGTTTCATTGAGTTAGACAAGGCTGTGGTCCCTGTGATCAGATTAATCATGAGAAACACAGGGGACTTCCCTGGTGGTCCAGTGGTTAAGAATTTGCCTTGCAAGGCAGGGCACATCGGTTTGATCCCTGGAAGGAAAACTCAGATCCCATATGCCACAGAGCAACTAAGCCCACATGCCGCAATTACTGAGCCCACATGCCACAACTACAGAGTCCATGTGCTGCAAATAATGGCTCCTACAGGTAGCAATGAAGATCCTGCATGCTGCAACTAAGACTGAATCCAATGAAAAAAGAATTAAAGAGAGAAGTGAGAGAGAAAGGGGCAAAGGCCAAAAGGGATGGCCCTGAAGAGTCCCATCAGCCCAGAGAGAAAGCAAAGTCTTGGATAGAAATCCCAGGCGAGGGTGGGGATGCGGCAGAAGGCACTGATGGTAGTAATCTGAGGAAGCAAGCCGGCTAGGTGGTGTGGTGCATGTAAGTCCACAAGAACTGAGTCAGTAGTAAATATCATGACTGTAATGGTCACCATTTTGGAGAGTATGCCACGTGCCGGGCACCACGCTAAGTATCCTCTAATCAAATTACATCACCACAACCTCATGAAATATGTTCACCAGATGAGGGAATGTTCCTGCTCTCAGAGGACCATACGTTAAAAACCACTTCACTCTCTTCTCTACCCACCACCCCACCCCGGTGTGTGTCACTTTGAAATGACACAGTTCTGCCAGGGGCCACTTCCCTGACCTGGAAGTACTGTGCGGCCGACACCTCTTCTGTCCGCTGGCTGAACACTGAGTGTTCCTCTTTCTCACACTGGTATCTTCTCAAGGTATTTGAAAATGCACGGAACTCTGCAAGGAGAAGAGAGAAGATATATTTCTACACCTTGTAAACCATAGCATTACCCTTCAAAAAATTCCAACTGAGAAAATATTAAAAGATTAAAACAGCACGTTCACCCCAGAACACATGGGTGATAAGGAATGGCAAGGTGGGAATGGGTACTACTCCGAGCTGTGAGACCCTTATTTACACTTGTCAGACATATCTGCATTCAGAAATGTCAAGTACAAGAGTGGAATGGAACACGGGGAGTTTGGGCTCACCGAATTCTCCTGGTACTACGCTAACAGGGCTCACAGGCTTATCCTCAGTAGTGCACTGGGGAAGGCAATTGTTGATGGTAAGAAAAAAAAAATGTATATGTGAATACAAACTATAGACACATATAAGTAAATATATACCTGGGTTCAATCCCTGGGTCGGGAAGATCCCCTGGAGAAGGGAATGATTACCCACCCCAGTATTCTTGCCTGGGAAATCCCACGGACAGAGGAGCCTGGTGGGCTATAGTCCATGGGGATCGCAAAGAGTTGGACACGACTTAGCGACTACCACTTTCACTTTCAACCTCATTCTATTATCATAGTGACAGTTTTTTCCCCCACATTTAGTATTCTCTAACTGTACAGGGAAAGGGTAAAGTAACTGGGGATATGTGAATATATAAGGGAATGCTTTTATTATTTGAGAAAAAAAAAATAGAAGTGAAAGTTCAAAAAATACCAGAAGTGATAGACAACACAGTATGCACAGTTGTCGAATTCTGTGACTTCTGCCTTAGAAATGTCTCTCAAAGTCCTTCCCAGTGGGGCTTGCTGCCTGTGGTCTTGCCCCTCTCCACTTCTGGTGCTGTGAGCAGGTCACTCCTTCCAGCCCACATCAGATCCCTAATGCTCATCCAGTCCGGATTCACCATGAGCTCCAGTCCCTCACGTTCTGTCCGCCCCATGCACATGCCCTCCACACCCCCTTTCTGCACATACAAGACATACACATACAAGACACACAAGGCAGCCATGCTGGAGCACTTGCACATTCCCACGTCAACCTGGGCCTGGCCTGGCTTCTTGATTTTGAAACCCCCATCTCTTCTGCTTAGAGTACCTTCTGACCTCAAACTACTATTCATCATCCAAGACTCAGTTCAACAAGCATTTCTTCATTGCTGTGTTCTGTAACACCCATAGGCAGAATGAACTGCTGTAAACACACTGGGCCTCAACACTTGGCTACAGATCAGAATCACCTAGGAAGGTTTTTTTTTTTTTTTTTTAATATACATGCTGGACCCTCATCCTATACTTGGAAATTCAATGCTCTGGTGTGGGGACAAGGCATCTCTATTTTTCTCAATAGCGTCCACTTAGTTTTTATGTGCAGCCAGGGAGAAGAGCGTGTGTTCTCATCTCAGGCTCTCAGCTTACCATTTTATTTCATATTTTACTGAATTCCTCAATTTTTGAACTGTCCATCTCTCTATCTATATCAATCTCTTTTAGGGCATGGTTTAGGGAGGTGGGTCAAGCTTTATTATTATAATCTCTAGTCTTTAGAAAAACAGCAGCCACCCAATAATAGGTCAAAATGTGAGTTCAATAAATTTGGGGAGATGATGAATGAATTTGGTGAAACTATTTCATCTGTCAACAGATGAACAGATTTTAAGAAGATGTGATATATATTATATAACATATATATTCATTCAATGGAATATCATTCAGCCACAAGAAAGAAGGAAATCTTGCCTCTTAGAAGCAACATGGATGGACTTCGATGGCACTATGCTAAATGAAATAAACTAGATAGAGGAAGGGACTTCCCTGGTAGCTCAGTTGGTAAAGAAACTGCCTGCAGTGCAGAAGACCTGGGTTCAATCCCTGGGTCAAGAAGATCCCCTGGAGAAGGAAACAGCAACCCACTCCAGTGTTCTTGCCTGGAAAATGCTATGGACAGAGGAGCCTGGCAGGCTACAGTCTATGGGTCACAAGAGTCGGACGCAACTTAGTGACTAAACCATCAGATGGAGGAAAACAAATGTTATATTATTTATATATGGAAACTTTTTTAAAAATGTGGACCATTTTAAAAATCTTTATTGAATTTGTTATAATATTGCTTCTGTTTTATGTGTTGGTTTTTTTTTTTTTTTTTGGCCACAAAGCATATGGAATCTTAGCTCCCTAATCAGGAATTGAACAGGAATCCCCTGCACTGGAAAGATAAGTTATAACCACAGGACCATCAGGGAAGTCCCAGGAACCTCTTTTTAAAAAGTCAAACTTACAGAAACAGAGGGCAGAAAGGTAGTTACCAGGAGCTAAGGGGTGGGAAAATAGGTAAACATTGGTAAAGGGGTACAAACTTTCAACTATAGAATGGATGAGGCCTGAGGATCTGGCATATAGCATGGTAACTATAGTTGTTAACATGTATTAAACAATTGAAATTTTGTAACAGAGAACTTAGATGTTCTCAGCAAAAAAAAAATTAACAATAAAGTAAAATAAAATATAATAACAGGGCTTTTCCAGTGGCACTTGTGGTAAAAGAACCTGCCTGCCAATGCAGGAGACCAAGAGATGCAGGTGTGGTTCCTGGGTCAGGAAGATCCCCTGGGGGAAGGCATGGCAATCCACTCCCACTGACAGAAAATCCCACTGAGAATCCCCTTGACAGAATCGTCCCATGGAGGAGCCTAGTGGGCTACGTTCCAGAGGGTCCCAAAGAGTCAGACAGGATTGAAGCAACTTAGCATACATGCACAAAATACAATAACATTCCGGTACACCCTGAAAAAACAAAGATGATACTGGATACTATTCACCCAGCTCTGGTCTCCTGGGCCTTCTCCAATTCCCTCTGAGTGCTCAGAGACTGCCAGCAGTGTTTGTGTCAACCATCTGTGAGTTCTTTGAGTCCTGGACATCTCAGTTTTGGGGCTTTCAAGTAGTGTAGTAGTGTTAGTCACTCAGTCATCTCCGACTCTTTGTGACCCCATGAACTGTAGCCCTCCAGGCTCTTTTTTCCATGGGATTCCCCAGGCAAGAATACAGGAGTGGTTTGCCATTCCCTTCTCCAGAGGATCTTCCTGACCAAGGATAGAACCTGGGTCTCTGCATTGTAGGCAGATTCTTTCAAAGCCTATGGTAAATTCATTTGTCCAATAAATAGTCTTTTGAATATTCTCTACAGTTGCAAGCCCCCATCCTTTGGTGGAAATTTGAACTCTTATACAGTCAGTTCTAAAGAAGGATGAACACTGAAGAATTGATGATTTTGAACTGTGGTGTTGGAGAAGACTCCTGAGAGTCCCTTGGACTGCAAGGAGATCCAACCAGTCCATCTTAAAGGAAATCAACTCTGAATATTCATTGGAAGGACTGATGCTGAAGCTGAAGCTCCAACACTTTCACCACCTGATGCGAAGAGTTGACCCCTTAGCAAAGATCCTGATACTGGGAAAGATTGAAGGCAGGAGAAGAAGGGGATAACATAGGACGAGATGGTTGGATGGCATCACTGACTCGATGGACATGAGTTTAAGCAAGCTCTAAGAGATGGCTTCCTTCTAGGAAGCCAGGGAAGCCTGGCATGCTACAGTCCATGGAGACGCAAAGAGTTGGACATGACTGAGCAACTGAAAAACAACAACATACAGTCAGAAGTCAGTCAGTTCAGTCGCACAGTCATGTCCCTGTAGCTTGCTCAAACTCACGTCCATCCAGTTGGTGATGCCACCCAACCATCTCATCCTCTGTCGTCCCCTTCTCCTCCCGCCTTCAATCTTTCCCAGCATCAGGGTCTTTTCCAATGAGTCAGTTCTTTGCATCAGGTGGCCAAAGTACTGGAGCTTCAGTTTCAGCACCAGTCCTTCCAGTGAACGCCCAGCACTGATCTTCTTTAGGATGGACTGATTGGATCTCCCTGCAGTCCAAGAGACTCTCAAGAGTCTTCTCCAACACCAAAGTTCAAAAGCTTCAGTTCTTCAGTGCTCAGCTTTCTTTATGGTCCAACTCTCACATCCATACAGTTCAGTTCAGTTGCTCAGTTGTGTCCGACTCTTTGTGACCCCATGGACCGCAGCATTCCAGGCTTCCCTGTCCGTCACCAACCCCCAGGAGCTTGCTCAAACTCATGTCCATCAAGTCAGTGATGCCATCCAACCATCTCATCCTGACTACTGGAAAAACCACAGTTTTGACTAGATGGACCTTTGTTGGCAAAATAATGTCTCTGCTTTTTAACATGCTGTCTAGGTTGGTCATAGCTTTTCTTCCAAGGCGCATGCGTCATTTTAATTTCAAGACTGAAGGCACCATCTGTAGTGATTTTGGAGCCCAAGAAAATAAAGTGTCACTGTTTCCATTGTTTCCCCATCTATTTGCCATGAAGTGATGGGACTGGATGACATGATCTTGGTTTACTGAATGTTGAGTTTTAAGCCAGCTTTTCCACTCTCCTCTTTCACTTTCATCAAGGGGCTCTTTAGTTCCTCTTCACTTTCTGCCATAGGGTGGTGTCATCTGCATTTCTGAGGTTATTGATATTTCTCCTGGCAATCTTGATTCCAGCTTGTGCTTCATCCAGTCTGGCATTTCAGATAATGTACTCTGCATAAAAGTTAAATAAGCAGGGTGACAATCTACAGAGCCTTGATGTACACGTCCCTAATCTTGATCCAGTTTGCTGTTCCATGTCTGGTTCTAAGCGTTGCTTCTTTACCTGCATACAGATTTCTCAGGAGGCAGGTAAGGTGGTCTGGTGTTTCCATGTCTTTAAGAATTGTCCACAGTTTGCTGTGATCCACACAGTCAAAGGCTTTAGCATTTCAGTGAAGCAGAAGCAGAGGTTTTTCTGGAATTCTCTTGCTTTTTCTATGATCCAATGGATGCTGGCAATTTGATCTCTGGTTCCTCTGCCTTTTTTAAATCCAGCTTGAACATCTGGAATTTCTTAGTGAAGAGAATGTATGGCAAATTGCAAAGTACCACTTTGGGTTTAAAAGCAAGATTTTGATTATAAAGTAACAAGGAGAGTCTGCTCCTATACCTCACCAATTGTCTCCAAAGGACAAAGTGAAGGAGAAACTCCAGTGAAGTTTTGTGTTACGACCAACATTCAGGCAATGCACATCCAGCCTTCTAAAATCAATACTAATTCGGGTGTATCAAGTCTGTGTTTGCTATTTTTAAAAAATCCAATCTCACTACATTACACACTATAATCACAACCCTGTAATCCTGGCACAGAGACCATATGTGACAAACCAAAAACCAGGGTCTCTAGTTTGACAAGTTTGAGATGCGTTTATGGGATTTTAGGAAATTAGAAGCCAATCCTCGGCAAGTCCAGGAATCAACATCATTCACTATTGTGAGTTCTGTCACAACGGTTGCCAGGAGAATGTTCTTTTCACAAGTTACCCTTACTTTTATGGCTATTTAATGGTTAAACAAATGTATGTAAATAAATGTCAGGCTTACATCTTTCCATACACAGAAGAACGTTACTTGGTACCTGATTTTCCTTACCTCACAATAATCTTTGATGTTCAGACTGCCTGCCCACTTTGTTACAAACTACTACATAGTCTGGCTCCCCTTCCCCTATCCTTGGAACAGTTTTCTCCAAGTTACTGAGAACATATCTCTGGGGCTTGGGGTCCTTAACATTCTCACCAAGTAAAATAACTCTCCACTTTAAGGTTGTGACTAAATTTTTTGTCAACACTGTGTTTCCACATGATGTTTAAAGATAGAAAAAAGAACCATCATATTTTTAAAAAGGAAAAGAAATTTAATTGCTGATTTCTCCCCTTCCCTCAGCCTCTAGAAGAAAGGACTCTTAGCCACTAGAGACACAGTCTTAGTCCGTCTGGGCTGCTATAATAGAGAACCACAGACAGGGGGACTTCTCAACAAGGGAAATTGGTTTCTCACAGTTGTGGAGGCTGAATGTCTGAGATCAGGATGCCAGCATGGTTAGATTCTGGTGAGGGTTCTCTTCTGAGCTGCTGACTACAGACTTCTATCTGTGTCCTCACCCGGCAGTAGAGGCAAAGGACCTCTCTGGGATCTCTTTTAAAGGACACTAGCCTCATTCATAAGGGCTCCACTCTTTTGATCCAATCCACTTCCCACCTACACTTGAGACTGCTATGCCTTTCTCTGAAAACTCACTATGCCTTTCTCTGAAAACTATACTCACTCTGTATAGAGTATATCTATACAGGAAATGTCCTGAAATTCAGCTTGCATTTATCTAACTTTGGGAGCAAAACCAAAGAAGGTATGGATATTTTCTTATGAAAATATTATTAATATGTTCCTCTTCATTATAAAAAGAAGAAAAATAGTAATTGACATTTAGGAGTTCAGATGGTGAACAGATTTTGACTTAAAATGCACCATAGACCAAAGATAATTTAGTTCTGCCAGTGATAGCTACCTAGAACTTTTGGACTAATTAAACTTTCACTCTAAGTAAGCTAGAACAACCAGATCCAAATAGTTAAGTTCACACATCTCTGATAAGGGAATAAATAGGAGAAAATAAATCCTTGATTCTAAGGACTATGAAACCAGGAGAAGCAGAACTGAATGGAAGCAGATGGTCAGTTGTGTCCCCTTTTTTGAAAATAGGTATCTTTTACTTCCTTCCTGGTAAAAAGACCTTAATTTTGCAAATTTGAGCTGACTGACCACAGAGAATCAGGATGCGCTATTTGCAAATTATTCAAGATAGTCCACAGGCAGCTCTGCAAGAAGTCTGCAGTTGGACTTTTCTTTAAAAAAAAAAAAAATGTATACCATGGTTATCATATTGTCAGTTTGGGATTTTCCAGTATAATTTTGGGACATGTGTCCAGAACAGCTGAGGTTGTCAGGCAGGTATTACCCACTCCTGGCACAGAAAGATGTTAGCATCTTGGTAAACAAACTTTGTGTGGCAAGTACCATAGACAGTATCACTTGAAAACAGCAGCTTTTTAAGGGAGGCAAGAAAACAAAAATTGGTCCCTTCAATCTGTTTTTTTTAGCAATAACAGAACAAAAAGGAAATTGCTGTGTCTGAGTAGTCTTTACTGATCCATGAGTACACTACATGCTAAAGCTGAAAGTAATGGTTTGTCAAGAAAGAACCTAAGTCGAGCCTGAGAAAGTAGAATAATGAGAATCATGACTCAGGCATGAGACTGTCATGTCCTTGGTTAGTATTTATATGATAGAGAAAATGACATCCATGTACTGTGGTGAGAAATGATAAGACATGATGGTTTACAGCCAGAGTGGTTGCAATGCCAGTTCCACCAGGCCATCCTCTTCAAGAACAGTGAAGATAAATGTGTCCTTTGAAGGGAGTTCTCAACAGCTGGCCTTTCTTTGCTCTCCTCTGGGAGTCATCCTGGATCTACAGAATTAATGTCATTCAAACAGATGATGCCTGCAGATCAAAAGTCTCCTTCATCCAAAAAAGAAAAAAATTGTACTCCTTGCCAAAATATTTTCCAAAGGCAAAATTACCTGCTGATTTAAAGATTTCTTTACTTCTCCTACCAAAAGTCTCTCCCTCTAGTCTGGAGAACTGAAAAAGACACGATGGGTTATCACTGCCTCTTATTTTGGAATCTCCAATGAGTACTGCCAAAAACAATGCTTGTCCCCCTAAAATCATAAGTTGAAACCTAGTCTCCGGTGAAGGTAATTAGAGGATAGAGCCTTTGGGAAGTGATTAGACATAAAGTAGATTCTTGGAGTGCCCACCATAGATAGCATTATGATAAGACACAGTAGGTTTCCATTGCACACATGAGAAAACTAGAAAAATGGAGAATGTCTCCAAACTTCAAGCCAGTGCTTTTGTCTCCTCTTTAAAATAAATTTGTTAGGACTTCTCTGGTGTTCTAGTGGTTAAGACTCCTCCTTCCAATGCAAGGGGTATGAGTTCAATCCCCAGTTGGGGAACTAAGGTCCCACGTGCCATGGAGTGTGGCCAAATATAAATAAATAAATAATTGTTTAAGTTGCCTCTTAAAAAAAATACATTAGTATTTCTTGCAAGCAATTGCCAATCAACTTCTCTTAAAGATCAACTTCTCTTAAAGAAATCAAATGTATTATTTGGTTTTGCTTTCCCCTCAAAGCTTTACAATTAGCAACTAAATGAATGATTCATAATCCATATAACACTCAACTAAAATTATTTTGTACAAATAAAACATTAGTATAAAGCACTGGGAAGGGCTATTTGGGAGTACTTGGTATATTTGTCGTTATCGCTAAACATTTAGAATCTTACGCAAAAACAACTGGATCACAAGTCCCATCAAGTTTCAGAGGCAATCTACACACACATCTTAAAAATCAATTAAATATTTTCAGAGATGACCAGCAGTGACCTAAACACTAGTGAAACAGTGAGCTTCACCATTTACGAAAATAAAGACAGTTTGCTCATTTGTTTGAATGTTGAACCAGTTCCCTGATCCCTGTGGGATCTTAGCACACTTGTCCTGACACTCAACCCAGCAGCAAGGAAAAACCAAAATTGAAGAACTGTGTGGTTTCCAATAAGCAGAAGGATGAGGGGTCAGCCTTGGACAGAAGAATAGGTGACTGAGCCAAAGTACAAACAGGATTCTAAGGAAAGGATAGCAGTGAAAACTCTTGTTGGCAAGAGGTGGAAACTCAACCAGGTTGAACGGAAATAGGAATTTTATGGCTCATGAAACTGAAAAATCCAGGATTAAAACTCAATTTTCAAGAATGACTGTAGCCAGGAGTTTGAATGATTTTAAGACCCTCCCACTCTCGCTCTGGATCTCATGCTCACTCAGTGTTTCTCTATTTTAGTTTTCTGTTCAGGCGGGCTTCCCCTCCCACAGGACAAGATGATGGTCATCATCTCCAGAACAACACTGCCACCAGCCCAGCAAGCCCTGTCCTTCCAAAACGTTCCAACAAAAGCCCCAGGCTGAGTCTCACTGAACCAAGCTAAATTAAAGACCCATCTCTGGATCAATTGCTATGGTCAGGGATCAATGCCAACTGACTAGACTCGAGTCAGCCCTATCTAAACACAAAGAAAACTGGGCCTCTTTTATCAGAGGAAAATAGAGTAGATTAAACACAGTTGATCACTGATGAAAGAGATGTTGAACCATTAGAGACTAAGTTGAAACTGATAAAATAGGAGTGAGAAAATACACGTAATTCAGGGGGCAAACTGGAGGATGGAGAGTCACGAAAGCTAGACATTAAGTCTCTTGGCTTCAGAAATCTTTGAACCAGGGCTAGCTTAAACCCAGCTTTTGCTCCCAAAGCAGGCTGCTGTTGTGAAAGGCTACTACAAAGCAATTGATCTAACATTTCTGGACCTGGAACATGCTGAATCTCTGACACCGTCCCAGTTAACGAGCTTCTTCTTCCTATCCATACTCTTTTAAGAGTATCTGGCCCTGTTCAGAGCTCCTGATATTCTGTTTGCACTACTGGATCGCAACCTTATCCAGCAGATTAGTTAAAAATGAGATGCTGATTAAAAGATCTTTCAGTCTGGACCAACAGACCCAGATACTAATAAACATGATGGGCTCTGGGGCTCCAAATCGTGGGGGGGCAGGCAGGAGAGGTGGTGATCCTACATCCTGGCTTACCTGGGACATTTCAGTTTATGTCTGCCCTCCTGGAGGAATTACTGGCTACATTTCCTCTCATGCTCCAAGAGTCCTGGTTGGAATGATAAATTACTGAGTCACCTTAGCTACAAGATGATGCAGTCTTACAGGAGGGAGCCAGGCAGGGTCAAGTGCAAGAAGGACAGGAAGCTGAGAGAGATGATGATACAGAAAGATGCAGATGGGGGAACCACGCAGAGAATACCTGTTTCCTCACATAGTTCCAGTACAGTGTGTTCCTCTGCCTTAAATGCCATGAAACATTTCCTTACAGTAACTTCCCTTTTTTTTGTCCTGAGCTACTCTGTGTAGGTAGCCTTGACTAGAACAGAAATCTCCCCATGTTATGATAATGTTTTTTATTTGTTTTTTTCTGAGTCATTGCCAGTTGACTCAGGATTACTGAAGAGTTTTTTGGTTTGGGTTTGGTTTGGTTTTACAAACAATTTTATATATTTTTATGCTGTGCCCCTTTCAAGGGTTATTATTTTTTTCTAATCTACACCATACTTTGTTTGACTCCAGAGGTCAATCAGCTGATTTACAGTTGAGCTCATTTCTACCATTATATTTTAACCTATTACAGTGAAGGCCCTCCCATATGTGCATTATTTAGGATCAAGACTGAATTCCACAAAGCCACCTAGTCATTTTAAGGTCATCAGACTTGCAGAAAGACAAAATGGTACCTCAGTTCACTAAGTTAAGCCAGAATACACCTTCTAGAGCATTTAGCATATATTCACGGAGGGACTAATTTATTTATGTGGCAGCACAAGCCATGATTCAATTGCCTTCATGGCTTCCTAAGGTCTCTGTGTGCTTCCCAGCAAGCAAAGCAGCACAGGTGAGCACCGAACAGGTGGCAAGGAGGCACATTTCCAATTTGCTTAGATTTACACACTTTAAAATGATGTTTAACAACTTAAGTGCACATTTTCAGCTGCTTATGCCACACTCCCTACACTCCCCCGAACAGTTAACTTTGCGTAAGCATTAACGTAACGCAGCGTAAAACTCAAAAACTGAAATAGCAGCCCGCACCTTCAGTACATAATGTTCAGGGCACCTTACTTTGCCAAGTGAAAACTTATCATAATAAGTAGACACAAAAATCTCTCTAGGCTTTCTCTTTATATATTATCTCTACACAAATGAGACAAAAATATCCACAAATTCAGCTGAGAAATTCTGTACCTGTTGCAAAGCAAAGACAAGACTTCGCATCTGGCAGATTTGAGATTTCAAGTTACAGTGGGGGGGCAGGGGGAAGACAGTTTCAGATGACAAGTAGCATCTTTGGTTTTGCAATACAATTTTTATGAAATGGCTCTCTTCTGACTCAAATATGGCTTTAACAATAACACTACACATCATACTTTCATGCAAAGATGGGCACAATAAAGGACAGAAATGGTATGGATCTAACAGAAGCAAAAGATATTAAGAAGAGGTGGCAAGAATACACAGAACTATACAAAAAAGATCTTTATAACCCAGATAATCACAATGGCTTGATCACTCATTTAGAGCCAGACATCCTCGAATGTTAAGTCAAGTGGGCCTTAGGAAGCATCACTACAAACAAAGCTAGTGGAGGTGATGGAATTCCAGTTGAGCTATTTCAAATCCTAAAAGATGATGCTATGAAAGTGCTGCACTCAATATGCCAGCAAATTTGGAAAACTCAGCAGTGGCTGCAGGACTGGAAAAGGTCAGTTTTCATTCCAATCCCAAAGAAAGGCAATCCCAAAGAATGCTCAAACTACCGCACATTGCACTCACCTCACATGCTAACAAAGTAATGCTCAAAATTCTCCAAGCCAGGCTTCAACAGTACATGAACAGTGAACCTCCAGATGTTCAAGCTGGGTTTAGGAAAGACAGAGGAACCAGAGATCAAACTGCCAACATCTGTTGGATAATAGAAAAAGCAAGAGTTCCAGAAAAACATCTACTGCTTTATTGACTATGCCAAAGCCTTTGACTGTGTGAATCACAACAAACTGGAAAATTCTTCAAGAGATGGGAGTACCAGACCACCTGACCTGCCTCCTCAGAAATTTGTATGCAGGTCAGAACACAACAGTTAGAACTGGACATGGAACAACAGACTGGTTCCAAATTGGGAAAGGAGTACCTCAAGGCTGTATATTGTCACCCTGCTTATTTAACTTATATGCAGTGTACATCATGAGAAATGCTGGACTGGATGAAGCACAAGCTGGAATCAAGATTGCCGGGAGAAATATCAATAACCTCAGATATGCAGATGACACCACCCTTATGGCAGAAAGTGAAGAGGAACTAAAAAGTCTCTTGATGAAAGTGAAAGAGGAGAGTGAAAAAGCTGGGTTAAAACTCAACATTCAGAAAACTAAGATCATGGCATCTGTTCCCATCACTTTATGGCAAACAGATGGGGAAACAATGGAAACAGTAGGACTACTTTTGGGGGCTCGAAAATCACTGTAGATGGTGATTGTATCCATGAAATTAAAAGACGCTTGCTCCTTGGAAGAAAAGTTATACCAACCTAGACAGCATATTAAAAAGCAGAGACATTACTTTGCCAACAAAGGTCTGTCTAGTCAAAGCTATAGTTTTTCCAGTAGTCATGTATGGATGCAAGAGCTGGACTACAAAGAAAGCTGAGCGCCGAAGAATTGATGCTTTTGAATTATGGTGTTGGAGAAGACTTTTGAGAGTCCCTTAGACAGCTAGGAGATCCAACCAGTCCATCCTAAAGGAAATCAGTCCTGAATATTCATTGGAAGGACTGATGTTGAAGCTGAGACTCCAGCTTCAACATGGCCACCTGATGCGAAGAACTAACTCATTGGAAAAGACCCTGATGCTGGGAACGACTGAAGGTGGGAAGAAAAGGGGACGACAGAGGATGAGATGGTTGGATGGCATCACCGATTTGATGGACATGAGTTTGAGTAAACTCCGGGAGTTGGTGATAGACAGCGAGGCCTGGCGTGCTGCAGTTCAGAGGGTTGCAAAGAGTCAGACACGACTGAGTGACCAAACTGAACTGACACAGCATACTTATAGGAAATTAATCTTGTCTTCATTTTTTAGAAAGGAAAATGCATCTATTATAGTTTTCTTAATGGCATGAACCAATAATCGACTAAAAGCATGGATGTGCAGTTGTTTTCTTAGCCCAGTCTCTTTCTTTTCCTCTTGTTTCCCTTTCACATTTAGCCAGCTGGTCCACTGGGCGCAAAATCACTTAGCAGAGGCTAAATGTAGCCTCTAGGCACTTTTAAACTTGGTCACCATATGTCTTAATAATCAGAAAAATCTCACAGAAAATATGAATTTCTGACTAAAATGGCACAACATGAAATCCCTGGGTCTGACTTTCTCTACGACAACAATCACATAAAGGAAGAAGTTGCCACCACCTTTCTCCAGGTTACCACAGTTGCCACCATTCATTCATTCTTGTTTGCAACCAGCTCCCTTCATGCACTTCCATGACCTGTCTGGGCCTTGTAGTCTTTTGAGTCTGTGATTCCATATCCCCAGGGTCCACTACAAACCTTAGTAGAGAGCAAGTCTGCAACTTAAAATATCAACTATTTCTCTTCAATTTTTAAGCACTGTGAAACCATAAAAACTAAGGAAAATGAAACACATTTTATCATGCTGTCTTTTCAATCGTTAGTTACATTTTAAGCTTACAGAAGAAGCTGTTGAGTTTCTTGACAGTGATTTTATTTGGCTATTTTGTACAGACACTCATCAGGGCAGGTTCAAACTCTTAACTCTAGAGCTCTTAGATAAACTCTGGTGAAATGATCACTATCATTCCCAAACAAATTATTTCCGTATGAAAAGGGTACTACTGACTGACCCACAGGGTGATTTCAGCAGTGAAAATGACCTTCATTACACCATCCACCTCCCCCAACCTTTCCCTGTAATTAGAGATAATCTAGGAGACTCAGGAGAGTGACATCTACAGTGAAGAGCAACTCCACTCAGGAAGGATGCCCAGGGCATGCACTGCATTTGTCTTCATCCCCTAACAAACTGAACCCACCATCCACTTTGCAGACAAATCACTAGTGGATTTATTAAAAGTTGAATGAATGCTTCCTGGGTGATATCTGTCTATACTTTCCTCATATGGAACGGTGGATGACACTGACCATTTTAATTTTCTGAAGTCAGGAAAATTAATCCAGGGATATTGGTTATCATTCAATACTTTCATAACTACAACCAGCAGTTTGTTTTATATGTGGGGTTGACCTGAAACTTTAACTGCATCCTAGCTCTAGAATGAGCATTAAGTTTAGAGCCCTTAATACTCTATTCTGAAGAATGCTCCAAATCTTATTAGGAGCCCATTTGAAAAACTTTCTTCAGAGCAAAATGCCAAGGGAAACTTTGCTTGACATTCTGCCCACCAACCATTGATCGGCCCCTCATGGACACAAGGAATCTTGTAGGTTAACAGCATTGCCTCTTTTGCTAGGGTGCCAGGATGATCAGAGCCAAAATCATGGGTTGACAGTAATATTTATGGGTCCTGTAATATGCAGGTTTGTGTTTCAATTTCCTCTTGGCCTCAGTCCTTCTATATTTTCCCTGATCTTAAAATGTATCTACTTATATTTTTTAATATAAATGTGTAAGGAAACAACTTATCAGTAGGAAAAAAATGAGAAATGGATGGATGATGGATAGAAAGATCTATTGTTTTCATCATTACTATATGAAGATGTAACAAAGATTGGTTGTTAAATCATTCTGCAATTTTCTGCCTCACTTTCCACACAATAACCCACCCCTGCTCTGAACAGAAAATGCAAGGACTGTGGAAGCAACAGCGTTGGTCCCATATGCTAAAAGCAGATGGGATCTGCACTGTCTTCACAGGAGCAGCTGCCCAGGAACCAAAGTGAAGAGGAGGGGGCTGGGGGAAAGAGCACAAGGGGAGAGAAACACAAAAGAGCAACTGGGAGTAGACAAGAGAGATACTTCCTGCTACCATTCTCAGCCACGGTTATAAAGCAAGAGCATATTTATGTTTGCACAATTTACGATGTCACTTCATTCAATTCCCACTGCCAGGAGGTATTCTGATCACCACTGTACACAGAAAGGAAAGGGAAGGACATAGTGTATTCTGATTAAAATTAGCAAGGCCAGTGTTCATTCCAATACTACTATCTGCATTCCAGAAATTCTAAAATATAGAATTTTAGAGGGGAAAATTTTAAAATATAGAAAATCTTTGAGGAGTGTGTTCTACCTTGGAAGAAGCTGTCTATGTACTAAGTGAGAATGGCTGGGGGAAAAAAAAATTAAGATATAACATATCAGTGTAACATAAGTAATAGGGAAATGATTTCAGCTGCGGCAGAGAGATTGGCTGAACAGGGAAATGCTTCTGATTCCAAGTGTTACAAAATCACGACGGCAAACAATTCTCTGTGTGCAACTGCAGAATTTCCTTATTTGGAAATGTTGCTTTCAACACTAGCTGTTTTTTATTCTAGCTTGGCAAAATTTTCCCAAAATTTTATTTAAAACACTCTAGCGAATCTCTCACTGTTCTCATAAACCAGGTAACTACCAATGTACAAGTATGAATACCAAGCGTAGAGTGATGTCAGCAGCATAGCTGAATAAGATGGCCTTTGTTTCTGTCTCTCCCCACCACAACCCCCAAAACAAGAACAATCTGGTGTCCATCCATGGACAAAAGCGGCTTTGTGGGAGCTATGGGGTCCAACGCAATACACCAAGAAACCCAGAAGGAGTCCACCCACATGTTGGGTAATAGGTACATAGATCTTAGTTCCAGCTGTGGACTCTGAGTGGCCTATGAACTGACTCCAGCCCTTCCAAGACATAGTCTTGGAGGCTCTGGAAACGATTGTCTTAGACAATCAACCAAGGACAAGAGATCTTTTGTGGAAATCCAGGTTTCCAATAGTGCTAGCATACCACTGGAACAAAACAAAAATGTGAATTTGGACATGCTGGAGTGGGTAAGAGAAACATTGTGATATCACTCAAACTACACTTCACCCAAGGCCTAAAACATGTGAAAATATGCAACACACTGGTAAAGGTAAGTATATAGTTAAATTCAGAATACTGTCACACTGCAATATGATGTGTTACCCATTTAATTCCAGTACAAGGCTCAAAGGACAAGAGTTGTTAAAAATAGCTAAAATAATCTGTTAATAAATATACTATATAAAAAGAGGTAAATTGAGACAAGAAAAACAAAACAGGGTGGAGGTATATAAAAGGGCATAGTTTTTGTGTTAATGAACTTGTTGTAAGTGTAAAATAGACTATAATATTTATAAAATGTTCTGTGTAAGCCTCATATTAACCACAAAGCAAAAGCCTACAACAGATAAAGGGATAGAAAAAGATACTCCATGCAAATGAAAGCCAAAAGGGAGCAGTAGCAGCTATCGAGTAGACCCTTGAAAAATACAGGGCTTAGGGCTGCCAAACTCACCCCCATGCATTTGAAAATCTGCATATAAATACAATCAGCCCTCCACATCGATGGTTCCACATCCAAAGATTCAATCAACCAAGTGATCATGTAGTAATACACTATGTAGTTACTGAAAAAAAATGCATATAAGTAGACTTATGCAATTCAAACCTGTATCATTTAAGGGTCAACTGTACTTATATCAGAAAAAAATAGACTTTAAGCCAAAAACTATAAAATGAGAAGACCGTTATATAATGATATTAGGGTCAATTAACCAAGAAGATTAACAATCATAAGTATATATGTACCCAACACTGGAACACCTAAATATATTCAACAAATACTAGAAGATCTGAATGGATAAATAGACAACAATACAATAATAGTATAGAACTTCAATATGCTACTAACAACAGTAAGTCATTCAGAGAGACAATAAGGAAACACTGGAGCTGAATTATCCTTTAGACCAAATGCACAAACATTCTTCCCAAATACACATAGAACATTCTCCAGGATAGAGCATACAATGAGTCACAAGTCTGAGCAAATTTAAGATTGAAATCATACCAGTATCTTTAGTGACCACAAGAGTATGAAACTAGAAATCAATAACAGGAGGAAGGTTGGCATATTGACAAATATATGGAAATTAAACACCACTCTCCTGAATAACCAGTGGGTCAAAGGAGAAATTTCAAAATATATAAGACAACGAGGGAAGTTTATAGCAATAAACCACTACATAAAAAAAAGAAAGTTATCAAATAAACAAGTTAAATTTATACCTTAAGAAACTAAAGAAGGAAGAAGAAAAGAAGCTCAGAGATAGCAGATGGAAGGAAACAACAGCGATCAGAGCAGATACAGGCCAGCAAAACAACAGAATAAAACAAAATGAAAAGCTGTTTTTTTAAAAGATACATAAAATTGTCAAAACTTTAAAAACACCATCTTAAAAAAAAAAGAAGACTCAATTATTTCAGAAATGGAAGAGGAGACATTACAACTAGACCACAGAAATACAAAGGGTCAAAGAGACTACAGTTAATAATCAAACAGACTATAATTAACAATTACATGTCAACAAACTGGATAGCCTATAAGAAAATGGATATATTTCTAGAAACATAAAAACCACCATGCCAAATCATGAAGAATTAGAAAATCTGAGAAGATCAATAATGAATAAGGAGACTGAATCAGTAAAAAAACAAAAACAACTTCCAAACAAAGAAAAGCCCAGGGTCCAATAGCTTTCCAGATGAATTCGATCAAATATTTAAAGAATTAATGCTGATCTTTCTCAAACTTTCCTAAAATATTGAAGAAGAGGAAACACTCCTGAACTTATTTTATCTGATACCAAGTCAGATAAGAATACTAAATACAAAAGAAGAGAAAACTATAGGCCATTATCCTTGATGAACATAAATGTAAAAATTCTCAACACAGTATTACCAAACATAATGTAACAGTAAATTTAAAGGATTTATCTCTCTTAGTTAAAAGGAATGTACCCCCAAATAAGACAGATAAGGGCACACATAACATCATCAGCTCAGTTCAGTTCAGTCCCTCAGTCATGTCGGATTCTTTGCGACCCCATCACACTCAATGGTAAAAGGCTGAATGCTTTTCCTCTAAGATCACGAATAAGGTGAAAGGTGCCCACTCTTACCAATTCAGTTCAACATAGTATTATAAGTCCTAGCTAGAACAATTAGGAGATAAAGAAAGTAAGGAAGGAAAGAAGAAGTGAAGAGAAGAAAGAAAAGGTACATAAATCATAAAGGAAGATCTGTCCTTGTGTTCATAATTTGATCTTATATAGAAAAAATCCTAGACTCCATCAAAACACTGTTGGAACTAATCAACAATTTCAGTAAAGTTGCAGGATACCAAATCAACATACAGAAATTAGAATCATTTCCATACAAAAACAATGAAATACTTGAAAAAGAAAAAACCAAACTCACTTACAAGAGTATTAGAAGCAACGAAATACTTAGGAATAAGTTTAACCAAAGAGGTGAAGAGCTGAAACTGTAGGACGTTGATGAAAGAAACTGAAGATGACACAAATAAATGGAAACATATATATGTTCATCATTCAGAAGAGTTAATATTATTAAAATGTCAATACTACAGAGTCAGATTCAGCGCAATCTCTATCAAGATTCCAATTGCATTTTTCATGGAAATAAGAACAATCTTAAAATTTGTAATGGCACTATGCAAGACCTTGATTAGCCAAAGCAATGCTGAGAATGAAGAACAAAGCTGCAAATGTCACACCCCCTGATTTTAAATGTAGTGAAAAGTTATACTAACCAAAACAATATGGTACTGACATAAAAATATACACACAGATTAATGGAATAGAACTGAGAGCCCCCAAATAAACCCTCACATATATGGTAAACTAATATTTGACAGGGGAGTCAAGAATAATCAAGGAATAAATAATAATCTCTTTTAAAAATAGTGTTGGAAAAACCAGATAACCACATACAGAAAAATGTGGCTGAACTGTTTCTTATACCATTTACAAAAATTAATGCAACATGGATTACAGACTTAAACATAAGATCTGAAGCCATAAAACTACTAGAAGAAAACAAGAAAAAACTTCTTGATATTGATCTTGGTAATGATTTGTTGGATATGACAGCAAGAGTAAAAATAAACAAGTGGGACTATATCAAAAAGCTTCTTCACAAAAAAGAAACAATCAACAAATGAAAACAAAATCTATATAATAAGAAAATACTTGCAAATCATCTGATAAAGGGTTTTAAAATATATAAGGAACTCATAAAACTCAATAGCAAAAAAAAAAAAAAAAAAAAACTCATTAAAAAATGAGCAGAGGACCTGAATAGATATTTGTCCAAAGAAGATATCAAGATGGCCAACAGATACAGAAAAGATTGTCAATATCCTAATCATCAGGAAAACACAAAGCAAAACTTCAGTCACCTTACACCTGTTAGGAAGGCTGTCATGAAAAAGACAAGAGACGGCAAACACTGGTGAGGATGTGGAGAAAAGGGAGCCTTTGTGCACTGTTGGTGGGAATATAAACTGGTAGGGCCATTATGGAAGACAGTATGGAAGTTCCTCAAAAAATGAAAAACAGGACTACATATACAATCCAATAACTCTACTTCTGGGTAAATATACAAAGGAAATGAAATTACTACCTCAAAAAGTTACCTTCACGCCCATGTTCACTGAAGCATTATTCATAATAGCCAAGGTATGGAAACAACCTCAGTGGCTAGATGAACAGATAAAAGTTATGAATGGATAAAAAAGATGTGGTGTATATACTCAATGGAATATCATTCAGCCATGAGAAAGAAGGAAATCCTGCCATTTATGACAACATGGACATACTGTGAGGGTATTATAGTAAGTAAAATAAGTGAAACAGAGAGACATATATTGTGCATCACTTATACGTGGACTCTATAAAAGGTGAGCTCACAGAAACAGTGGAATAGTGGTTATAAGGGGTTTGAAGTGAGAGAAGTGTTGTTAAAACATACAAACTTCCAGTTATTAGATGAATAAGTGCTAGAGATCTAATGTACAGTATGGTGATTACAGTTAACAATATGGTATTCAAGACTTGAAATTACTAAGACAGTAAACCTTAACTGTTCTCATCACAAAAAACAAATGGTAATTATTTGAGGTGATGTAGGTGCGGACTAACCCTACTGAGGTAATCATTTCACAATATATAAGTGTATCAAATCAACACATTGTATACCTTAAACTTGTACAATGTTATATATAAACCATACCTTGATAAAGCTAGAAAAAAATCTAATTTATAAAATATTACACTTCAAAACTGTTTCCTGTCTTGTCTACACACAGGTACACACACAGATATACTCCCTCTCTCACAGGATACTAACTAATCCTAAGAGGTCCAGTATAGACTACTACATAGGGCAAATGCCAAGAGCTCAGACTCAAAGTAGCCTGCCTGGTGTACAGTTCTGGCTCGACCATTTGCTACTGTGTGACCTCGGACAGGTTACATAAAGGTGTCTTTTGTAAAATGAGAATAGGTAATAACACTTTTCCCTGAGCATGCTTGGTGAATATAAATATATGCACATATATATTTACACTTACTTACAAATGTATATACACTTATATGCATATTTACATGTCATATAAGAAGTACTCAGTGCTTGCTCAGGTTGGAAATCATTTTATTTTGCTAAAGGAAAATGAGTAGACATAGGTGTGAATTTTATCTGAGTGAGCCCTAGGCCTCCTCTCCACTGGGGATTTCTTTCTTTCACAATTACTCAAGGGTAGGATGGCCCTTTCTGAGTTTTTTCTTTGAAGGCCTAGTATTGAAATTCATTCCAGTACTATGGAAGGAAGCCAAGAAAGTCAGCTTTTCTTGGAAGGCTGCAAGCCTTAGAACAACCTGAGCCAAGGGGGCCAGAGTGCTGGCAGTGAGTCAACTCCTTATTAAAAAGCACTTATTGATCACCTGCTGAGTGCTGGGTACAGGCGCAGGGGCTATGGAGGGGGTACAAACAAAATTAGAAATGAGGTTTCCGCCCTTCAGGAATATGTAACTAAACAGATGCATACACACACAAACACACACACACAATTACAAAACAAAGCATTATTACACACAAAATGTGGGATAATTTTTATTCAAAAATCCAGGGAAACCAAGCGCTGTGTATTCATCCCATCAGGGAAGGGTGCTTAGAGGAGGTGGAAGGTGAGCTGAAGGATGCAGGAAGAATCTGGAAAGGCAGAATGGAAAGAGGAGGGTCGTGGCCTGGAAACAGAGCTCCCAGCAGGGAGATTTCTGAGTGCCTGTGCAAGTGGGGAGATGGCCTAACTTTCCAGTGTGGATGGGCCAACATATGGATTTACAGAGAAAATTAAAGTGGACAAAAAGGCCACCTGTGCAAGTGGGGAGATGGCCTAACTTTCCAGTGTGGATGGGCCAACATATGGATTTACAGAGAAAATTAAAGTGGACAAAAGGCCACTTGGTGATGCAATGTTCAGTGTAAGGTTAGATTTGTCATCTCACGCAACAGGTAGCCTGTGTGGCTCTCTGAGGAGGGTCTGATGACAATTTCAGCAATTTTCTTTGCCTTGAGCTTTGGTGTTGCCATGGATGTCACAGTTAACTTTTTGATCAGTTCCCTCAAAAATCATTAGCTTGCATCCTGTGTGAGGGAAGAAAGTCTGTTTCTGGCCTGTTCACCAGTGTCCAGGATGGGGGTTGCAAATAAAAATCTCCAATTTGATAATTAAATAAGTTAATATACGTAAAGTACTCAGAAGAATGTCAAGCACAAAAGAAGCTCTACAAAAATACTGCTATTCTCCCTCCTCCTCCTCTTCCCCCTTCTTTCATGAATAAGGCAGAAGACGCATCATAATTTCAATCAATCCTGTCTACGGGGTCAAGCCAAGTGTGACCATGTGGGTTGTGCATGGCATAGAATCCCCACATAGACCACGAAGAGAAGTTTGTTGTCTGAAACTGTTTTACACAACAGCCCTGCACAGGCAAGATTTCCATGACATACTGAACTTGGAAGCTCCTCTCACGCTTTCAAATTCTAGAATAACCTCAAAACCCCTTCCCAGCATCACAGCAGAAGGTAGATCAAAGAGTGGACAGAGTAGAAAGAAACTCTAACAGTGCAAAAATGAAAGAAGGCATTCCCAAGGTAACTGACAGCTGCAGCAGGCATCGTTTAAGTGTATTGGAAGAAAAGGACCCTCCTAAAGGTTTTGCAAAAAGGAAGAATAGGAAGATCACTACTTTAAAGGCTTGAACTTGAGTACCTCAGTCGAAGACACAGAAAACTCTGCAATCGGTATAAAACATCTGACTCAGGAGTGTGTGAGGTCAAGTTGGGATGAACAGCCCAGGATATGAGCAACATGGAACACAAAAGGATTCGTGGGTGATATCAGGAAAACTTCAGGAAACAAACTGTAAAGGCTCAGGACTGTTGTTAAGGGATTCACCAATTCTTTCTGGAAGTAAGATCAGCTGTTAGCATGTGAATATCGCTACGTATTATTATACTCAAAGAAGTATGTCTGTGATTCATTTGTTGTATAAAAAGAAACAATTTAGAAAGCTGCATGCCATTAAAACCAGATGGAGGTTCTAGTCATTCACAAGTCACTTTGTTATCCTTTGTCTTTAAGGGCTGGGCTAAAGAAATTTCCTAACAAGGCTAGGATTATAGCCTTGTTATATATCAGGTGACTATCACCTATATCAGGTGACAAGCCCAGATAGCATTCCAGTTGGTGGCCACATTGGGCAGAATAAGAAACTTTACAAAGAAGTAAGGGTAAGACTGATTTTTAAGTGGAAATTAAAATAAAGCTATAGGCTTTCCTGGTGGCTCAGTGGTAAAGAATCCCCCTGCCAAAGCAGGAGACATGGGTTGGATCCCTGGGCCAGGAGGATCCCCTGGAGAAGGAAATGGCAACCCAATCCAGTATTCTTGCCTGGAAGACACCATGGACAGAAAGCCTGATGGGCTACAGTCCATGGGATTGCAAAAGAGTTGGACATGACTTAGGGACTAAATGACAACCTCAGAGGTCAATAACCACACATCTCATTCTGCTTGTACAGTGGTATACCAGCAGACTGTGCATGAATACATCAGAATGACCTCAGTGTAATGGAAATTTACCAGTGACAAAGTGCTGACTGCCCCAAACTCAACTGGGCTACACGAGGAAGAGTGGAAAGTGGAAGCTCTACCTCTGTGGCTGCCGAGGGACAGTGAGCTGAGGGAACGGCAGGGGTGCTGGCAAGGGTGACGGGGAAGCTGGGCTTCGGAGCAGCAGCGCCACCGTGGGTGGCCGGGGATTAACAGAGGCACAGGGACCGGCCTCCCCGGGGCACCCCCAGATGGGTCTGTGTTCTGTTTGAAAGAACACCCCACATGTGCCAAAGCCCGAGAAGCAGTACCGCAAACATCGAGATGACAGACCGTCCCTGCTGTGCACCTCTGATAGCTATGATCACTCTGCCACGTGTGTGACAGCTTCTGGGGCACACGGCCACCTCCCCGCTAGACTCCCAGCTCCCAGAGAGTGCAGCTGTGCCTGCTTCATTCCGGACCTCCCAGGGTGGCCAGCCCAGCACTGGGCCTGCGGTGGATGCTGACAGCGTGCTGGGCCATGGCCATGAGATCCTTCGTCTCATTTAATTCGCCAGCAGTCCTCTGCAGTATGCACTGTAATCATTCCCACCTCACAATGAGGAAACCAAACCTCAGGAGGACGAAGCGACTGCTGTTAAGTTACACGGCTGGTGAAAATACCAGGATGTGCACCAAAAGAAGTCATGTGTTTTAATTACCACATTACCGTTCCTCTAGATTAGGGGCGGGCAAACGACTACCCATGGGCCAAACTCAGCCTCCGGTCTGTTTCTGTACTGGCCACAAGCTAACAACAGTTTTTACATTTTCACAAAGTTGTTTTTAAAAAAATCAAAGCAATAATAATATTTTGTGACAAATGAAAATTACACGAGATTCAAATTTCAGTATTCCATAAAAGATGTTTAACTGGAGTATGCTACCTTCACTCTTCTACATGTTGTCCAAGGCTGCTTCCCTGCTACAAGGGCAGAGTTGAGTGGTTGTGACAAAGGCCAAATGGTCCATGAAACCAAAATATTTAATAGCTGGCCCTTTACAGAAAGACAGTTTACTCAGTTCCTTCCTAGATACAGTCAAGCAGCAGACACACCCCTCCGCTCGGCTGGGCAGGACCCTGGTGCACGGGCTCAGAGAAGTCGTGGATCCACGAGCACCAGGTCAGCTCAGAGGCGCCGTCTGTAGGCCACGGCTACAACCTGGCCACACCCGGAACTCAGAGGCACTTGGCTCAGGACCATTTACTGGCAGAGCAGACACTGCTGATGGTATTTCTGAAGGTCAGTGAGGATGCTCAATAACCCACTTATTGCAAGTAAAAAGGATCTTGCGGGTGACTGAGCTGTGCAGACGATATGAAAATGACATTAGCCTTGAGTCAGCAGCCTCCTCTCCTGCTGAGCTCTCTGCCGAGATGCCAACAAGTCGCAGAACTGACAGATTTGAGTACCACCATCCTGCGTTAGGGATGCTAATTGAGCAGTGACATAGCCAGGGGGCAGACAGCAGGATGGGAGAAAGACAAGCCAGATGCCCCTGCAATCCTGTACCTGCAGGATGAGAAGGGCCCAGATGACCTATCTCTCTGCACAGCCAGGAGAACACAATGGAAGCAGCCAGACAGAGCCCCAGAGACAAGAAAGCAGCTCTGGGGAGTAGGGAGGGGGCTCAGGAGAAAGGGAGAGATGGTCACTACTTGGCTGCATGTTTTATGGGCCTCCTGCCAGATGGTGAAGGCAACGTACACCCATGCTCAGGAAGGGGTTGGGACAAAGCGGTCAGCACACCAGGTCTTACTAGATCCCCATGCAGGATCTAACATCATTAACTGTGACCTGGTACTCTAAGGTCAGTCTTCTGCACGGCAGTTCTGAAAATGTGCAGTAATAGAGGAGTGGGGGAATTAACAGAAATCACATCTTTGGAAAACAAGATGGTACAATAAATAAAACACAGGCTTTGGGGCCAAAATTCCCAGGCCTCAGTTTTGTCTCTGACACTAGTACTCCTTGCATAATCCTTATCAGATCACTTAAGTTTTCAGATTTCTGGTAAACTCCTCTGCAAAATGAACTAACAGAGTTAATTAATGGGTTATGTATCCTATGTAAGTCCAGATTAGGCTTGTCTGCACATAACAAAAATTCAAACAAAAGTGACCTAAATGACAGAGTGATTTACTTTTCTCTCAGATAAAAGAAGTCCAGAATAAGGCAGTGTAAGACTGGCTCAGCAGTTACAGTCAAACAAACACAAGTACCATGTAATCCTCCTCTGATGTTCTTAGAACCTACTTTCCATCCTCAGGGTGCCTCATAGTCAAAAATGACTGCTGCAGCTCCAGCAAGCATGTCTACATTCCAGGTAGCAAGAAGCTGGATGGGGCAATGGATAAATGATGTACTTCCTCTCTGAATCAGCTCATGTTAAGATTTCCTAGAAACCCTATGCAATCAACTGCCATCTTTATTTGCAAGGCTGGCTGGGAGGTATACATTTTTATTATGGTCATAATTACCCTTAGTAAGACAGAACTTCGATAATGTGGAAGGAGGAGAGAATAGAATGAAGAGGCAATACGCAGTCTTAGCCACAAATGCTCTCACCTCAAGGGCTGATACTGTTTCCAAATGACAAGTTCCCAACATGTATGAAAGGCCATTAGAAAGTTGCAGAGGCACACGCAATAAAGCCCACAGCCTTTGGTTTCCAATACAAGGTGTTTTATGACTTGGCCCTAATCCCCTGTCAAGTCACACCTCCTACCCCTCTTCCCCCCTTGCAGTTTCTGCTCATCAAAGCAAACTGCAGGAAGTTCCTTGCATGCCTTCGATCTCCTTCTCCTTGCCCAGCCCAGGTACCATCTTCCAGAAACCTCCTGGAGCTCCAGGCTGAGGTAAGTGTTCATTTGCTGTCCTCCCACAGTGCCCCATGGACATTCTATCACACCATCCCCCTCATCACCCTGAAATACGATGGTATGACTAAGGTCAATGAGAGGCTAAGATGACAGCAGTCAAGGGCAAGGGTCTGGCAGGACCAAAATGTGCCCAGTTTGGGGCCTTGAGAAAGACTGGGAAGAATCAAGGTGGTCCCTTGGGGAGCAGTGGCCAGCGCACAGCCCCACAGCCCCAGGTTCAAACCCTGGTACTGCTCTTAACCAGAGCATGGCCTTGACAAGGATGTGTACTCTGAGCCTCCCTGTCTTCACCTATAAAGTAGGGATGGTGACAGCACTGACCTCCACATGGCAAGGAGAAACAAGGGGAGTCTGCTGGCACAGTCCCCGAAGCAGAAAGACGATCCATAAATGTTAGCTTTTCTTTTATTAGCTTTTACGGGCCCATCGTGAAGGAAAAGCAATTTTTTAAAAGCTGCCTGAAGCCAACCCATATTAAGTCATTTCCCTGCTGAATATTAAAACAGTCTTTAATCTGAGATGACAAAAATAATTTGAGCTGGCAGATGGCAGGGTGCTGTCACCCACTTTGCTGCTGGGAACTGAATGGATCGTACATAAATACCACCAAACCCTTCCTTGTTTGGAAAAGCACCTGACTTGAAGGGCTGCTGCCTGTTCGGCGGTGCTGAAGGGGCCCCGAAGGCGGGAGCAATGGCAGAGCCATGCAGGTAGGTGGAGCAGCTGGGCTTGGCTGGCCACCCAGGCAGGTGGGTTATGCTCCCAACTCACCACCGCCACCATCTCAGGGGCTGAGCACCACCCCCACATTTGCTTCTCACTTATGCTACATGCACAGTTCAGTGCAGGGCCGTGACTTCCTGTTATTCTCACCAAAGGACCCAGGCAAGGAAGTGCCCAGGATTGCGGCTGCAGGAAAGCAGGAACGTGGCAATGCTCACATTGGCTCCTGAAACAATCCAACAGAAATGATACATCTCTCTAGCGCACATGGATTGGCCAAAGCCAGTCACATGTCTGCGTCTGACTTCAGGGAGCAGGGAAATGGAATCTGATCGTACGGCTGGAAAGAAGGAATGAAAAGTAATACCCATGTAGAGTTCTGATGACTGCCGCCGTCTGGTAGATGGTCATGTGATGGCAGAGATATGATGCCACCCAGTGCCCTGAAAGTCTGGGATTCCTACACAACTGCCCTCAATTCTGTTATCAATAGAAAGCAACAAAATTCAAACTGAAATGATGTACCATGTTTAAGAACAACTGAATCAGAAAATTTACAGCATGCAATTTTGTTAAGGTTTCAGTGAAACGATACACCCAAACACTCCTGGAGTCACTATAAATCAGAACACGTGCTGTGGAAAGCAGTCTGACAGTTTGTATTAGAGCAAGAAGGGAATGCTTACATCCTTTGGCACCTTTGTTCAGTTCCTGAGGACTGATCCAAAAGCTATAGGTTCAAAGACATTCATTTACTTGTAATATAGTGAATGTTGCTTTTACCAATTACAATTGCAATTTATAATTTAAAAAGTAGAAACAAAACATCCTACTACAGACTCTGGGTTAAGTAAGATAGAGAGACTCTTTGAGGAATATAATTTACGTATTTTCAATGATGTTTATAAAGTCCAACAAATAGAGAAATATGCTTATGATGGAGTATTAAATGAAAATAGTAGGATGCAAAATAATATGGAAATAATAATCACAACCAAATGCTAACAGCAGATACATTAATATTTTCATCTCATATACAATATGAAAGATGTATATTTTCATCTCATATACAATAATGAAAAACAAACTTTAAAATGGAACCTGAGAAAGGTAAAAATTATCTTCAGTTGCAAAGGATTCTGTGAAGAGGCTGCTTGGGCAGAAGTTATATTTAGAAAATGGTTTTCCCATAAGATCATGGATTTATCACAGTGCAAGATCACAGTAGGTGCTCAACAATATTATTGAATGAAGACCTAAATACACAATTTTCCAAAGAAGATGTGCAGATGACCAAGAGGCACATGAAAACATGCTCCTAGCTAAATATTAGAGAAATACAAATCAAAACTACAATGAGGTACCACCTCACACCAGTCAGAATGGCCATCGTTAAAAAGTCTACAAACAATAAATGCTGGAGAGGGTGTGGAGGAAAGGGAACGCTCTACATTGTTGGTGGGAATGTAAACTAGTACAGCCACTACAGAGAAACTAAAAATAGAGCTACTATATGATCCAACAAGGGCTTCCCTGCTGGCTCAGAAGGTAAAGAATCTGCCTGCAATGTGGGACACCCAGGTTCAATTCCTGGGTCAGGAGGATCCCCTGGAGAAGGGAATGGTAATTCACTCCAGGACTCTCGCCTGGAGAATTCCATGGACAGAGGAGCCTGGTGGGCTACAGTCCATGGGGTCGCAAAGAGTAGGACAGGACTGAGTGACTAACACTTTCACTTTTCATGATCCAGCAATCCCACTGCTGGGCATTTATCTGAAGGAAATCATGGGTCAAAAGGATACATGAACCCCAGTGTTCACTGTGTATATATATATATACACACACACACAATGGAAAATTACTCATCTGTTAAAAAGAATGAAATAATACCATTTGCAGCAGCATGGATGGACCTGGAGATTATCATACTAAAGACAAATGCATGATGTTGCTTATATGTGGAATCTAAAAAAAATGATACAACTGAAGTTATTTATGAAACAGAAACAGACTCACAGACTTAGAGAATGAATTTATAGTTACTGAGGGGAAGGGATAGATTGGGAGTTTGGGACTGACACACACACACTGCTATATTGAAAACAGGTGACCAACAAGGACCAACTGAACAGCACAGGCAACTGTTCGATACTCTGTAATAACCTAAACAGGAAAATAATTTGAAAAAAGAAAGCTGCACGTGTATGTATAACTGAATCACTCTGCTACACACCCGAAACTAAAATTGTTAATCAACTACACTCCAATATACAATAAAATTTTTTAAAAAAATAGTATAAACAGTAAACAAAAAAATAAACCAAAAACATATCTTTTATAAACATTTATTGAATAAACAAATTTAAAAGAAAGATTAATGGAAAAAGAAAAACCACCACAAATGTTGAATTGAGAACATGAAAATGGAGGGAACTCTGCCTGACTAGATACCACTATTCACTAATGAGATAAACAGTTTTCAAATTGAGAACTCCAGTACTCTTGCCTGGAAAATCCCATGGACGGAGGAGCCTGGTAGGCTGCAGTCCATGGGGTCGTGAAGAGTCGGACATGACTGAGTGACTTCACTTTCACTTTTCACTTTTATGCATTGGAGAAGGAAATGGCAACCCACTCCAGTGTTCTTGCCTGGAGAATCCCAGGGATGGGGTCGCACAGAGTCGGACACGACTGAAGTGAGAAAGAACAGCCTCCCCAGATTGGTTCTGGCCCAGGATGTGTGCATCCAGTGGGCAGAGGTCAGGGATGTTGCTCAGCATCCCACAGAGTACAGGACACCACCCGCCCCCAACCATCACCACAAAGAATGATTCAGACTAAAAGGTTAACAGTGCTGCTGCTGAAAAACTCTGGTCAAAGTAGCTTTGTGAGAACTGAAAAGAGAAGACTCGAGAAAAGGGAGCTTTTTAGCTTGATGTGCAAGGAATCCTTAAACCCTAGGAAGGATCTACGGGTATGGATGGTAGAATTTAAAAGGCTTAGCCAATTTCTGGAACCAGCATATAAAGAGGGGTGACCAAGATGTTAGCAATAAACTACAATAAAGGCACTCCTAGACAAGAGGTTGTTCCAGCTCCTTACTCTAGGGACTCCTGGAAGCCATTACCTTGTCCACACATTTGTGTGATATGCAACGTCATGTCAGATCACAGGAACCGTTATTGTATCTGTGAGTTTCTGGAAATGTGTTTCAATAGCACATGAACCACTGGTGAAGATGGTGGCATCTTAAATTCTTCCTCAGAGAAAACTTTACCCACATTATTATTCTTCTTGCTGAATATGGACATTATACTTCACGACACTGAGTGCTAGCTTCAGATATACCATGAAATTTGCAAACTGGCCTGAACACTATACCTCCTGCAAGTTACTTCAAAGAGCAATGATGTCTGAATTTCCAACTACCAGAAGCAGATTTTAACTCCATTCTGATGTACGACCACCATTCAAATCTGGTAGTCCTTTTAAATGGGTGAACTACCATGTGTCTCATCAACAAATTTTTTATAATGATTCCCTTTCCTTGAGATGGGTTTGATATACCACACTGCCTCTTCCTGTATGCTCCATGCCTCCACAGGAAACACTAAAAATAGGCTAAGATGACATGAATCAAATTGCTTTGGGGGCATCACTATCTTATTTGGGAACCAGAGAAAGTCTTCTCTTACAAAGAGAAGGTGGGAAGGTTGGAGGAGGCACTTGCCTGATAAAAAAATCGCTCAACAAATGAAAATCAATGAAAGGAAATATTCTATCCCTATCATCCAGCATAGTGCTTGAATGATTGAGGGTTTTAAACACTAAGTATTTTTTCCACTGAAAAAATATAAACTGATGACATAAACAATCCTTCCCATTTAAAAATTTTTTAATTTAACAGTGTATCTATAAGTTTTTCTTCAAAGTAAGCATAGGGTTTTGTTTTTAGACAGCTACATCATATTTCAAATCACCAATAGTCAGATGATGGACATTTTGGTTGTTTTCAGTATTTTGCTATTAAAAACATTGAGTTAATTTCAGTATTTTCTTAAATTTCATTTCTCCCATTTATGAGTATATTTGTAGATTAAATTCCTAGACGTGAGATTAAAAGAAACATCCATTTTAATTTTGAAATATGTTGCCAAATTGTGCTCTGTATCCTTCTCAGGTGGCACTAGTAGTAAAGAATCCACCTGCCAACGCAGCAGGAGATGTGAGAGATGTAGGTTCAATCCCTCGGTCAGGAAGATCCCCTGGAGAAGGAAATGGCAACCTCCTGCAGTACTCTTGCCTGGAGAATCCCATGGACAGAGGAGCCTGGAGGGCTACAGTTCAAAGAATCGGACAAGACTGAAGTGACTTAGCATGGACACACATCCTCTATCTAGACTATTCTAATTTACACTCTTCAGGAATCTGTGACAATGCCTATTTCCCCACATCACTACCAACATAATGCAGCTAACAATTTTTCACAATATTTATTTGGCTGCATCAGATCTTATGGGATCCAGTTCCTTGACCAGGGATCAAACCTGGTCAAGAGCAGAGATGGAGCCACTGGACCACTAGGGAAGTTCCAACTTTGTTTTCAATGAATAAATAAATTTAAACATTTACGTATTCTCTTTTGTGTTAACCTGTTTTATGACATAAGTTTCTTTAATAACTCTCAAGAGTGCTAAAGCATTTAAAGGCACTTTAAAGAAGGATGGGGGGATGGGACGGGGGAAGATTGCTAAAAAAAAATATTGCTGAGCCCAGGTTGTCCTGTATTATTAATAAATAACCTTCTGTTTTTCCAGTAACTATGCAATAAAGCCCAAACTACAAAAGCTCTCAAGTTCTACTTCTCAGCCACCTCAACTTCCTGCCATTGCTACTATAATCTGAAGAGGGCATTTCAATGCAGCTTGAAAGCTCATGATCAATAACCATACCTCAGATGATCAGCAGGAAGATAAATAGGTAAATGAGATGTTTCCTGAAAAATGTCTATATCTCTTGATGCTCCAAATCATATTTTTATGGACTTATACACATATATTTCTACTTTTATTATGAAGATTTTCAAAAGTACATAAAATACATAGATTAATAAAGATTTTCTATCATCAAGATTCAAAATATACTAAGACTTTGCTGATCTTAATTCATTTCTGCTATCGTAATTTTTTTTTCTTAGCTGGACATTTTAAAGTAAAACCCAGAGATAAAGTCATTTCATCCATAAGTATTTCAGTAGTATGCATATTTTGTGCACATGTTCAGCAGGAAACAGGGGCCAGAGAATATGTAATAAATACTGAGAGCAGAAAAGCATGGAGAACCACACTCCAAATGAGTTTAAGTGAGGTATGAGTTTTCGTCATATGAGAAAAAACTGAAATACAGTTTCAGGAAGCTTGGAATCTTTATTTTTTGCTTTCTTGAGTCACTATCTGAAAAGTAATCTCACATATAGTCAATAGAATATACTCAATTTTTATATAGCAGAGGGGCATAAACAACTATACAACAAATCCAGTTATAACTGGTCATTCCAACTCTCCTCTCTATATAATTAATAAATAAGTAGGCTAAGAATCGTTAAAGATCAATTTGACTTAACTGATATTTAGACAAGAGTCCACCCAATAATAACAAAACACATGTTATTTTCAAATGCACACAGAAAATTCACCAAGATGGACCATAATGTAGACCAGAAAAAAACTTGAACAAATCTGAAACCACTAATAATCATACAAACCATGTTCTCAGGCCACAAAAGAATCCAACTAGAACACAAAAGCTATTAGGGGAGTGTTCAAATATTTGGAAATTAAACAATATACTTCCAAATAGTTCACAGATCAAAAAAGAAACCCATAGGCCAAAAACCAAATAACACAAATTATTTTTAACCGTATGACAATGAAAACAGAACATAACAAAATTTATTGACTGCAGCTAAGGCAGTGCGTAGAAAGAAATGTAGAATGTTAAATGTGTATATTGGAAAAAAAGAGAAAGGGTTAAAATTAATGATCTAAGCATCTAGCTAGAGCACAAGAAGCTCAGCTTGGTTCTCTGTGATGACCTAGAAGGGTGGGATGGGGAGAATGGGAGGAGGTTCAACAAGGAGGGGATATATATGTATACATATAGCTGATTCACTTTGTTATACAACAGAAGCTAAGACAACACTGTAAAGCAATTATACTCAAATTTTAAAAGGAGAAGAGTTAATCAGAGGATCAAATTTCATGAAAGATGTAAACAATTATAAACAACAGATACATTATTCACTCAATAATGTACCTTATTCACTCAATAATGTTATTCACTCAATAAACAACAGAGACATTAAACAGATCTATATATATTAAATAAATTGACTCTGTAGTTAACTATCTTCTCTCAACGAAAACTTAAGGTCCGTTTGACTTCAGTTGTTAATTTTAACAAACATTTGAGGACGAAGCAATGCCAAATTCTATACAAAGTCTGCAGATTAGGGAATCTAACCTGAATTTTATAAGGCCAGTATTACTTTGATACCCAAATCAAACTAAAACATTAAGAAAGCAATCCCTAAGGAATATAGACACAAAAATTCTTTATAAAATTCTAGCAAATCTAGTTTAGCAAACAGAGAAAGGATCATACATCATGACAATGAGGTACTCATCACAGATTCAGAAACAGCATTTCACAAAATATAATTCAAGACAGAAATTATTCATAAATTAGAAATAGAGAGGACTTTATTCAACCTGATATAAGACATCTACAAAACCAGAACTATAGCTAATAAATGCTACCCCTGAAGTCATAAACAAGGTAAGGATGTCCACTCTAATTTCTTCTACGCAACACTGTACTAAAGGTCCTAGTTGGTGCAATAAGCAAGAAAAAGAAACTTTAAAGCACACACACACACACACACTTATATATATATGAAAGGAAAAAAGTAAAATTGTCTTTAATCACAGAAGACATAATCATTTATGCAGAAAATCCTAAGAATCTACACAAGAAACCTGCAAGAACTAAGTGACTTACTAAGATCGCAGGATCTTGCCCACATATATTTTCTAAAAAGTAAACTGTCTTTCCAAAGAAATAGATAATAAATGAATACTAAGGTTGGGCTGTCTGACGACGAACAGGATATTTGATTAACTTCAAAATGCCTTCATAGAGACTGCTTGTTAGTTCTATCAGGGAAAGCGTAGTAACTTTACAGTGGAGAAACAAAGTATTTTGACCTGGCGCTTGAAATTTCTATTATCAAAAAGGGGTAGACAGATCTCAGTGCTCCCTGATGTGATCCTGAGAAGGACACAAGAATATTTATGTAGTTTACTAACAGGGGATGCCTAACCTGAGGAAACATCAGAAAAACGCAAACTCGGGAATATTCTATAAAATAACTGGTCCCTGTTCTCTAAATAACACAAAGACATGAAAAGAAAGGTTGAGGAACTGTTACAGATTAAGGGAGTCTAAAGAGAAGTGACAACTAAATGCAATATGTGATCCTGGACCAGATTTAGAAAGAGAGGGGAAAAAATGCTCTAAAGGACTGTGTGTGTGTGTGTGTGTGTGTGTGTGTGTCTGTGTGTGTGTGTCTGTGTGTGTCTGTGTGTGTCTGTGTACTCAGTCACTCAGTTTCAACTCTTTTCAATCCCATAGACTGTAGCCCACTGGGCTCCTCTGTCCATTGAACTTCTAGGCAAGAACACTGGAGTAGGCTGCCATTTCCTATTCCAGGGGATCTTCCCAACCCAGGGATTGAACCCAAATTTCTTGCATCTCCCGCACTGGCAGGTGGATTCTTTAGCACTGCACCGCCTTGTACTGTATAAAGGACATTACTGGCATAATTTATGAAGCTGGGCTATAGATGGTAAAATAAATATAAATACTGCATAGATGTTAGATTCCTGAATTTGCTAACTCTACTGTGGTCACACAAGAGAATATTCTTGTTTCTAGGTTATATCTAGTGAAACACTAAAGAGTAAAGAACTATGACATATGCAAGTTACTCTCCAATGATTCAGAAATATAATATGTTTATATATATGTACACACATATAAAGAGATGGATAAAGCATGAGAAATGTAAATTAGTGAACCTGTTCAAAGGCTATTCAGAAACTCTCCATAACTCCCAGAACAAGGCTTACCTGTGTCTTGCTTTTTCATGTAGCGGAATGTTGACAAAAGTGGGTTTTCCCATGTTTGTATTATCATCCCAATTAAAGATATGAGTTTTCTAGATTACATGTCAACTCATGAAGAGTGCAGGGACAGATGGGAAATTGTTGAAAGAACACGAGCCTTACATTTTCTCTGTCATTTGGGAAACTTCCTTCCTGTCTATGAATCTTAGTGTCTTTGTGTAACAATGGAAATGTTGTTTAGCAGCTCAGTCGTGTCCGACTCTTCTGTGACCCTATAGACTGTAGCCTGCCAGGCTCCTCTGTCCATAGGATTTCCCAGGCAAGAATACTGGAGTGGGTTGCCATTTCCTTCTCCAGGGGAGCTTCCCGACCCAGGGACCGAACCCTAGTCTCTTGCATCTCCTGCACTGGCGAGTGGATTCTTCACCACTGAGCCACAGGGAAGCCCGCTAACAATGGGAATGAAAGTGAAAGTGAAACTGCTCAGTCATGTCCGACTCTTTGCAACCCCGTGGACTGTAGCCCACCAGGCTCCTCCATCCATAAGATTCTCCAGGCAAGAATACTGGAGTGGGTTGCCATTTCCTTCTCCAAACAATGGGAATAAGTAATAATAAATATACCAACTTTACAGGGCTGCTGTGAGAATGGCAATAAGAGAAAGTATAAATACATACCTTTCAAAGTATAAAAAAGTACATATATAATGCTCAGGCAATGCTGGGCCTCTGCTTCATGACCTCAGATATTTTCAATATCCCTTAGCATCCTCACCATGACTTCCAGTGTCTCCCCTGACTGGTTTCTAACTCTCTGAGCTCAGCATTCTCCTTCTCCTCACTAAGTCCCTCTGTTCTTCGTGCCATTCCCTAAGCATACTCTGCCTCAAGGTCCTTGCAGTTCTCCTCACCTGTCCATCTCACCAGATAAACACAAGGGCCCTCCCTTCCAGCTCCCTGCTTACATGTCAGACATCTTATCAGTGATTTCTCCCCAAAATAACCTATAAAACAGTAAACATACTTAACCCCTATTGGTTGCCTCTTCGCCTGAGTTTTCTTTTCAGTATTTATCACACACAATCCACCATGTATGTATCTTCATTTACTAATTTGCCTGTGTCCTTCTCTTAAAATGTCAGCTGTACAATTTTAAGGACTTATATTTACTCAGTGCTGCATTTTTAGCACATAAACAAGTGCTTGGAACATTAACAGACTCTCGATAAATATTTGTTAAATGAATGAATGAACAGGGAAGCCCTGCACATACCTAGTTCATACACAGTGCTTCACAGAAATTATCTCAAGTCCATTTAATTAAAATGTCATTTTTTTTCTCTGTCGACATCTGTCACTATTAAATATCCCCACTGCTTTTAAGGTCCATCTAGTCAAAGCTACGGTTTTTCCAGTAGTCATGTATGGATGTGAGAGTTGGACTGTAAAGAAAGCTGACTGCCGAAGAATTGATGCTTTTGAACTGTGGTGTTGGAGAAGACTCTTGAGAGTCCCTTGGACTTCAAGGAGATCCAACCAGTCCATCCTAAAGGAAGTCAGTCCTGAATATTCATTGGAAGGACTGATGCTGAATCTGAAACTCCAATACTTTGGCCACCTGATGCGAAGAACTGACTTCACTAGAAAAGACCCTGATGCTGGGAAAGATTGAAGGCGGGAGGAGAAGGGGACGAGAGAGGATGAGATGGTTGGATGGCATCACCGACTCACTGGACATGGGTTTAAGTAAGCTCGGGGAGTTGGTGAAGGACAGGGAAGCTGGGTGTGCTTCAGAATCCATGGGGTCGCAAAGAGTCGGACACAACTAAGCAACTGAACTGAACTGGCTTCTAAAATACAATGAATTTAAGTGCACTGGATTTCACACTAGTCTTTGAGATTACTGGAGATTATTTAACATGTGACTGAATCAGGCCTGGAGATCACTGAGTCATAATTCTGAAGAAGGAAAGAAGGGAAAGAAGAAATATTCCACACACAGACATTTGAATATTGGCTCATTTCTTTCTTAGTGGTTTCATCTAATTATCAAGACAGGGCAATCCCCAGTACAGTTGGATTTTCTTTCTTATCCAAGTTACAGATAATTGGCAGCTGCTCACTCACTTCTAAATATAAAATAGAACTCTCACATTTCAAACGCCACGTCCTCTTACTCCAGAAAAGCAGAGCACATCTCAAAAATTCAGCAATTGTGTCTGATGGGCAGTGACAGCAGTAGACAGCCTTCTGTCAACACCCAGGCTGACAAATGACAATCAATATCCCACTGCCACCTGGGATCTGGGCCACCTGGGACCCTCCGAGTCACAGCCAGCTTGTTCCTCACTTGCCACTACCTTCCTGCAGCTGTGGACTCAGGTCTGCATTGCAACCTGCCCTGACAGATCCAGAATGAGGGATCAGCTGCTTGGCTTGTTCAGTTTCCAGGGCCGGGAAAATCAGACAGGCAACCAACTCCCCAGGGACATTCATTGAATCTGAAAAATACTATTAAATTAAACTATGGAGGATCACCAATTTGCAAACATCTGCATTTGCAATCCTTTTGGTGCTGGTATTCACTTTCAGCAGAGATCAAGAAACACATGAACTCCAGAAAAGGAAACTATTGTTTAAGGCATCCCTGGCAAATTCTCAAAACAACAGAAATTCCTGTTAACAATTATTTTCCTTTCCTACTAATAATAAATGAGGCTAGAAAGTTATACCCAGTGCTCTAAAGCATGGTGAGACCAAGTCTTTATGCTCATTCCTAAAACACAGAATATACACTGAACCAACTAAGAATTCATGATACAGAATTCGTCCCACCTAAAGGGCTCCTTATTTAGGAACTTATTCTCTTGCCTTTTTTTTCCCCCCACTGGTATAAACAGTTTAAAAAGTACCTTCGTATTTTAAATTATTGAACCCAAAGTCTCTGTCTCAAGAAATGTAATGGAAAAGGTCTGTATACTATCTCTCCTAGTCAGGCAAGTCAACAGAATGACAACAGGAACCTTGGTGTAGGACTGAGGCCCCCAGCACTCAGAGAGCCATGTTGGTTCTGGGTCTCATAACTTTCCAGGCCATTTATGATTATCTCATTCAGGTAGAGAGGTGGAAGCTGTATGGGAGTAGTACATGGAAACGGCTTAGTCACTGGATGCAACAGGGAATACAATACATTCCAAATTATTTACACTTTGTCTATTGGCATCTCAAAATTCCCATTTCACTGCCATGTAAAGATTCAAATAAAAGTTTCATCCAGAAAATGAAGGCAGCTTCAACTTCGAGAGTACCTAAAACATGAAATTTCCAGGCCTGCTCAGATTTTGGTACCAACTCTGAACAGTACAATAAGCTTGAAACATGGATATCTTTTTGTTTCCGCAACCCCCTCCCCCCCGCAAGCTGTGCCTCGGGGGCATGCAGGATCTTAGTTCCCTAACCAGGAATGGAACCCCCAGACCCCTGGCGGTGCAAGCATGTAGTCTTAACCACTAGACCACCAGGGAATTTCTGAAGCATAGATACCCTCAAGCATTAAGTGCTCCAAGTGTGAACACATTAAAAAAAAGGTTTTTCCATTCAACTGTGCAATTGCACCTTATTCTTTCACCGGTTTCTTTCTTTCTTAAAACTAACTGTGTGTCATTACAGAAGGATGCATTGTGGTGCGGGAAGAGTACCTGAGCTCTGGAGTAGGTAACTCTAGATTCAAATCCTTGGTCAGTTAATTATTAGTCATATTACCTTGAGCAAGTGACCAATTTTCTCTGAATCTCAGTTTCCTCATCAGTAAGATGATCTGATTAAATTCTCCCTTAAGTGAATGGTATATGAGATGAGGTAATATGTTAAATGTTTATAGTATAAAAAGCCAAAATCATAGTTTGCTTTTTTTTTTTCCATAGTTTGCTTTTAACTTGGTTATGTCTGATCACATGACTCAGAAAAAATTCCACTTATTAAAGCCTTCAATTACTGAAATCCATAAAGTAGCAAGAAATTATGAAATATTCACATGCTGAGGTAAGCCACATCCTGATTTTCATGATCAAAAATAGGAATTTCTTATTTTTACTAAAATTGACTCAACTATAACCCAATATAACTGCAGACTGTCAAACAATTATACCTCAGTAAAGTGAACAACTGCAAGAAATGGATAAATTCCTAGAAATGTACAATCTGCCAAGACTGAATCAGGAAGAAACAGAAAATATGAACAGACTGATTACCAGTAATGAAACTGAATCAGTCATTTTAAAACTCTCAACAAACAATAGCTTCCCAGGTAAATTCTACAGAACATTTTAAAAAATTAATTTATTTATTTTAATTGGAAGCTAGTTACTTTACAATATTGCAGTGGTTTTTGCCATACATTGACGTGAATCAGCCATGGGTGCACATGTGTTCCCCATCCTAAACCCCCCTCCCGCCTCCTTCCCCATCCCATCCCTCTGGGTCATCCCAGTGCACCAGCCCTGAGTACCCTGTTCTCATGCATCGAACCTGGACTGGTGATCTATTTCACATATGGTAATATACATGTTTCAATGCTATTCTCTCAAATCATCCCACCCTCGCCTTTTCCCACAGAGTCCAAAAGACTGTTCTATACATCTGTGTCTCTTTTGCTGTCTCACATATAGGGTCACTGTTACCAACTTTCTAAATTCCATATATATGTGTTAGTATACTGTATTAGTGTTTTTCTTTGACTTCCCTCTATGTAATAGGCTCCAGTTTCATCCACCTCATTAGAACTGATTCAAACGCATTCTTTTTAATGACTGAGTAATATTCTATTGTGTTTATGTACCACAGAACTGACTCACTAGAAAAGACCCTGATGTTGGGAAAGATTGAAGGTGGGAGGAGAAGGGGACGACAGAGGATGAGATGGTTGGATGGCATCACCAACTCAATGGACATGAGTTCGAGTAAACTCTGGGAGTTCATGATGGACAGGGAGGCCTGGCGTGCTGCAGTCCATGGGGTTGCAAAGAGTCAGACATGACTGAGCAACTGAACTGAACTGAAGTCAGGGAGTTGGGACAGGCACAAAACTTACCAGCAGGAGATGCAAACTTCAGCAAAGCACTGTGGTAGCCCAGAGTAATCAAGATGGACTCTTTTCCCACATAGCAACATCCAGTGTCCCTGCTGAGTGAGCATCTGAAGACACAGAGGCCATCAGCTATAAAAGGAAGGGGAAAAAAAGGATGATGAAATTCATTTTGAGCTCTGTAAAAAAGATTCAGCCAATCCTACATTTCTGTTTTCAAGGCTCCCCATTTCTATCTTCTTAATATAATATAGCGACTTCACTTTCACTTTTCACTTTCATGCACTAGAGAAGGAAATGGCAACCCACTCCAGTGTTCTTGCCTGGAGAATCCCAGGGACGGGGGAGCCTGGTGGGCTTCCGTCTATGGGGTCGCACAGAGTCGGACATGACTGAAGCGACTTAACAGCAGCAGCAGCAATGTATATGTAGACCTATGTGAACATGAGCAGGAATGCAACCATGACCAAAAAATAATTCTTCACATATGGGCTAATACAGGGCTCAAAACTGCCTCTTATCTCTTACCTCTGTGTACATCATTCCATTCCCTACAACTCTTTATTCCCCAAAACATTCTGTATTTCTTGACACCATTCCAGGAGAGATCAGGTAATGGTTTTCCAGGTGATTCTGGAGCACCGACTACATGCCAGAGATTTCACAACAAATCTTCACTGTATGTATCATCACTGGCAATGTTAGTTGAATACCAGGAAAAGAGTTTAGGTCCAAATACACACAGCTAATAAGTGGCAGAACTAGAATTCAAACCCAGTTATTTTACTCCTAAGCATGTTCTTCCTACTGCAATGTGCAAGTATGATTAAAAAGGGAGATTCGTTTCTGCAAGCAGAACCTGTGATAAGGGGCTATGGTCTCATTCGATTCACCCATGGACAATTGGGAAGTAGCTCTCAATTCTTCTCTTTACTGGGCAGACAGGCCTAGGTAGAAACAGCAATGAAACTTGCAGTTCTGTTTTCATCTTTGATATTTACTAACCTGGGAACTTCAATTACCCAATCACTACATTTCTTCATTATGTAAAATAAAAACAGTGATTCTTATTTCACAGGCTTTTTTGTGAAGACTGAATAACAAAGGTAAATAATTTCTAAAATCCTATTAAAACAAAAAAGCGTTATTATTATTTCTCTCATTATAAAGTAGATCTTAGTTTCTATTCTTAATGGTTTGCATTCTCCCTAACAAAATTAAATAAGCGTGTTAACTGAAAAACATAATGATATATAAAATTCTACACATGAGCATGTGCATATTCAAAACACACACACACAGAGTTAAAATGACAAAATATTTTCAAATATTTTCATGCACTATTTCAGTTAAGTGAGCACCTCCTAATGGAGGCATTCACAAATATTTTTCACAAAACATCTTGGCTGATTAAATAGTACAGATGTTTTGAAAACATTTTCCTGGCATAAAACATGACTACAGGTTTAGATGTTATGACACAGGGAGTGTCTCAAAGGCATAAGTGTCTCCCTGCAGAGAGACTGCCGTCAATGCAGATACACAAGGACAGAGTTTGGAGTCTTTTAAACAATGTTTTCTTTTTTTTTTAAATCAAAAACTCCTTCAAGAAAGCAGGATTTCTAGCATTCACCAGTTATTTCTTCGATGGTTTCAGTTCAGTTCAGTTTAGTTCAGTCGCTCAGTCATGTCCGACTCTTTGCGACCCCATGAATTGCAGCTCACCAGGCCTCCCTGTCCATCACCAACTCCCAGAGTTTACTCAAACTCATGTCCACCGAGTCAGTGATGCCATCCAGCCATCTCATCCTCTGTCGTCCCCTTCTCCTCCTGCCCCCAATTCCTTCCAGCATCAGGGTCTTTCCCAATGAGTCAACTCTTTGCATCAGGTGGCCAAAGTATTGGAGTTTCAGCTTCAGCATCAGTCCTTCCAATGAACACCCAGGACTGAGTTCCTTTAGGATGGACTGGTTGGATCTCCTTCAGTCCAAGGGACTCTCAAGAGTCTTCTCCAGCACCACAGTTCAAAAGCATCAATTCTTTGGCACTTATCCTTCTTCACAGTCCAACTCTCACATCCATACATGACCACGGGAAAAACCATAGCCTTGACTAGACGGACCTTTGTTGGCAAAGTACCGTCTCTGCTGTTTAATATGCTGTCTAGGTTGGTCATAACTTTCCTTCCAAGGAGTAAGCGTCTTTTAATTTCATGGCTGCAATCACCATCTGCAGTGATTCTAGAGCCCCCCAAAATAAAGTCTGACACTGTTTCCACTGTTTTCCCATCTGCTTCCCATGAAGTGATGGCACTGGATGCCATGATCTTAGTTTTCTGAATGTTGAATAACAGAGAAGGAAGAAGGAATGAGGAGTCAAGGGTCCCGCAGTTCCTTGTCCCTACATGACTATTATAGTCTGTGAACTCTTTGTGGGCAGGGGCAATTTTACTTTATTTTTGTAATCAGTATCTTTTTCTCTCTGAATCAAAACCTAGACCAGTACCTGGTACTTAATATTTGTTGAATCAGTGAAGGTATTTCTCCATGTACTGATGGCACACAACCATAGAATGGGTAAAAAGCTTTAACTTTTATCTGGTTCAACTCTCCTTAGCCAAACAGGCGCAGACATTTTTTATTATTGTTTGTTTGCTTCATTGTAATTTGATTAGAATATAAATTGAGTAGCTTGTTTTCCTACTTTTGTAAATTATAAAATGTCTGTCTATATAACCTCTTTTCTTCATCCTCTTCCTACTCTGTTTAAATACAGATGGAGAACGTCTTCTTAAGTATGCAACAGAATTCAGAAAACACTGAAAATTTAAAATTTTTAAAACCTACAAATGGCAAAAAATTGTTAATACTTTAAACCAAATTTAAAAGCAATGATAAACAAGGAAAATACTTTCAAAAAATGTAACAAAGACTTAATACCCAAATCTACAATTAGCTGCAAAAGAAAATAAGAAGTGACCTACTGAAATTTTAGTAAGAAGGATTAACAAACAACTGGCAACTAGAAAAATGCTGATGCTAAATAAAGGTGAAAAAAAAAATAGAACTCAGAAATAATCAAATTGAAATATATGATAAAACAATAAGATCAAACTTTTTATGTCTCACTGTAAAAAATACAAACTGACAGTATCAAATATTGGCAAGGGTATGAGAAAACAGTGGATGGCAGCAATTTAGATATAAATTTCTATGCTCCTGGAGTACAGCCTGCCCATATGGTTCAAAATTTAAAACCTATGTACCCTTTGTCAGATATTTTAGTCATAATTTAATTTCTTCCAGCATGACTTTATCAAGTGTGGATAAATGTATATTCAAGAAGTTCATTTTAGAGCTGTTTATTACAGCTATGGAGTGTAAAGAAGCTAAGAGCCTGTCACTTACATGGTTGGTTAAATCAAACAAGGTACCTTCATATTAAGGTTGCAGAACAGCATGTATAATATTATTGTAACAACTTAACCTCATGTTGGCTTTCGGAGAAAGCTGTCCTAAAAGACATACACCAAGGACATATAGACATGCATCATCAGTGGTTTCCTCTGAATAGAGAGATGTGGGAACATTTTTACTTTTCCCCTCATTAAGTTCTCCCTTATTTGAATTTTCTGTGTGACCTGTACTTTTTATAATAATAATTAAAGAAAGCTATTTTCAACTGGTAAAAAGCAATCAAACAAAATGCACACTACCACTGCTAATGTAGTTACATGCTAACTACTAGTGTAATTACCACATACTCATTCTTGGTGAGGATTACCATTCCTTTGATTTGTTCATTTATTAGATCGATATTAATTGGTACCTCATTCATTCAACATAATAATTTAAGAATTCCTGCATTCAATATAATCATTTTAATTCTCATTTTAAACATAATTTATGGCAATGAATGTTTTATCATGTTTTTATTTGCTAATCTTCTATCTTCTAGTGTTTATTTCCTTTCTGCCCTCTGACTATGTTATACAGAAAACAAACATTCTAAATTATTTCTGCCAACTAATATGATTGAGATTAAAGTGCAGCTATTTTAGGGAAGAGTATATTAATAGAGAATTGTATCTTTTAAAATTTATATTAGAAAAATGAAGAAATACATAAATATTGTTGAAGAATACATACAAATCTAAGACCGGGAAAAATTCTATCAGTGAAAAGTAGGGGTGGTGAGGGAAATCATTTCCAATCTATCCTGAACTAAGGTACAGGACATCTATCTTTCTATCGAGCTGTTATTACTAGTAAAAATAACTACATTTGCAGAGCACTCTGACTCCCTTTACAAACATTGCATTTCACCTTTTCAGTGGCACGGAAGTCTGTATTCACTATCATTCGGCTTTTGAACTTAGATTTCATCAGAAACCCTCTTTGCTACATCTTCAAAGGGCAAGGCCTGACCTCTTGGTAGCAGCAGAGTAATAAGCGGAGTAAGTTCATGTGCACAAACTTTAGCTGATTTTAGCAAAGCCCGGAGCCTTGCTTCCTCCTTGAGGAAAGCCACTTGTTCCACCAGAGGACTCTCAAATGGAATCCACAGAAACAGTGAATCGAGATGCCTTACTCTATTCTCCACCTTAGCCTTATCTGACAAAAACTGCAAAGGTTCAGAAAGAAATTCAGGATCCAGCCAGTTTACAAGTGCATACAAGCAAACAGGGAAAGTGCCACTGGGAAACATTAAGAGAATTGTCTTTGCCTCTCTTAACCAATACTTCCCTACCTTTCCACATATATACCTCCAATCCTTTCAGCCTGTGAAAGTAAAAGTCGCTTAGTTGTGTCTCTTTGCGACCTCATGGACTATACAGTCCATGGAATTCTCCAGGCCAGAATACTGGAGTGGGTAGCCTTTCCCTTCTCCAGGGGACTTTCCCAACCCAGGGATCGAACCTAGGTCTTCCAAATTGCATGTGGATTCTTTACCAGCTGAGCCACAAGAGAAGCCCAAGAATACTGGAGTGCGTAGCCTATCCCTTCTCAAGTAGATCTTCCCAACCCAGGAATCAAAGCGGGTTCTCCTGTATTGCAGCCATAACCTTTCACCTTAGCAAAGGCAAAAGTTCAATCTCTACAGGAAAGCTAAAACACTAGTTGATCAAGAATATTAGGTATCAGGCATGGTCTAGAACAGATATTCTAAAATGTATTTTTATACATAAATTCCCGGACTGAAGAGTATTTATGACCTAATAATATGGCATTATGTCAATTCTTTGCTAAATAACCCTATCAAGAACTAGGAAGTTTGTCTATCTAAGGAATGTTTCCTGGACACAAATAACTAAAAAATAAAAGACTGTATGGGCAGCACTTGCACATATGGAATAAAGTATATAGACAACCATGCAGTTATTTTTTAACAAATTTAACTATGGAAAAAGAGTGTAAGGAAAAAAGGATAGGACTATGGACTCTCTTCTACCTGGTAAGGAGAATTTTCCATTTGAAAGATGAGATTCTCGGCTTTTGCTTGCTGGAGTAATGAGAGTGAAGAAAAACTGGAAATGGATTGATTGATTTGGGTTAAAAACAGCCTAAGGTTAATAGAAAAGAAATGAAGAGAGCAGGAAAATCAGGAGGAGGAGGAAAGGGATTTAAAGGTAGTTTTAGAGTTAAGAACTGGGGAACCTGCCGTATGTGAGAGACAGAAGACAAAGAAAAGGTGCTTTTAAGACATCAGTTTCAGACTGACAATGTGAATACTATCAGCAGCAACTATGACTACTGAAACAGGCATCTAATTGCTTTATTGTTGCTTTGGTTTAGGGTTTGGTTTGGATTCGTAAATGCACTTCCCTCCCTCTACATTTTGTTTTTTTATTATGCTAAGTCTACACTGTCAAATCATACAGTCCTTATATAATATATTATTCCCTATTAGCCCTCATTTAATAACTATCGAGTGTTCCCCACCAGTCCTATATTGATGTCTCTCTAGTCATTTTGGTTGTCCAAAGTCATTCTCTAGTAGTATCTTAGGAAGGGCTTGCTGAAACAATATTCCCTGAATTTTTGTGCACCAATCATTGTCTTTATATTTTTGAGGGTCAGTTTTTCTGGATATAAAATTCTTATCTCACATTTTTTTTTTCCTCTGAAGTTCTTTAATGTTACTTCATTTTCTTCTAGCATATAGCATTACTGTTAAAAAGTCTAATGATAATCAGACTTTCTTTCCCTTAACAGGTTATGAATAATGTTGTCTCAATTCTAAAGTTTTTCTCTTTCTTTAAAAGGTCAGTAATTTTTACTAGAAGTGTCTTATGCTGGCCATTCTAGGTCAGTATTTTCAGGTATAAATTTTACTCTATCAGTATATATTTTCAATTATCTCAGCAAAATTTTCTGAACTGTAATTTTTGTATTTGTTTCTTTGCTCTGATATCTTCTTCAGAGATCTTTATGCATACATTGGATCTTCTTTACTTATGCTTGCAATTTTCCTTTGAATTCTTTTTATCTGTTTTATATTCCCTCTTATATTTAAAAGCTTTCCATCTTTTCTTCTTCATTTGATATAATTTTTTCCCTTCTCTTCAGTCTTCATTTCTAAAATCAGTATTTTTTAAATTATTTTATTTCTGATTGCTCCTTGAATTTTTTTTCATTTCTAAGCTTTTCAAATTCTGATTTATATTATTATTTCATGTCCTGTATAATGTTCCTAACTGTTAATTTGTCCTGCAAATTAATCTTACATATTTTTGGAACATACCTTTATAGTATGCTTTCACTGTTGGTAGAGATGTTAGTCTGCCTTTTTCTCTTAGAGTAAGAGCATGGAATTTGATCTCCATACTTTTCCATTGTTCATTTTAATGTAAACACAATTTTCCTGAACTTTTAGGAGGACAGTAGTTACATATATAGTTTTATAGGAAACTATCAAATTCTCTTCCATAGTGATTGTGATATTTAACATTCATATCAACAATGGAAAAATAATCCAGTTTCTCCACATACTCATAGTGTAGCAGTATCTTATTGTGGGTTTAATTTGCACTTTCCTAAGGTCTAATAATGGAGAAGGCATGGCAACATGACTGAGAGACTTCACTTTCACTTTTCACTTTCATGCGTTGGAGGAGGAAATGGCAACCCACTCCAGTGTTCTTGCCTGGAGAATCCCAGGGACGGGGGAGCCTGGTGGGCTGCCATCTATGGGGTCGCACAGAGTCGGACACGACTGAAGTGACTTAGCAGCAGCAGCAAGATCTAATAAGGGCTTCCCAGATGGCTCAGTGGTAAAGAATCCGCCTGCCAAGGCAGGAGATGCAAGAGACCTGGATGCTAATGATGCTGACCATCTTTTCATGTGTTTATTTACCATCTGAATATTCTCCTCAATGAATGTCTGTTTATGTTATCTGTTGTTGTTGTTCAATTGCTAAGTCGTGTCTGACTCTGTGACCCCATGAACTGCAGCATGTCAGGCTTCGTTATCCTTCACTACCTCCCTGAGTTTGCTCACGCTCATGCCCATTGAGTCGGTGATGCCATCTAACCATCTCATTCTCTGTCACCCCCTTCTCCTACTGCCCTCAATCTTTCCCAGCATCAGGATCTTTTCCAATGAACTGGCTCTTCACATCAGGTGGCCAAAGTATTGGAGCTTCAGTGTCAGTCCTTCCAATGAATACTCAGGGTTGATTTCCTTTAGGACTGACTGATTTTATCTCCTTGCTGTCCAAAGGACGCTCAAGAGTTTTCCCTAGCACTGCAATTCAAAAGTATCGATTCTTTGGCGCTCAGTCTTCATTATGGTCCAACTCTTACATCCATACATGACTACTGGAAAAACCATAGCTTTTACCCATTTGCAAAATGGATTGGTTTGGGTTTAACTATTGAGTTCTTCATATATTGTGGGTACAGTCCTTTAACAGATATGTGGTTTGCAAATATTTTCTCCCATTTTGTAGTGTACCCTTTATTCCTCTTAACAGGATTTTTCACATAGCAAATGCTTAATTCTGATAAAGTCCAATTATCAAGTTTTCCTTTTATTAATTATCTTTCAGTGTCTAAGAACTCTCTGCCTGAGTCCTTTGATCTTGCTTGTTCTACGGTTTCATTACATTCTAAGTGGACAACAGTGACAGTCTCTTCACTGTTATCTGCCCTGGTAACTGAAAATGAGTTCACACTACTCCAAGCTGCCAGGTTACAATTAATGAAGCACACACGCAGTCATTGCAATGCTCTGCTCAAACCTTCAAAGATTCCCCACTGAATATTAAAGTACAGAGCTTCCTGCCTGGAATTGTAAATCCCCCAAAATCTTTCCTACTTCCGCCCAGCCAATCCACAGCTCCCTAAACACATACCATACTCCAACCAGACTAATTATCAGCTGCTCTGCAAGAAGAGTTTATGATTATGGTGACAGCAGAGATGTGAATTAGAACAGAACTTCTAAAGTGATATAGAAAATCAAATCTGCCACTGTAAACATTGCCTAATTTACCACTGTCCTTATCAAACACCATCACCGCCATGGCACCTTTCCTGATTGCCCCCAACTGGCACATGTTATCTCCCCGCCCGGGTCGGGAAGATCCCCTGGAGGAGGAAATGGCAACCCACTCCAGTACTCTTGCCTAGAAAATTCCATGGATGGAGGAGCCTGATGGGCTACAGTCCATGGGGTCACAAAAGAGTCGGACACGACTGAGCGACTTTACTTTACTAACAGAGGTTCAACAGCACTCTGTTACAGCACTTAGCTTATCCTGCCATTTGCAGCCCAATTTTAACTATTCTGCAACGTGTCAGAACTTCCACGGGCAGAGATTGTGTCCTCCTTTCTCTGATTCTTCTGGAGGAACTGATACATAGCAAGGACTGTCAAACTTTAACTTGACAGGAACCACTATCAACATCACTCCAGTTTGGACACATCTGGTGTGTTTGCCATATTTACTGCTGAAAACAAATCTTGAGGACAAACTCAACTCATCTTCCTAGCCTTTGAATAAGCTTAAACATATTTTTAATCAGTCTCTCTTTTTTCCACATTCTTCTCTCCACACATAACCACAGCAAAAAAAAAAAAAACCCCAAAAAAACAAATAAACACTGAAACCAACTTCATAATGAAATTTTAAACACCTCTGCGACCAATATTTTCAAATCAGAAGGAAGTAACATCTCATACTGCCTTTTAATGAAGGAGTATGCCATGTCCCTAACAACTCCCTAGGAACCTACTGCTCCCTCAAATTTATTTGCAATGCTTCTCTGAGTAATCCTTCAGCTGAAATTTTTCAAGGTAGGAAAATGACTAGGGGCCAGAGAGCCATGGATACATGGAATTCTAGAAAAGGGAGTAGTGGGTCTTGTTCTTCTTTTAATCTCAAAATTTCCCTATCAAATACATGTTTATTGTTTCCAGAACACCACTCAGCACATAGAATATGACTGGTACATACTTAATGAATTAAACAACACAATCATTACAGTTATAGAAGCCATGGCCACTTTTAAACCACACAAAAATAAAGAAAATGAAATAGAGCAGTATGGATATCAAAGTGTCAGTCAAACACTTGGTACTTTCACTCAACTTTTTTTTTTCCAACTCCTGCAAATGGTTTGGAGCTTTTGGTTAATGAAATGTTTTTCCTGTTATGATATAAAATCAAGGAAAAGTCCACTTTCTCTTTACTCCATTAAGAATGTAAACTTCTTAATTCTTCCAACCTTCCCTGAAGAAGCTGGTCATCTCAGGTTTAAATTTAAACTTCATTGTGAATGTCTCTACAGGGTCTAAACTAAATATTGTAGCATCTCCTTTCTTCCTGGGAAGCGTTTTCTCCGATCTCCAGCTTTCTCCTTGTGGTTTCTAGAGACTATAGACTCTTCTCTTGAAGTTACTCAGTCAGGGATAATTGCTCTGATGCGGACTCACTGACTATAACAACAGAAAAGTGAGAACTTTCAATGAAAGAGTATAAAATAACAACTCTGCTGTCAAGAACTGTTGTGCAGATTCAGTTTTGTTTCTGCCCTGCAGCAGATGTGGTGGAACCAGATGTCTGTAAGCTATGGCTTGGGGATTCACTCATACATGCACATAGCACTAACATTTACCAGCATCTGCTGTAAACCAGTCACTACTGATTGGCACCAGGGAAAGATGCAAAGATAAACTGCAGACACAGCCTTGAGAGAGCTCACAGTGCAAGGAGAAGAGGTCTGTTCACAAGTTATGGTCCCTGAGAGAAACAAGCAACTAATTTTGCCTAGGAGATCCCTCATGGGAGACATGACACTGGGCAGGAGCCCTGGAAGAAAAGTAAGAGCTTTCCAAGCAGAAAGGAAAGAGGGGAGAAAGGTCACGCTGCAAGCAGAGGGAACAGCCTTTGTAAAGGGCTACTGAATGAACACGTCATGAACGAGGACAGCAGACCTGGATGGTCCACCTCACCTGCAGCTGGAATAATTAATGTTAAGACCTCAGTCTGAATAGCGTAACTGGAAAAGGGATTCTGTTTTAAGTCAAATAATTTTGCCCTACACCTTCACTTTATAAAGGAATTCTTTTTTTTTTTTTTAATAAAAGGCACTAAGAGACTTGATCCAACACAGCACCTGCATTTTTACTACAGTCATGGAAGGATCCCTAAATGTTTAGATCAGCACTTTTTATAGAACACAATGCAAATTTTTAAATAACTGAATTACTTTTTTAACTTTACAAAACATAAATAAGTGGAAACAGGATGGTTTATTCAATAATTGTGTGGATGCAACTGGATAAACATTTAAGGAATAGAAATCATAAGATGTTTATCTGTTACTTCTCTCCCACTCCCCCCCAAAATTAAGGGTTTGTTAAAAATTAAACCACAAAGATATTAGAAGAAAATATAGGTCAGCTGCCATATAAACTTGGGCTGCAGAATATGTGTGTATATTTTCCAGACATGATACTGAGGCAGGAGATAGATGGCCCCAGGCTGAACAGTTTCTCCCCTGTAGACAGAAACTCCATGAAAGCAGGGTAACGGAGGAGGCCAGGCCCTGCCAGGTTAAGAGACAAAACACCACGCATTCCTTATTTTCAAAGTCAAGGAGACCTCTCCACCTTCACATGCGCAGACAGGCTCCCTGGAGGTCAAAAAGGGAGGGCGTGCCACCCCATAATAAGTGATATCAACTACCCACAGGCCTCTTTGCTAGAATCCATCTTGGCTAATAAGAGATGGACACGCACATTGGGAGGACCCTGAGATATACCTAATACACTCAGGACCAGGCAAAGCAGGGTGACTGGCCAAAGGAAACCCAGAAGAAACGCCCCATAAAAGTGATTCAAACTCCCAGAAAGGCACAACTCTCTGAGCACGCCCATGTGTCTATCTACATACACTGTACTCTTTTTCCCTAGTAAAGACTACTTGCTTCACTGCTGTCTATCTCTACTTGGAAATTCATTTCTACACAACTGATGGGCCAGGGCCTTGTCACTGGTTTCTGGTGGCCTAGTGGCGAGGATTCAGGACTCTCACTTCCTTAGCCGTACTGAAGCCTTGCTTTTTATTTTTTCAGGGAAAAAACCAAATACATTTGACAATCTATTCTTTTAAAAGCTCATAAACTTAAGACAAATTATAAAATGGAAACATACCACAATATATAGCAAAAGAACAGTATATTTTTGTTGTTGTTGTTTTTGTTAAAGACCCACAAAGAGAGAAGCAACGTTTTTGTCTATTCGACTCATGAAGACGTTTTTTACGAATGTGGGTTAAAACAGAGTAACAATACTCATACAATGAGAGTGTAAATGAGAATATCTGGGGAGGAAAGCTTAATAATATATATATCAAAATCTTTAAAAGTAATCATGCCCTTTGACTCAGTAATTTTAGATTGATAAGTTTACTCTGAGACTATAATAAAGACTGTGTGGAAAGACTTAATTATAATTCATTATAGTGCTATTTGTACTTTCAAAAAAATGGAAAGATTTTAAATGTCAAGCAATAGGGGATTAATTAAATAGATCATGGTAATCCCCATAAAGGAACACCACAGAATTTTCAAAAATGTTATCATGGATAGTTGTTCCTCATATATTCTAAAGAATAAAATTTTTTTTTCTTTTTTTTTTCTTTTTTTTGTATCTGACTCTTGCGACCCCATGGACTGTAGCCAGCAAGGCTCCCCTGTCCATGGAATTTTCCAGGCAAGTATACTGGAGTGGGTTGCCATTTCCTACTCCATATTCTAAAGAATAAAATATTTTGTGTAACTCTCATTTTTTAAGGGAAAAATTATATGAAAGTGCCTGGAAACATAGGCAGTGAATCTTTAAGAGCATTTTTTTTCCCTCTGGTAGGTAGAATAAAAGGTAATCTTGTCTCCATTATTTTATTTTTCATTAATTAATATGTATAGCTTTTTCATAAGAAAATACAATAAAGCTTATTTTTACAAAAAGATAAAAATACAGCATATATCTCATATGCCTTAAAGTGGTAGTAATCACTTAGCGTTACACTGAACTGGAAAGAGCGGAAAATGAATCATGTGTGTGTACAACCCGACACTGAAATTTCCCTCCACGGAATTGTTAGAATGTATTTGACACTGAACTCGGTAAGTACACAATGAAGAATGACAGCGTTAAGTCTGAGTGTGCCTATCTTCCTACATTTCCCTAAAAATTCACACAGGTTTCCAAAAACAGGAGTGTAAATTCATATATAGTATGGTATTAATGCACATTTTCCTAACTCACTATTATTTAAAAACACCATGCTGTATTTTGAGTAGTGAGCTCTCCTAACTTGACCATCTGCCTTTTTTTCTTATCTTGAAATCTTTATCTGTTTAAAATTTTTCTGATAAATCCAGAACATGAAACCTATGTATATATGAAACACTCTGAATGTCCAGACACTCACAGACAGAAGGTCATTCTCTGAAAGACCACTGAATAAAAATTTATCTTTCCTGCTTTTTTTCTTCTGTCATATTTCTAATCTAAAGTTTCCATCACTGAAATACTTGGGGAGGACCAGTCTTCAGACCTGTACGCCTTGAAATACTTTGCTAAAACATCTATACACATTCATATATTTACATTCATAAAATAGATCATATGTATTTGTGGGTTTAAAGTTGTAGTTGGCAATAAAGAAAAAATAATTAATGGCAATTTGGAACATTTCTCATCCAATTATCAAATCATATACATTTTTTAACCTAGATCTCCTTCATGTATTCAACACTACCATTTGTATAAGGAGATTAAGGTATGCTCTGATTTCACCATATTGACAATTCTGTGAAAATATTTCTCATTGTAATAAGTCATCCTCCTGGTAAATTAATAACTGCACTCCATCATGGACTTAGAAAGAGAGCCCCAAATTATTATCTTTTCTCTTATATATATTTCAGTATTTTAAAGCTGGTTTTTAGCCCTTATATAATGTCACACATAAAAATTCATAGGAAAAAAAATTCATAGGAATGTTTATAAGCACAAATTCAGTTCTGAAAAGCAAGCATAGGTGGGCACTATAATATTCCAGGCTCTGCTAATTAAGATGGTAACAAAGAAGAGCAGGAAGAGTTTCTGCCCACTAGGGGTTCACAGTCTCAACTTCAAAGTGTTATAACATAAAGTATAACCATACAGTGTTATGGTGACAGTGTGTGCAAATGAAGAGTGCCTGCCCAGAATTGGGAGCGGAGTGAAGAAGTTCCAAGGGATTTCCAGGAGATTATTCTAAATTGAGGCTTAAAAATGACTAGTCAGGGAAGCGAAAATGAAATTATCCAGGCAGAAGAAACAGCAGGTACAAAGGCACAGAGGCATAAAGAAGCAGAGTATGTAGGGGAAATAACATTAGTTTGATGTTGCTGGAACACAAAGTGTGAGGCCAGGAAAAACAGGAGGAGGAAGTTGGCAGGAGCCTCATATTCATGTTCATCCATCAGGCTTCAGTTGAAAGAACAGAAATCATTCTAACTAGATTAAACAAAAGATATTTAGTTTAGAGAAACAGGGCTTAGAAAATCATTGGAAGAGTTTTGTAAGCAGCTTCTAGGCTGACCTTTAAAGACTGATCCCGACAGCAATCCCTCCCAAAAGACCCTCCAATGAGGCTGCTATCTCTGACATAGTCAGAAACCAGAGAATCTAGAAGCTTCTGCTACAGCTGCTGGCTACAGGGTTACACAACTCCAGCTGCAACTGATGTCAGCAAAATGAGCACTTCAGCTCTAGTTTTCAGCACCAGATCCTGGGAACTCTGCTGCCTTTGCCACTTAAAAACATAATAAATATAAATTCCAAATGTGTTCGTGGTAGGAAGACCAGAAACATTGCCTTTGCATCACTTCTGGCTTTTAAAAAAAACTCTCCCAGACTCACCCGCTTGGTGGAAACTCTCCAGCCTCTAGAGTGCATGAAGGCTTGCTACTGAAGTTATAAAACAGATTCAAGCCATCAAAAGTATAATCTTCAGTACACTCTGATGAGAAGCCTGGGTTTCATCAAGGATTTTGTGTGTGTGTGATGTAACTCACATCCCATGAAATTCACCATTTTAGAGCAAATAATTCAGTGGGTTATTTAATTCCTAAGGTTGTATGACTATTATAATTCCAAAACTTTTTCATTACCCTAAAAAGAAGTCCCATACCCATCCTCAGTCACTCTTCATTCTTTTCTTCTTCTACCTTCTGCTAACCACTAGTCTGCTTCCCGTCTCTATGTATTTCTGTACTATGGACATTTTTTAAAAACAGACTCATGCAACATGTCTTTATGTCTGGCTTTTTTCACTTAGCATAATGTGTTCAGGGTTCATCATGCCATAACATGTATTAACACTTCATTTCTTTATATGGCTGGATAATAATCAAATGTATGGAAATACCATAATTTGTTTATCCATTCATCAGTTTATCTACTCATCAGGCAATGATTTCTTAGTTGGGTTGTTACCATGTTTTTCACTTTCATAAATAATGCTTCTGTGAACATTCTTGTGGAAATCTTTGTTTTAAAATATGCTTTCAATTTTCTTGGGATTATACCTAGGAGTAGAATTGCTAGGTTATCTATGTTTAATTTCTTGAAGAACTGTCAAACTGTTTTCCACCATAATTATACCATGTTGTATTCCCATCAGGAATGTATTGGGCTTCCAATGTCCCTACATATAACACTAGCTATTATCTGGTTATTATTATTATATTATCATTATTATTGCCATGCCAGTAGATATAAAGTGATATCTCACTGTAATTTTCATTTGTATTTCCCTACTGACTACTGAGGTAAGTAAGCATCTTTTCATGAGGTTACTGGCCATTTTACATCTTCTCTGGAGAAATGTCAATTCAAATCCTTTGCCCATATTTTCTCCCATTCTGTGTGTTGTCTTTTTACACTATCTTGTAATTTCCTTTGAAAACAACAGAGACCGTCGGATTTTTTTTTTTTTTAAAGAATTGCACTGAATCTGTAGATCAATTTGGTGAGTACTTTATCTTAATAATAGTCTTCCAAAATCATCTTAGTAAAATTTTCTTCCAATCTATGAACACAGGATGTCTCTGCAATTATTTGTCTTAAATAATTTGCAATTATTTAACCTCTTTCAACAATGTATTGTAGTTTTCAGTATACAAGTCATATACTTCTGTTTAATTTATTCCTATTTCATTAAAATAAATTGGAATTTTTAAAATATTATCTTCAGATTGTCCAGTGTATAGAAATGCAACTGATTTTTGCGTACTGATTTTGTATACTGCAAACTTGCCAGAATCCTTTACTAACTCAAACACTATCTTTAGTAATGTATGGGTTCCTTGGGCTTTTTTTAATACACAAATATTTTTACTTCTTCCTTTTCAATGTGGATGCTTCAATTTCATTTTCTTGTTTAAATCTCCTGTACAATGTTGAATAGAATCAGTGAGAGGAAACATCCTTGATTTGTTCTTGATCTTCGGGGGAAAGTTTTTAAGTGTTTCACCATTAAGTATGATGTTAGCTGTGGTCACCAAGGATTCTAATCAGTAGTCTGAAGAGGTACAAGATTGGAAGCACAGACATGCAGGTTAACACTGGGAGATCTATGTTCTCTGAATTACAAATTAAGGCCAGTTTTATTATCACTACGTCCCTAGTGTCTGCTAGCTTTTTCTGTAGAGTCTTTCTCTATACTCTAGATTCTGTGCAAGGAAGAGATGGATTCCAGCCTCCTCTTTCCAGTGAGATCACTTTTTCCCAGCTCTCCACCACCACCAGGACAAGTAAGATGCTACCTCCTAATTCCAGCCACTAAGATAACAGTTCTCCAAGAAAATTTTACTGACCTCTTCGCTGTCACACCACCAGGAACTATAGAAGAGATTAATGCCTAGTGGTCCCCAATCTCAGGACTTTTCCCATTGTGCCTCACCCTCCCATTAACCTCACAGAGTATGAGAATTTCAAGCCTCCCAAGTCTCTCATTTATCCTGCCCAGCATTCCGTAATTCCATGGCCCCCAACACCCTGTTACTATGTCTCTGGTCTTTTTCCCCATAACCCTGATCTGCTATTTGAAGCTCCCCTCATCCCCTTGTATAACAGAAACCTGGCTGACCTGTAATGAGCCCACTTCTGCAGGCCTCTCAATTAAAAGCTATTTTTCTTTCTGACACCCCTGAGGTATTACTTATCTATTGCTGGCAACAAATCCCCACAACCTTAGCAGTTTAAACTGACACAAGTTTATTAGCTTACAGTTCTGGAGGTGAGAACTCCTTTTCTCCATGACTGGTTCCTTTTTCTCACTCAAATATCAGTTTCAACATCACTTTCTAATAAAGCCACCTTGCTGCCCCCAATCATTCCATCTTCAGTCTCTCAGTGACTGTTACATTAACCCTATTTTAATTCCCCATATTTACCACTGTCTGAATTTTAGCTTGTAAGTATATATATATATATATATATATATAAAATATGCTCTCCATTAAAATATTTATTGGAATCTTTCTTCCCCTTTTATCAGGTAACTTTACCAAACTTTGTTATTGTAACTAACAGAGTTTTCAGTTGATTTTAGGTAAATACTCTGACATTTGAAAAAAAAAATGATAATTTTGTGATTTCCTTTATGGTACCTTTTTTAAAAACCTTATTTTGTTGGCTAAAACTTTCAATGACACCATGGAACAAATAGCAGTGGGAGTAGACATCTGCATCATTATTTTTTACTATTTGATTCATAGCTCTAGTTTGACCATTTAGTATGATGTTTGCTATAGACTTATGATACAAACTCTTTACCACGTAAAGAGTGCTTAAATTTTTAACATTGTTTGCTAATATTTTTATCACCAAGGAAGTTTGAATTTATCAGTTTTCAGCATCTATTTATATTTTCTTCTCCTTTAATACATTACATTAATGTGCTAAGTGCAGAATTTTATTTGTAGGTATTCACAGGTAATCTACCCCTGCAATTCTTTGATAAACTGACTTAAGAATTGTTAATTATCATTCTAAGAAGCTATTGCGCTTAATTTGTTAAGAGTTTGGTGTATTTTCACATCTTTATTCCTATGGAAGATTAATTTGTAGTTGCTTTGTTTGCTCTTTTGTCCTATTTGGCCATCAATAGCATGTTAACTCATCAAAATGAATACAGTGTTTCATGAAACTGATTAAAAAAAACTCTAACTTTGGATCAAGTTTAGTAACGTTGTAATTATCTCTTTCTTAAGGATTTTATAAAAGTCTCCCAATTAACTATCCCAGCCTAGTAAAAAATGGCATTTAACTTTTTTTCTCCAGAACTATATCCTTCATATCTTCCAGAATGCTCTCCAAACCATATGCTGGTTTCTTGCTTGAGCAAATTGCAAAGTGGGGTTTCTTAGTTCAGTCTACCCCAAAATAAGGAAGAGGCTGAAAGAGCAGATGAAAAGGTAAGACCTGGTGAGTCCACTTCAAGCTGTATTATTCTCTTTATCACTTCTACAGATTCGTCTAAATGAATAAATGCAAGATTATCCGCAACATCTGCTGTTTTCTTTTCTTGCCCTTTGAGTCCAGAGGCAGGGACTGGTTATGGATTAAAAGCTACTTACTCTCCGTGTAGACTCCTGGTCTCTGATATTTGTCAAGTCCCCACCATTCAGCTATACAAAGCATCAGAGGTCTGAGGAATTAACTCCATTGACACTTTCCCACCAATCAAAATGCTTCCTTTAACCTATTTCTTTTTAAGATTTTTATATTATGTTCTTTTCAAATTGCTCTTAACTAATCAAATATCCCTTCTGAAGTACATGGCTTATTGCTTTATGGTTTCTTTTCTAATTATGAGCAACATGAACCTTAGAAGAAATTGATCCTACTGTCTAATATTGCCACCATAAAGTGGTTCAGAGGAACTATAAATTGGTGTAGATCAGATAATTTCACACAGCACAACACAATACTTAAGTCACTCCAGTTTACATTTCACAAGTAATTAATCTTGAAAAACAACCAGCGGTTGTCCTGCTCAAACCTAGGCTTCAGGATGTTTTAATGAGTTATGACTATGGTGGCTATCTGGTTGCACCTGCTTTAATAATTTTCCAGATTAAAATTTATATGGTGGCTATCTGGTTGCACCTGCTTTAATAATTTTCCAGACTAAAATTTATGTGGTCATGCTATATGAAATAGAACATTATTCTGGCCTGGAGAATTCCATGGACTGTATAGTACATGGGGTCACAAAGAGTCGGACACAACTGAGAGACTTTCACTTTCACTTTTCATAATGAAAAATAATTTCAAAAATATATTTACATATAACTAAATCACTTTGCTGTACATCCGAAACACAACATTATAAATTAACTATAGTACATATAGTATATTCCCTGGATCAGAGAAAAAGCAAGAGAAGTCCAGGAAAACATTGCTTCTGCTTCATTGACTACGCTAAAGCTTTTCACTGTGTGGATTACAACAAACTGTGGAAAATTCTTCAAGACCCTGACCTGCCACCTGATCTATATGCAGGTCAAGAAGCAACAGTTAGAACGAGACATGGAACAACAAACTTGTTCCAAATTGGGAAAGGAGTACATTAAGGCTGTATACTGTCACCCTGCTTATTTAACTTATATGCAGAGTACATCATGCAAAATGCCGGGTTGGATGAAGCAGAAGCTGGAATCGAGATTGCCAGGAGAAATATCAATAACCTCAGAAATGCAGATGACACCATCCTTATGGCAGAAAACGAAGAGGAACTAAACAGTCTCCTGATGAAAGTGAAAGAGGAGAGTGAAAAAGTTGGCTTAAAGCTCAATATTCAAAAAACTAAGATCATGGCATCTGATCTCATCACTTCACGGCAAATAGATGGAGAAACAATGGAAACAGTGACAGACTTTATTTTCTTGGGCTCCAAAATCACTGCAGATGGTGACTGCAGCCATGAAATTAAAAGAGGCTTGTTCCTTAGAAGAAAAGCTATGACCAACCTAGACAGCGTAGTAAAAAGCAGAGACATTACTTTGCCAACAAACATTCATACAGTCAAAGCTATGGTTTTTCCAGTAATCACGTATGGACGTGAGAGCTGGACCATAAAGAAAGCTGAGTGCCAAAAATTGATGCTTTTGAACTGTGGTGTTGGAGAAGACTCTTGAGAGTCCTTTGAACTGCAAGGAGATCAAACCAATCAATCCTCAAGGAAATCAGTCCTGAATATTCATTGGAAGGACTGATGCTGAAGCTCAAAACTCCAATATTCTGGCCACCTGACGCGAAGAACTGACTCACTGGAAAAGATCCTGACGCTGGGAAAGATTGAAGGTGAGAGGAGAAGGGGACGACAGAGGATGAGATGGTTGGATGGCACTGCCAACGGATGGATGTGAATTTGAGCAAGCTTTGGGAGTTGGTAATGGACAGGAAAGCCTGGCGTGCTGCAGCCCATGGGGTCGCAAAGAGTCAGACATGACTGACTGACTGAACTGAACTGACAGTGCATAAGAAAAAAATAAATAAAATCTTGAAAGTAGCCAGTGAAAAATGACACATAAGATACAACAGTACAGCAATTTGAATTATCAGTGACTTCTATCTGTAATTAACAGAGTTCAAAGATAATAAAACATCTTCAAAATACTGAAAGAAAAAAAATAGCTACGAACCCAAAATTCCATATCCAGAGAAAATATTCCTCAAAAATGAAAGCAAAATTTAGATATTTTCAGATAATGGAAAACTGAAAGAATGTCTTTCCAGCTCATCTGCATTATAAAAAAAAAATGTTAAAGGGAAATTATAGCAGATGAAAACCTGGATCTTCAGGAAGGAAAGAAAAACAGAGATAGTAAATGTATAATTTTAAAAGATTATATTCTTCTAGATGGTTTAAAATAAAATGTATAACACTGTGTTCAGATACAGTGACACAGTTTACAACAAATGGAGATGTAATACATATAATAAATGTATCATAAACAATAGGAGAGTAAGTGGAACTCTACAGTTGCAAATTTTACATAAGTGGTACAATAATAATTATAATAATAAGCATACTATGAAAAGTTAGAATGTATAATTTCTAAATCCCCTCCTAAAATGGCAAAGAGTTATAGCTATAAAGTTAATAGATAAATTTAAGAGGATTTATTTAAAAGATTCAAATAATCCACAAGGCAGCAAGGTAGAAGAAACAAAGGAACTAACTGCAAAGGGACAGACAAATAAGAAGACAGAAGTAAATCAACCATATTGATAATTAAATGTCAATGAAGTAAGCATTTAATTAAAAGGCATAGTTTATCAGAACTGATTGAAGACCAAAACCCAACTATCTGACCTCTACAACATTTTAAAATACATGTATGTACAATCCATAAGCACATGGCTGGAGTAGGTACACTGATATAACTTATAAAGTATACTTCAAGGAAATAAAGATATTACCAGAGATAAGGCCATTTCACAATGTAATACGAACACTGCATCAGGAAGACAAATAATCATAAAAGTCTATGTACCTAGCAGCAGAGTTTCAAAATATCTGAAGCAAGAATGGCCAGAAATAATAAATTAAAAATTCAGTAAAAGCACAGATGATTTCAACAACACCAGCAATCACCCTGACATAATTGATATTTATAAAACACTCACCCCCGAAAGTGCTGAATACATATTCTTTTCACATATACAAAGTACTGTAACCAAGATAGAGCACACCATGGGCTATGAATTAAGTGTTGACAATAGTGAAAGGCATGAAATCATATTTAGTATGATCTCTGATCACAAAAAATTGAAAAGGAAATCAATAAACACATATATTAAAAAACCAAATTCAACACTTATATGAAATGAATAAGTATCTTGAAAAAACAACTTACCAAATCTGATACAAAAGGAAATAAAAAAATCTGAAGGCTCTATATATAAATGAATTTGATGTCAAATAAAGAAAAAATAACACCAATCTAATAAAATTTATTCAGAATAGAGAGAAGGGAACACTTCTTAGATAATTTTTGAGGCCAACATAACTGTAATACTTATTTGGAATAACTTCTGACAAAGCAGCAATGAAATTTAAAATAACATATCAATTTCCCTCACAAACCAGACACAAAATTTCTTAACCAAATAAAAGCAAACTGAATCAGTAGTATATAAAAAGGACAATGTATCAAGAGCAAGCAGGGTTCCCAAGGAATGTAAGGCTGGTTTAACATTCAAAAATCAATCACATAATTCACCACTTTGAACTGTAATGTTTCAATTAACAAAGAAAAGCCATTTGACATAATTCAGTAATCACCAATTATAAAATCTCTTAGCAAATAGAACAGAAGGGAATTTCCTCAATCTAACAAAGGGTATTTACAAAAAGCCTCAGCAAACATTATTTCTAGTGATTTAAAAAGATGAGTAGGCAAGTCACAGACTAGAAGAAAACATCTTCAGAACACACAGCTGGCAATATACCAGTACCAGGATTTAGAAAATACTACATTAAGTCCATTAAAAAAAGATAACCCCCCAAAACAGGCAAAAGACCTGAAATGATACTTCACAAAAGAAAATATGCACAGCAAAATAAGCACCTGAAAAAGTTCTCAACATCAGTAGGCAATAAAAACTATAACAAAATACATACTACCAAAACCCACAAGAATGGTTAAAATTAAGACTGAGAACACTTAATTGAGCATGTGAAGCATCCAGAACATTCATGCATAGTTTGTGGGAGCGGAAAATGGTCACCACTTAGAAATCTGGAAATTTCACTTTAGAAACCACTGGAAATGTCTTATAAAACTTAAGACCAATTCACTCTATGACTCAGCCTTTCCAATTCTAGCTATTTTCTCATGAGAAATGAAAATATATGCTCATAAAAAAGACTATGTACAAGGATATGTGGATGAAAAATGTCAGTGCCATATCAGTAAACAGAGGATGCTGCGGGTGTCAGCCACTATGGCCGCCGCCCGCGTCCACGGTGAGCCCTGAAGGAACTCAGGGTGGGGACAACCAGGCTGCCCCGAAGGCCACCAGGGTGTCAGCCGCTGCAGCTGTCTCCAGAGGTGGGCCCCGCGTCCTGGCTCCTCCCTTACTTCTTCAGAGCAGTCTGCAGAGCTACCCGAGAGGCTGCCTCTCAGGCTTGAGCTCTGAGAAGGTTCTCAGAATAAAACATAATTTCTCCACTTTTAGGTTGGGCTTTTCTTTGTTCAGCTGACAGATATTTACAGCCAGAATCTGGGAAGAGACCACGTGTCCATCAACAGAAATGTATAAACAAATTGAGGTATACGCATACAATGGAACACAACTCAGCAGTAAAAAGGAACTAAAATACTGATAGTCAACACAGAACGGATGAGTCTCAAAAATATTATGTCGAGTAAAAGAAGCTTTACACAAAATAATACATACTGCTTGATTCCACAAAGAAGACAGGCAAAACTAAATCAAGGTGGAAAGGATCAGAAAAGTGGTTGCTCCAAATGGGTAGTATCAACTGACATTAAGTTTAATTAAACTGATTTTACCATGAAGAGAGCCCACGAGAATATCTTGTTTTTTTCACCATTTTTAAAGGTATGCAATTGCAAATTGTAAAATGTTTATTAATCTGATAGTACCATTTTAACTTACATTTCTTTAAAGTCAAGAGTTTTCACATCTTTACAAATGTTTATAGGCCATTTCTGTTTCTGTGTTTACCTTCTGTGGTTACCTTTTCATATTTTTAAAAAATTAATTTATTTATTTTCATTGGAGGCTAATTACTTTACAATATTGTAGTGGTTTTTGCCATACACTGACATGAATCAGCCATGAGTGTACATGTGTCCCCCATCCTGACCCCTCCTCCCACCTCCCTCCCCATCCCATCCCTCAAGCTTGTCCCAGTACACTGGCTTTGAGTGCTGTTTCATGCATCAAACTTGGACTGCTGGTCTATTTCACATATAGATGTTTCATAATATAGATGTTTCAATGTAGTTACCTTTTCACATTCTTTATAGCTCAGCTGGTAAAGAATCCACCTGCAATGCAGGAGACCCCGGTTCAATTCCTGGGTCAGGAAGATCCACTGGAGAAGGGATAGATAGGCTACTCACTCCAGTATCCTTGGGCTTCCCTTGGGGCTCAGCTGGTAAATAATCTGTCTGCAATGTGGGAGACCTGGTTTGATCCCTGGTTTGGGAAGACCTCCTGGAGAAGGTAAAGACTACCCACTCTAACATTCTGGCCTGGAGAATTCCATGGACTATATAGTACATGGGGTCGCAAAGAGTTAGACACAACTGAGGGACTTTCATATTCTTCAGAATGTTTCCGATTGCTTTTTTGTTTTATTTCTTATTGCATTGTAAGAGTTATTTTATATGTTAAGAGATGTATCTATATCTGTCATTTCTGTTACAAATTATTTTTTCTCCTAAGTTGTTTTGTCTTTTGACTTATGATGGATATACACTCTGGTATAACTCTATGAATATTAATATAAGAAGAGATGGCAAGCTAACTGGATAAAAAAACCTTACAAGATTCACTAGGCTTCATTTACATTGGAAATAATTTGTCTGTATTGAAGATGAAAAAAATAAGACACTGATAAAATTTTTTAAGAAAAGGAATAGTGGTTGCTTTTGAGGGGGTGGGGAGGGCAAGACTGCAAAACTTTCAGGATTGATAGTAAGGTTCTCTATCTTGACAGAGACTGGGTTACACAGATAGAAGTACGTGTCAGAATTTATCAAATGGTACACATAAGATTTATACACTCCATTCGTGTATAAATTTTACCAAAAAAGAAAGAAAAACAGTAAGCAAGTATCAAGTACTTGTAAACAAGTAAAACAATAAACAAGTATTTATGATTTGCATGCTGAAGTATCTAGGGTGAAATGTATGGATGTCTACAACTGATTTTGAAACAGGTCAAAAACAAAAATATTTATGAATGGACAGAGGAATGGATTAATCAACGAATACATGATAAAGCAAGTATAGGAAAACATTAATGATTTAATCTGGGTTTTGTATAAACAAATGTTAACAATATAAAATTTTCAATAAAATATTTGGGGAAAGGAGGAAGTTTGATTGTACTTCTTGAAATTTAGGTGAACATATTCGAAAGCAGTATTATTTTTAGAAATGGAGGATTTGTGGCCATAATGACTATTTTTCTAAAGTTAAGTCATATTACTCTGAGTATAACCTAAAATGTGTAATTTGAAATAACTGTGCTTATATTACCTATTTTTATTAAAGCTATGTAAGAATAACTAATCTGTATCTACAGATAGAATGTAATTTTGAAAGGCATATTTTGAAAGCCAATTATGAATTGGTTTTGAATAACTGTCTTCCAAAGATGTAATTATTTACTTCAATCCAAACTTTTTTCATATCTGTATGTGTCAAGTTCTAATCATCTGGGAAGCTTAATGGGTTTCTATTTTTAATTGTTTTGAATAAAGCAATCTTTTTTTTTTATTCCAGTGTTTTCTATATAGGGAAGCAAAGAAAATAAGTTTAAATCATAATAGTTGTGTTAAACTAGAATTTCTAAGTGACAATTCTCATTTCTAGTGATTTTACCAGGAAAGAAAAATTTCTAACTTTAGGTTTTTACATATGACAGATTATTAATATCTTTGAATTATTTTAGATAGGTATATAAGAATATGGGTGTCTTCAGTGACTCAGTGGTAAAGAATCTACCTGCAATGCAGGAGATGCAAAGACATGGGTTCAACCCCTGGGTCAGGAAAATCCACTGGAAGAGGAAACAGCAACCTACTCCCGTTTATTTTTGCCTGTAAAATTCCATGGACAGTGGAGCCTGGTGGGCTACAGTTCATGGGGTCACAAAGAGTTGGACGTGACTGAGCACATAGTGAGAACTCCATGTGGCTCCTTAAGATATTAATATAATCTGTAGCTTCTTAGAACTGATAGTGTAAAACAAGGATGACAAGATACATGGTAATTCACTTATTGATACAGATCATAATAATCCATTAGGGCACTCTGTCCCACCCAGCCCAGGGCAGTTACGGAATCCTTCTCAACACCATGTCTAGCAGGCATTACTAACTAGTCAGAGTTGACCTAGAAGAAACTTAGTGAACTTGGCCCTTGCCCATCTGTCTTTGGGTCATGGAAGTGGTGATGTATTAGTCACTTTACTGTTAACTACAAACATGACTTGATAGTTACATAACTGAGCTCTGTTGACTGTGGAGGATTCTCTATGGAAACAGTCTGAATTGTTAAAGAATTTTCAAACTATGTAGCTGAAAATTCTCTCATGGTAGAAGCAAAATAATTCTCATCTTTTTAGCAAAACCAATTTGTGCAGCATTGAAAGCAATATTAACCAAGAGTCAAATGTGAAGACACTGGTAAGTATCATATTTCATTTAGTAACTTATATTCTATCTCATTTCCAAAAGGTTCTGAAGGTCCTCAGGAAATAAATAGCTCAAGAGATTTATTAGTTCATTTGTTTTCTTTTGTGTGGTTTTTAAAGACTGCGGAATCAAGATGTGAAAGAAACATGTTGCCTGTCTTATCAGTAAACAAAGGATATTGAGGCCATGGAACCAGCAGCCCCTGCAGCCACCCTGAGGGGATTCAGGATGGAGAAAAGCAGGGTACTGGTCCTAACTGGTTAAGGTGTGAATCAAAGGAAGGATTTCAATGAGCTCAGACTCTTGCATCTTCCCATACACAGAAAAGCACTAACTCACTAACTCGTCTGGTTTTCTTTAATTAATGGTATCTTTTGATGTTCGGACTACCCAGTCTTTGTTACAAAAGCTCTGATATATCCTGGCTTCTCCCTTACCTCTGCAGAGCAGTCCCTCAGAGCTACCTGAAAGCCTGTCTTCCAGGCTTAAGTGCTCAGTTTTGTCTGCCAAATAAAATATCATTCTCAACTTTTAAGTTGTGCACTTTTTTCATTCAGCAAAGGTATTTTAATTCAATTTGCTTCTATAAAAACCTACAGGCTGGAGTGACTGACAAAAGGGCAAGAGGTGATCTCTGACTCTGTTTAAAATAGACCAGGACTAATTAAACATGAGAAACAAGGACATTATTTGAGCTCCTGAGTCCTGCTATGCCTGAAGCCAATTCATTCTTGAAATTTTATTATATTAGTCTCTTTATTTATTGTAGTTTAAGATGTGATTTCGACACCTGCAACAAAAAGAGTCCCCGGAAAGAATCATTCTAATAAAAATACATATATAACTTGATAAAAAAGGGAATAAAGAACAACACTGAGGGAGCAAAAATAACATCTAAACATGCATGGAGAATTACATGTATCATAAAGTGTTCTAATTGCTTTATATGTGGTACTCATTTAATTCTCACAGCAAATCAATGATAAAAATGTTACTATTATTTCCCTTCTTTAGATAAGGATATTAAAAAACAAAAAAACTGAGAGATTAACCCACTCCAGTCACAAAGTTAGCAAACGAGAGCACTAGGAGTTGAACCCAAGCGGATTTGCTTCAAAACCATCTCTTAATCAATAGGTTAATCCACTTCTCTGCTTAAAGGTGGAGTAAAGACACAGCAACACATCCTTTAGTCACATATACTTGCTAGAAATGGGCTGTCAATTTGTTTCAGACTTTTTCATCTGGTTAACAGGTTACGCAAAGAGATGAATATAATCAGATATTGGTTCACGATGTCGAGAATACAAATATGTATCAATTACTCATAGATATCAGAGATACCATAGCTCAGTTGGTAAAGAATCTGCCTGCAATGCAGGAGACCTGGGTTTGGTTCCTGGGTTGGGAAGATTCCCTGGAGAAGGAAATGGCAAGCCACTCCAGTATTCTTGCCTGGAGAATCCCAGGAACAGAGGAGCCTGGCAGGCTACAGTCCATGGGGTCGCAACAGTCGGACATGACTTAGCAACTAAACCACCACCATCATCAGAGATACCTAAGAAATTCCTTTCTCTGAATGTTGAGAACAGAGTGATTTGCTGGACAACACTCTCAACAGATAAGAAATACCAGGCTAAATTTCATATAGCTTCTACTTATATTTCAACTTAAGTTGAGAATTTCAGGACAAATTGTAAATAAATCAAGTTACTCTTCTAGAGAGCAAAAGTAATGCTCTCCAGTCATAAACAGCCTAGTTTTATCAATGATAAAACTTAGTATATCTAGAGGAAGGGGCGAATTTGATTGTTTCAGACACGACCCTCCATGTATATTATTTTAAATTGTTGACTTATTGGCTTTTGTGAACTCCGGACAGCAAATGGTGTTACAGTCTCTCTCAAGAAACTACAATGCCCAATTTTCCTCTTTCCCCCCAAATGGAAGATTTACATGTTTTGATATTAAAAATTGAGTAGCTAAATCAAGTATCTTTGTCCCCAAAATAAGACAGTCCACTTCAAATGGGATGGACCAAAATAGATGATGGAATGTCACTGGATAAAGCTAACATATATTGAGAAAACAGCTTTGGATCTGTTCTAATCCAAAGAGCGGGGAAAGAACGGCACTCCAATGCTTAAAAGAGAGCACGGCTATGCTAGATTTCCCACCACCCCCCACCCCCACCGGAAAATTTTCAAAATTGGCATTATTGATTTTAAGTAACGCAACATCCTCACGAACCCTCTAAGATGAACCAGTTGCAAAACTAACCCCTAGGCAACACCCTGAGTTGACCTTTTGTATAGTTACTAGATATAAACCAATTCAACAACTTAGAATATCTGTTAAAAACAATGACCTTATTTGAGAAGTAGTTGATTATGAGCCATGGTTTGTTCTGACAGTAATTAGATATCTAGCAGGACCAGCTGTCAGTTGAGTTTAGTCCTATTTTATGACAGTAAAATCATCTCTCATTATTTTCCTTATCTGTCTAAAGGAATGTGATCCAAAACTGGGTTGACATCTTAAGATCAAGTTATAAGAGATCAAGGAATAAGAGAATAGGCCAAACTTCTCTCAGCTTTACAACACAAGGAATTATTATTTTCTGTGTCAGAAGATCTTTGCCTGCTCATTCTGACTTTTTAAAAGGGTATTTTTGAGCTCTATATAAACAATTTTAAAGTTTTTACTGAGGTTAAGCAAGTTAGCTAGCTCTTGTGCATAAGGTCAGAGAAAAGAGCAATAAAAATTCTGGAAAAGTTATACAGAGAATCCTGACAGATTTATCTATAAGGTTATAAAGAATATATTAGTGGTCTATTTTACACTAGCTCTATCTAAATCCCACCTGCTTTCCAAAGTAGGATAGTAACAGCCAACATACACTGACGTATAATTTAATAGCAATGTTCTAGAGATTTGGCAGTAATTACCTCATTTAATTCTAACAACCTATTAAGTTCAGCACTATTATAATCCAAAATTATAGATGATAAAACTGAGGCATAGAACTATGACTTAATCTGCCCCAAATCACACAACTAGAGGGTAGCTAAACAAACATAAAACCCCACCAGTCTAACTTTCAGATCATGCTCTAATCACTGTGCTGTGTTATATTATTTTGGTTCATGAAGCCAACATTTGTTTTTTCAGGGAGATTTAGAATTTATTTTGAATGGGATATCCAATACACTAATGGATCTACCATCTGGGGAGGAAATAGTTATATAAGGGCTTTTCTGGCTCAGGAAAGTAAAGAATGGCTCAGTCGGTAAAGAATGAGGCTCAGTTGGTAAAGAATCCCCCTGCAATGCAGGAGACTGCCTGCAACACAGTAGACCCAGGTTTGATCCTTGGGTTGGGAAGACCCCCTAAAGAAGGAAATGGCAACCCACTCCAGTCTTCTTGCCTAGAAAATCCCACGGACAGAGGAGCCTGCCAGGCTGCAGTCCATGGGGTTGCAAGAGTCAGACACAACTTAGCGACTAAACCACCATAGACAAATGTCCTTTTAATAAAAAAAGAATAGAGTACAGGCATCTATAGATTTAAAAAACAGATAAACTAGATTTCATCAAAATTAACAGCTTTTGGGCATCTAAAGACAATATCAAGAGAATGAAAAGAAAACCCAAAGAATTGTAGAACCTGTGTGGAAAGCATATTTCTGATAAAGGATCAATATCCAGAAGACATAAAGAAGTTACAACTCAACAATAGCAAAAAACCCAAACAGCCTAATTCAAAAATAAAGGGCTTAAACAGATAATTCTCCAAAGATGATACACAAATGGTCAAGAAGCAGATGAAAAGTTGTTCAACATCACTAACCACTGTGGAAACACATGTCAAAATCAAAATGAGATACTACCTCACATTTGTCGGGATGACTACTATAAAAATAAACAATCCCTCCCCCAAAATAACAAAAGTTAACGAGGAGTTGAAGACATTATAAACCTGTACACTGTAATGAGAGTATGAAATGATATAGTCACTATGGAAAACAATTTAGTGGATCCTCTCAGACTTAATCACTGATCCACCAATGTCATCCTAGATTTCAACACAAAAAATAATTTACAGCAGGGACTCAAAAGAAATCAAACTGTGATATATGAGTAAGGGTGGAGTCAGAGGAGGAGGACTAGGGGTAGAACCAAGGGCAAGGAAAAAAAGTTCTGATACTACAGCATGGATGAAACCTGAAAGCACTGAGCTACATGAGACAGACCAGACACAAAAGGACAACTACTGTATGGTTTCCCCGACACGAGATACCTAGAAGAAGCATTCTCACACAGACAGAAAGTCAGAGCAGAGGTGACCAGGACTAGGAGGAAGAAAGAGTAGAGGGGTATCATTTAATGGGCAAAGAGTTTCTGTTTGGGGTAACAAAAAGTTATGGAAATGGATAGTACTGGGACGGCCAAATGGTTTGTTCAGGTTGCTCCATTACATCTTACGAAAAAACCCAAATGAACTTATTGGCCAATCTGATGGTAATAGTTGTACACACTGTGACTGCACTTAATACCCCTAAACTAGACACTTAAAAATGGTTAAAATGCTAAATGTCATCTTATGCATATTTCACCACAATTATTTTAAATTAACAGAACCTACAATGGTTTCATCCAGGTGCTACTTCACCTGTAGAATTAAGCAGATAAATTATGAGATCAGAGCATAATTGGAAGAATTCGGCAAGTGTGACATCTTCACTGGCTGGCTTAACTCCTTGTAGAAGACATTAGTTGTGCCCAAACAGAAAGGAGCCTACCTCCTACAAAGCTCAAGCTGGTCAGCGGGCCTTGTTTTATGAAGTCAATTAAAGTAAGTCCCTCAGGGTCAGGTGAGATATGGGCAGCCATGATCCTCACACTGGGGTCCATGCCCTAGGAAAGTGAACTGACATTTACAATGACTGCTGCTTAAAGATTATTACAAGAGTATCTGAAGAAGAGAAAATACTCATGTTTCTAAAGCACATTCTCATACAGTTTAAAAATAGACAAAGGCATTTTCATTAGCAACTGAATCCTCTCAACAACTGCAAAAGAAGGAAAAGTAAACAGTAACTTTACTGCAAGCCTTTCCTTTTTTTTTTTTTCTTAAAAAAAGAATACAAAACATAAAAGGGTTCATATACTAGGAAAAGTTTGAAATTTCAGTGTATTGGGTTTCCTTATCAGTGTTTATTATCTGACCACTCATTCATTATTTCTTGCTGCTAACTGCATCAACATCCTTTATCATTCTCCAGAAAGTCATATGACATTTTTGTTCATAGTAGGTCACAATTAATTTTAACTTGAAGATTCTTTCTAGAATTTTCTAACAGTGCTAAAATTACTGAATATACTCAGCATATCACAAAGCAAAAATGGGAACTGTTAAGTGACCAGACAAATGCTGAGGTGCATGACAGATCTACCTATCACAGGCCGGTGGATGGTACAATCCAAGTGAATAGAGGATTCTAGAGGAGCAATTATTTAGTCACACAGTTCTTGGGTAGTCTTGGAACCATGCTTATGCCCTCAACAATTAAAATGCTACAGGTGCAACAACTTTGCATGGATTTCCAGTGGTTATTTGATGAAACACTTAAATGAATTAAACAAATCAAAGTCCTAATACGGGCAGCAATGGAAATCCAAATGAGTAGAATCCTCTCCATATTAGACTGGATCATGAAGAGGAACTCAGTGACCATGTACAATATATGAAATCAGAGACATGAAACAAAATAAATTAGACATAAGTAAAAACGAATACTTGAGTGAATTTCAGAATTCAGAAAAGTGCCTTCTGAATTCTGAAAAAGACTGTAGAAGCCATCTATAAAGCATGAAAAACTAATTTTGCCATAATAAAATAATTAGTACTCTCTAAGAATGAGCAAATGGGCTGGGCCTACGAAATTACTTGAAAACACACAAAAAGCATAGTAAATAATGCTCTCAGATAAAAGTCACTTTGATAAAACAAACTTACTATAAGAAGAAAGTTTTAAAGTTCTTAATGAGATAAAAGAAGAAAACACCTTTTTAAAATAGACTATTACCAGAAAGGTACAGGCTAGGATAAAGAAAGCCTGTATTAAAATTACAAATATGGTACCCAATTTGGAAACGTTTTAGCCTTAGATTGGTATGAAATTGCTTTTGCTTTATGGTCAAAGGTAAGGAACTAATTCATTATCTCAAATTTTCTAAATAATATCTCCTCCCACCAATAATGATGGCAATTCTTATCACATACTGAATTCTTCTATTCTAAACATTAAATTCTATTTCTAGGATATCTATAATACTACATACAAATCTAATATGCAATCTTGTGCCAGTACAATTCAATTTTAATTCTTGGAGTTTTACAACACAGTTTCATATCTGATAGGGGATGTTTTTATTTTTTTCAAAACATCTTTTAAACTGTTTTTATTATTCTTCCATATAACTTTTTAGAATAATTTTGTCAAGTTAAATTGAATTTCCAGCAAGTTCAGCTGAGGTTTTATTAAAATTGGATTAAATGTACCTATTAATTCTGAAACTAAAATATATACTAAGTGTTAAAAGAATACAGAAGGAAAGACCTAAGAATATTAATGATGATTATCTTCAAGTGATGGAGTTATGAATCACTCTAAATTTCTTCTTCATACCTTTTCATGTTTCTCAAACTTTCCACAATAGAAATTATCACAGTTATAACCAAGGATTGCTTATATATAATAGTACAGTAAATCACAGACTTGACATTGCATATAATTCAATCATAGAAATGCATGACTTATTTCTAAGATGCTTCTGGAACTCAAGTAAAAATGACAGATATCATGATAAATAATGCTTGGATGAACTGTAGGGACACAAAATATTATATTCATCTCCTTGTACTCCACAGGAGTCAAATGCTATTATATTTTCTTTATCTTTAATAATTAATAAAGACAGATTTAAGAACACATCTTAAAATCATAAGGATAATAAGTTTGCAAAGAAACAGGAAGCATAATTTTCCAAACATCTGAAGATGGAGTAACATTAATTAACTCTACCATTTGTTGACTATGTGCCATGCACCACTTAATCTTCAGATAACTGGAGTTACTATCCCCCCATTACAACTATGGGGAAAACAACAGCAAACCACAAAAATTAAAGGATTTTGGATTGCAGTTGTGCCAGTCTGATTCCACAGTATGTTTTTTTAACCTCCATACACATTTCGGCCCACAATAACACCTCAGTTTCCACAATAACACCTATGGTACCAGGTAGTACTAGTAGTAAAAGAACCTGCCTGCAAACGCAGGGGATGTAAGAGACGTGGGTTTGATCCCTGAATAGGAAGATCCCCTGGAGCAGGGCATGGCAACCCACTCCAGCACTCTTGCCTGGAGAATCCCATGGACAGAGGAGCCTGATAGACTACAGTCCACAGGGTCACAAAGAGTTGGACTTGACTGAAGTGACTTAACATGCATGCACACATGCACAGAAAATTAGGTACTTAACGTCTACTTCTGGGATATCAATTCTCTCCCTTTGATCAGTCTGTTGATTACAGTTTGGAGTATATTTTAATACTAGCATTAACAATAATGAATTTTCCCAATATGGAACACAGGATATTCCTTCATTTACACAAGTTTTTCATGGCTCCCAGTCAAGTTTTAAAGTATCTTAATGTAAATCACTAGATTTTTTTTAAGGTCATTCTTATTTATATTTGCTACAACTGTCTAAATAGAATTTATTCCATTATAGGCTCTATTATACTTTAGTTCCTCTGTGGTCACGTGAACTATTTCTGTATATTTGTTTTGAATCTGGCCACAACTCTGGGTAATTCTAATTTTTCAATTGATTCTCCTTAATTTTTAAAGGTACATAGTTACAGCATTTACAGATTTTCTCTCCTTTTTCCGTTATTTTTACACTTCTCACCGAACTAGTTAGAATTTTCCAGAATAACAACTGTTTAGCAGGTGACCTAGTCCTGGTCCAGACTACAAAAGGAAAACCCCTGGTCCAGGCTAAAAGGAAAGCCAGAGCTAATTTTCACCCAGTCCAACTGGTATGGCCTTCCATGCTGGAAAAGAGTTGCTGTCCTGACAACCCCTAGACACCCACCCAGAAAGGTTAATGCTTCACATAGTCGAAGCCTTTAAAGACTCCTCCAGCTCAAAGGCTCCTGGCCATCCTGTCTGGTGGTACCGCAATCTGCTTATTGTTGTTCAGTTGCTCAGCCCTGTCCAACTCTTTGCGACCCCATGGACTACAGCATGCCAGGCTCCCCCGTTCCTTCACTATATCCTGGAGTTTGCTCAAACTCATGTCCATTGAGTCGGTGATGTCATTCACCCATATCTCCTATACCAATATTATAAAACAGAATGTTGAGTGATCTGTACCCTTAAAGATATTAAAAATCCTTCTATTCTTGAGTTTAATAGCAGAAAATTATGTTAGATATTTAATACAATACCATAGAGTTACTAGGGATGACAATTAGAGATAATCTTTCTTAGCACAGAAAACTGCTACACTATGACCAATGAAAAACCAGAGCACCAATTTTACATAGGTTGTAAAAATAAATATATTAAAAAAATGTACTTAGAACCAAGAGACTTAGAAAAACAGAGTATTAGTGATGATTGTCTTATGTCAAAGTTTTGTTTTATCTTCCATCTTTGTATGGTTTCCTTTTTTTCTTTACATAATGAGTTTGCAGTACTTCTACACTGACGGAAAAAGCCTTCATGTTAAAAAATGAATATAATTCAGTGCCCTCAAAAACAATTTGTACATATATAAGGTTAAATTAATGACCAAACAATATGTTTAAAAAAAATGTGTAAGAAATTAGCATAAACTGAACTATAGATGTGTAGCAGGAGGGAGATACTGGTCAAAGTACACAGTTAGTGAAAATTATTTACAATTTACAGTCTTACCATTTCTGATAAGAATTTCAGGCTGTTTATAAGATTATATGAGGGCAAAAAGAGTAAACTTGAGACTAACCTTCTTGAAGAAAACAGGTGAAATTGGTAAGCAAAACACATTTTAATAATGTGCTATTTTATTGTGTTTCTGTAAATACCAGCAACTTTCAGAACTATGGAGAGATCTGAGTCAAGGCAATGTTAAATACTGACAGCATTCTCAAAGGAGAAATTGTGCTCCACCACTGAAACAAGCCAGCAGTGATACCTGACATCACTTGAATTCACTTGCTTTCCTCCCTCCTTAGAAAGACTGAAAAACAATGTGTAATGAACCCTTTTCTCTCACTATTTATCTCTAAGCACTCATGGAAAGAAAGACTTCAGGGTTCAGATCTGCTTTCAGAAATAACAAAGGAAAGGAACTAGACAGAGCATTCTGTTCTACAGAATCACAAAACATTACTGAGAGACATCAGTGGCCATGCATTCCATAGTGAAAGGCTGCGGGCCAGCCTGCACTTTGTCAGTCCACGTTCTGGATGCATTAACAATAAACTATGAAAACACCAGCCCCAAAACAACAGCTCCTACAAAATAACAATCACATGTCACCTGGTGTCCATGACATTTCATCCGAGCCCAGTGTGAATTAATCTAATAAAAGTGATGTGCTCTTATTGGGCTTCCCGGTGGCTCAGACAGTAAAGAATCCGCCTGCAACATGGGAGACCTGGGTTCAATCCCTGAGTTGGGAAGATACCCTGGAGGAGGGCATGGCATCCCACTCCAGTACTCTTGCCCGGAGAATCCTCATGGATAGAGGAGCCTGGGAGGCTACAGTCCATGAGGTAGCAAAGAGTCGGACACGACTGAGCAAATAAGCACAGCACAGCCCTCACTGCAATTTAAATTAGTACAAAAATCTCAGATACTAGACTACAAAACCATACATGTAACTGAAGAATATATTGCTACATATCTTTGTAATTTCTACAAACCACCACCAAGTAGAAGTTAGCTAAGGAAGTTTGCTAAGCATTAGAAACAGGCTTATGAGTCTTTGGGTCAGTTGTTTCACTTCTCTAAGTCTCAAATTTCCTCACCTATAAGATAATAATGATTCTGATAATGATGAGAATAATAATAAGACCAGTACCTTCCTCATGGGGTTGTTGTGAGAATTAAATAAAATATCAATGTGTGGATTTGTAATTGGTGTATAAAGATGTGTTAGGTTTTTCTCTTCTCCTTGGGCATTTCATCTCTCTTTTAATGTGAAGATCATTCTGAACAAATTACTATATGCCAGTCACTATGTGTCAAAACAAACAAGTAGAGAGTGAGCCTAAACCCAACAATCCTCTAAAACCATTTTAAACTGCTGACAAATGGTCAAGGGACCCACCAAGGAAAATAGAAGAGATGACAGCAGAACCCAGAGGGGCTTGAACCTTCAGCAGGGACAATATGCTTAAAATTAATGGAGGTCAAATAAGCAATACTGTTGTTTAACTGCTAATAGGAAAACAGGAAGCAGATGTATGAAACTGTAACAATAGAAAGGCTGCACGATGCTTCCAAATCCTTACATTGAGTACATAAGAGTACTGCTTAATCAAAGAGTTCTAAGAAAAGTGATTTCACACCCCATGCACATGTATCTAACTAACTAAAGACATTTAACCATATGAATTGAGAGACCTATTTTTCTGACCATGCCACTGTAAAAACTTAAGTCACTCCATAAAAACTGACACATTTACCCCATGGAAGGCTGGCCCACTAACTGTCCCAGTGAAAGACATAGAACACGGGGTAAGCTGATGAATTAGGGCTCCTGTTCTTTGTCAAGATGTTCTGCCTAGATGAAACCACTAGCATCTGTGAGTGCAGGAAACTGTGAATTTCCATAAATAACCACATTTTCATTTCACACCTCTTATAACTTTCAGATCGAAAACCTAGACTCTCCTAGGTCTTCTGTGTGGTTCATCTGTTACTAGTTGTGAATCAATCCATACATGGGCTACCGAATCATTCCCTTTCATAAGAGTGCAGTAAACTGACTAACACATTTGAAACGACACAGATGTTAAAGCAGCAAGGTCCTTAGAAATTTTAGCCTAACTCCCTTATCATCCGGATGAGAAAAAATGGTGGCAGAGAGGGGCGCAGGCATTAGACCAAAGTTGTAGAGCAGATTAATTTCTAAATGAACAGCTAACAGGAAAGAACATTTTAATACTTCAATACTAGTGGTTTTCCAAAGAACTTTTAAAGGAAAAATTTTAAATTTTTTAAAATGTCTTCATTATTTGTTATGAAATCTTACACAGACCTCAAATATATATAATAGTCAGAGGTACTGACTGATGGCCAAGGGAGGGACTGGCTGACCTAGCCCCTCCTTATGCCTCATCCTATTTGCCACACCTCCTCCACCCCATCCCCAGCTCTGGCCAGCTCTGGCCTGCACCACATCTCTGCAAAACCCTGGGATTTAATGAGGTGGAGTCTGAACCTTTGCATCTATCATCTTGAAACTGTTTCTGCTGAAATTCTGGGGCTCCTTAGCTGTGCCTTCACTGCTGGGCTATGTCCTCCGTGATCACTGAGTGCTTCCCTGGGGCCAGAGGCACCCAGACCCATGAGCCCTGTTCCTCTTCCTCTCCTCCTTCCCCTGTATGTGCTCAACTTGTTTCCCCTGGTGTCTCCTCTCCTTTTAGGCCATAGCCATGGACAACTCTATTAACTTCTCTGGATGTCTAAGCAAATCTATTTTAAAATGTATCAAAGCAAAGCAAAACAGATTTTCTGGTTCAGAGTGTCACCACTGTTTTATAGTTGGCCCCTTCTTAACTTGGCAGTCTGTTGGAGAGAAAAAAAAAATGGAAATGTTCTTTTCCTGGGGTTTTCATCATTCTGCTGGTGAACTGAGTGGACTCCTTCTCCAGGGGCTTGAGAAGCCCTGACCTCTCCAATAGGCGTATTCAAGTCAGCATGGATCATTAAGCTTTGGGAAAGCTGTGGTCTTGCAAAACCAGTGCAAGGCATTCCAACAGAAAGCAAGACAGAAAAAGACCACTCTCCCTTTCCAACTGCTTTTATTTTCACAAGTGCTACAAGCTCAAAGCAAACCTTCCCCTCTACCACCCCTGATGCCATAGTAGATACAGAATATAATGCCACTCCCTTTATTCTGCCTCTTTGTTCAGTGTTTCTCAACCATTAACATTTGTGAAATGAGAGCTTTAATGTGAGGAATTGTCCTGTACTTTAAAGGGCACTTAGCATTATTGCCTTCACTCACTAAAAGGTCTGTTATGTCACGCCCCAATCATCATGACAACCAAACTTGTCCCCATAGATTCTAAACACCTTGAGAAACACAGAACCACCTCTAAGAACTGCTCCCTGGTCATTGCTGCCTCCATTTTCCCCTTCCTGCTTTTCCCCAGGTCAGAAGCCCCTTCTCATGCCCCCAACACATCTTTGCAGGTCTGCAGCACCATCCATCAGAGTATATTATCACATCATCAATGCATGCATCGGTCCCCACCACTCTCAGACCCTATCTATGAATATTCTGAAGGTAGGGATCATACCCAAACCTTCGAAATCTGTTAAATGCTCAATAAATTTGCACGGAGCAAAAAAAAGGATGAAATAAGCAAATAACATATGCAGGGAATTTGGTCTATGCTAAGGAAAAAATGTGATCATTTTTAAAAACATTTGGGAGCTTCTTCTAGCTTCTCAATCCCTTGATACTACCTGAAAATGTGCAATTTTGGAGACACTATGCAGAGATGTTTCTATTCTTTGGAGGAGTTTGTGTTACTAGCTTCAGCCTGCTTTTGAACCTCTTTGCTACCATTATTAGTAGGGAAAACAATCTGATTCCACCACCAATCACAAATCCATTCAAACTAATTAAACTATCCTTGCAGTACTGCAGTCAAAAGAGTTGCTAAAAGGAGAATAAAAATCCATGTTTCACCTAAACAGAATTTCAGATGCCAAGATCAGAAATAAGGGGCAGATCAGTGAAGCAAAACGCCTCACCAGGGTGTGTGATATGTAAATCACACACCTAAAATACAAGGACACAGGAAAGCATTCATGGGTCCCTTATGTATGAGGTTTCACATGCTTCAATTTATTGAACCTTCACTATTTAATCTTTTAGAAGAAATGACACTACTACGGCCCCTGTTTTACAGATCAGGAAAGACATTCAGCTTCCAGAATACAAACCTCACAAGTAGCTGAGCCAGGGTTCAAGTTCATCCAAGCTTAAATTCATCCACCTCCAAGCTCTGAATCACCACGTTCAACCATCTCCCACACATGTAGGGTTCCTCTCTCCCAAAAAAATTAAAGGCACTTAAGATATAAACTAATAAGTTGTGTCGTTGCTTCAAAGTCACACATTACCTTAAGCTTTCAAGTCACTGCTCCCATATCAGGCTGCTTTCTCAAGGGGAGAAGACAGAAGAGAAAGGAAACGATTTTTTGATACCTATCATGTTTTAGATAGTAAGCTTTATATTGAAATTTAATCCCTGTAATAAATGTACCTGTGTTGTCAGATAAGGAAATTGAGATTCCAAGGTTAAGACACCTGCCAAACTCATCATTCTCTGGGGTCACACACCAAGGGAAGACTCAAACTGGAATTCAATGCAAGTAAGGATGACTATTTCACACTACCACCTATATAACTCTTTTAAAACAAAGAAAATATTGGAAGAGCCTGGAATTTCTAAAGTATTAACACATAGAAATATTGAGTCAGGCAGTATACATGATATGAAAACATCACATAAAACTGCCATTTCTGTTAGGATGATCGCTTAGACTGCTGGTGGAAACCAAATGATACAAGATTCCCCCCCTAAAAAAAAAAGAGAAAGGGAGACTTGCACTAGGTAAGAAAAAAATCTAGCAGGAGGTATTCTAGCTAGAGGTATTCTTCATCTTCAACCAAATTCTGGCCCATCAGCCCATGCTCAAGAATAATTTCCTGATTGATAATTATATTAAATTATGCAGATAGAGCTGTCGTTCTCATCTGACTCTATTCTGTGCTTTATAAAAGTCTTTTCTAATCAGTAAAGATTAGTTACAATATGTTTTGTATCAGTAATTATAAAGCGGCCATGGTATTTAGTACTTTCATTATATTTTCAAGCATCAGATTCTCAGGTTATTAAATTAGACATGCTACCGCTGGGGAGTCTGGCAATTTTTCCTAATTAACAATGACAAAAGGAGACAAAGGGAATATTGTTTCATGGTCCAAATGTATTCAAAAGCTAATATCTTCTACGAAACACTAAACTTGGACACACACCCACACACCTACACACACAAACACACACACAGAGCAGGCTCTACTTTTGCTGACCACCATAAAGCTGGTACTCAAGAAAAAAATGAATTCTAAATGAAATTTTTCTTTTCCCTCTATTTGTACTTTTGATGTTATTTTAACACAACTGCAATCAAAATGATCTTTAAAGAAATGTTACAAGTTATATATGGTTACCAATGAAAATCAATAAGGCCTCTTAAATAGTAGTTCCAATAAAACAAATTATGCATAATTCTTACTTTCACAACTCAATGATGCTTGAAACGAAATCTTTTTATACTCTTTATCCAAGTATATTTTAGTAGTAGTTAGCAATTTGAAAAAAAGGGTTTTATTAGCAAGATTTCTGCTATTGCACGTCCACCTTGACTTAAGGGGTCAAGCGGTACTGGATCAATGTATTCAGGTGCATAAAGCATGCTGCTTCTTAGCTTATAGAAAAATGATAGCCACAGGTCATTCTGCTCTTAAATAGATGTAAGAAATGGAAAGAAAAAATATCCTTTACACACAGAGGTTTTTAACTGTAATAAAGTCTTTATAATCTCAAATTATAGTTCTGAAAGGAAAATTAGAAAAATAATCTTTTAATTTTCCTCCTCTGTCTACTTTCCAATATAACATACCTTTCCTAGGCATACTACAAAAATAATATGGACAAGATTATAAACAAGGAAGTATCTCCACTGTCATAAAAGTCCATACTATATATATATACACACACAATGATATATGTATACTATATACATGTTTTTTTAAATATACACCAGTGATGACATACATATAAAATATGTAAGATGTGTATCATTAGTATATATTTTATATACATGTATAAACATCTATATTGTCATTAGTATAGTTTATATATATAGGTATATACACACATCACAGGTATGTGTCTCATCTATTTCTCCCATGATTTAGTGCAAATACTTCCTTGATTGTAATATAGCCCATATTTATTTTGATAATATGCCTGGGATACATATGATGATGGCTGGCAATTATCATAGTGCAAAGTGCTAGGCACCATTCTAAATGCTTTTCAAACTAACTCATTTAATCCTAAGGTAGGTACTAATATGATCCTTTTGCTCCTGGTGAACAAACTGAAGCATAGAGTCTTTCTCAGATCACACAGGATGTAAGTGCTAGAATCATGACCTAAACCCTGGCAGACTGGTCCCAGGATCTGCATACTAAAGCTAAAGCTACTTAGGGGTTTCTGTGGTGCCTCAGGGGTAAAGAATCCACCTGCGGGGAAACAGACAGAGAAAACAGACTTATGGACACAGTGAGAGGGGAGGGGAGGGTGAGATGTATGGAGAGAGTAGCATAGAAACTTACATCACCATGTGTAAAATATAGACAGCCAGCGGGAATTTACTGTATGTCTTGGGGAACTCAAATAGGGGCTCGGTATCAACCTAGAGGTGTGGGATGGGGAGAGAGATGGGACGGAGGTTCAGGAAGGAGGGAACATATGTACATATATGGCTGATTCATGCTGAGGTTTGACAGAAAACATTCTGTAAAGAAATTGTCCTTGAATTACAAAGTAAATAAAAAAAAAAAAGGCGCCTGCGAATGCAGGAGAGACAAGTTGGATCACTGATCCAGTTAGATCCCACATGTCACAAAGCAATTAAGCCCATGTGCCACAACTACTGAGCCTGTGCTCTAGAGCCCAGGAACCCAACTACTGAGCCCACATTCAGCAACTCCTGAATCCTGCACACCCTAGAGCCCATGCTCTGAGACAAGAGAAGCCACTGCGATGAGAAGCCCACGCACCACAACAAAGAGCAGCCCCCACTCACCACAACTAGAGAGCCCACATGCATCAACAAAGACCTTAGTCCAACCAAAAAAAAAAAAAAGAGTTAAAAGTTACTTAGCCTGGCCCAGAGGACACAACACGTGTGGATGCCTACTGCTTTCCAACTTCTTCAATATGCTCACTTTGGATCCTCACTACTGGCCACACTGGCCCCTTTAGTGCATTCTGTCCCCTGTGCCAGTCACAGGGTCTTTGCACATCCTGCTCACTCTTGCTGGATCATTCTCCCCTCTCTTCCTTTTCAATATCAGCTCATGCGTCACTTTCCCAGAAGCAGACTTTCTGTGACCTCCCTAACTACCTACTGCACTATCAGAGGTTCTCCTAGCATTGTTCTTCTTTGGAGAACAAGATTATACTTGCCTGTGTAATCAAGTGATTGACATCAGTGTCTTCCACTGACATCAAAGATTGGGAATTGGGTCTGCCTTTGTTTATCTCCAGTATTGCTGGGAGCCAACACACGAGACCCTACCCATGACAAGGTCATGAGGGAGAAAACCTGACAGGCAAGGCGGATCAGGTTTTCAGGGGTTTTGAAAAGCCCAGCTCACGAGATCCCACCCATGACAAGGTCACGAGGAGAAAGCCTGACAGGCAAGGCAGATCAGGTTTTCAGGGATTTCGAAAAGTTGCCCCCGGCGCTAACCTTAAAGATGGTATCTGTCTTTCTGATGCCTGCCTCAGTAGACTACCCCCTAATTTCTGTGACACAGGCAGAAGGCCTTCCCCAATCTCTTCCCAAATAAGAATCAATTTAGAATTTTAATCAATAAGTTTCCCAGGTGGTAGTATTTTATGAGATTATCCAGGGTGAAAGGAGTGTTTTAATTTAAACTTCTTTGCTGGTATTTTAGTTTGTTTGGCAAATGCATTTATGCCCTTGGTACTAATATGCATGATTGCTTATAATACCTTAATCATAAAATAACATAAAGAACCTGATCATATAAAGGCCCTAAAAGACATAGAGCCCTTCGGGGGGTGAGGAAGCCCTATTGGAAAACACAAGAAAAATTATTCTAAAAGTAGCTATTGGGTTAACATTTGCTTGCTGTGTTTTGCTTGCTGTGTTTTTGCTTTTAATGGGCTAAGGTTGTGTTATAGAAACCATTGTTAATATAGTTAAGGATCTAGAGAAATAAGAGCTTAGCCCTAGTGTGGTGACAATGAGATGGTTGTTAATTGTCAGCCAGGAGTGCTAGGCAGAGGCTGCCTCACCAAAGTCCCAGAGTCAGTCTGGGGTAAACTTCTTAGATAAACACAACTGACAACTTCTGCAGAAGGATTAATTTTTGTGTTAACAAGATTATACTTCTACTCTATACTGTTGCCCTATGAGATTGCTACCTTTCAGTTAAGGTAACCAGAGAAACAGAAAATAGGTTTACATTCACCTGACTTGCATAAAATGTTAATAGGCCCCAAGGCCAGAAGATAATGTACAAGACCCTCATAAACAAAGAAGTATGCAGAAAACACCCTGGTTTTGTGAAGAACAAGCTGATGTAATGTTAAACTATCTTCCCCTTAGAAATGTACTAACTTAGGGTATAAAAGCTACGGTAAAAAATAAAGCATTGCCAGACCCTGCCAGACTCTGCACCCCCCGTCTGGTCACTCTCTCTCTCTCTCTCTTTCTCTCTCCCTCGCAGACTTGGCCCTATCAAGGCTGGTCTCACGTGTCTTCTCTCTCTCGCCGATGCCGTTCATCCTGAGGGTACCCCCTGGATCCTGCCGAGGCTGGACCCCGGCACAGTATTTCTGTCAGTATCCAGTTCTGTGTACTGAATGGATGTATAGAGGAATACACAGACTCCTTGCTATTGTAGCCTCTGAGCAAGTTAGTCTTTCAGATGGGTTCTTCTGAATCTGAAGAATGAAATCTGTGTATCTATAAAAGAGGGCTAAAAGGAGGCAGATGTGTCAGAGATTGAAGGGCCAGAAAGAGTGTGGCATGGACCTCATTTATCCACTTAGCTGGCGATCACTAAGCACGTCTCTGTTGAGTATCAAGGAATGTGGGCGGCATGACGAGGACAGTTTTTAAAGGAAACAATTCTGCTATGGCTAATTAAACAAATGCAATACAACTCAAGGTTTAAAAAGGGAAGACAAAGGAGGAACAAATCAAGTCCACATGGGCTACAGTTGGGAATGGTTTCAGCGGCAAAGTCTGGGAGGAGACAAGTGAGTTTTTCAGGTTGATGGAAAAGAATTACATGAAATACTATGTTCAAAGTTAGACACATATGAGAATACACAACAGGGTTTGGAGATGTAGGAGTGCCCAGGAAAGCCGGGAGTTGGGGGACAGGAAGCGGCTAAGTGGTGGTCAGATTCTGGAGGAAGCCAGATGCCATGGACAGTAGTAGTTCTTTTTCTAATGTTCAGTGAGCAAACAATAACTGTAAATGTAGGATCAATATGATATAAAATGGCAGACTGTTTTCCCATGCCTAAGATGTTTTTTCTCAGTATCACCAATTCTTGCCTTTCCCACCCTCGACGTGTTTGGAAAGGCTCTCTGCACTCGATCCATCGAGTTTCTGCCACTCTCCTGGCTTCAAGGATCACCTCCACGAAGGTGACGCTCCCAGCACTGCTGCTAACCCTGTGCCCTTTCTGAGTTTTACCCTCACACCTCTTACTTCCATCCGGGCATTTTCATCTCTCTTTTAGGCTTCCCTTCTCCTAACATTCCAGTAGCTCTCTCTCATGACTTCCCAGCATCTATTAATATAATTTTACTCAGGATGGAAGCCTCACACTCACATCTCCCTCTCTTGCTGGACAAGTGAAGATGCTATGTTTGTGAGTATTGGAAAAATCTAACTGGTAGCAATGTAGAAATTATATGTAACTAGGAATTGGGGTGGGCACTAGAAAAGCTGTCATAGCCTTCCATCTAGTTCCCTTCACTATATGGAGCTGAAATCCAGGCCACACTCTTGTTAATCATATCTTTTGTATCTGTGCAGAGGAAGTACCTTCTTCTAACTCAACAATGGCCCTGAATATAGATCTAGCAGACAAGCAAACACAGCGGAAGATAACTCTGAAACCACACAATAGATGTGCAAGAGGAAAAATAAGGAGGATCACTCTGCCCAGTAACACATACACTGTAGCCCCAGCGTCATCTATACTTTTGTCAGCTGGAACAAAGGTTCCCTGGGCTGACTGTCTGCTTTACATCCACACCATAAAATGAAGCCTGCCAACCAATATGCCCTGCCCTCTTATGCAGAGCATACTACTAGGCATCTCACTGAAGAGCAAAGTATGTTGCGGAAGTAAACGCTCAAAAATGCATGTCTGTATAAACTTATACCAGCTTGTAGAATAATCAATACATAATTGCATAATACCCACCAATCCTATGCACTAATCAATCCAGTCTTTAAAAGTGCATAAAATAATGTAAGCAACTAATATAAATATATACAACCAAGGAAAATCAATGCCACAGAAGAGAATAACCAAGAGAAATAATCAGGAACAACTGACACCAGAAGAACCAGAAATAATTTAGTTGATAGGAGAGGGTATTTTGGAAGGTTCACTATCCACAGACATATTACAAAGGATATTGCATCTAATGTTAGCAATGGTTGAATCTAGCTGGAGGGTATTACGTATCCACCATACCCACTTTTTAATATTCTTCTGTGTTCAGAAGAGTTTTTGAAAAGTTAACAGGCAAAAGAATATTGGTCTATAAAACAAGGACAAAGACAAGCTACTATAGCTGAGGAATGAAAAATAAGAAAGAATTTTGAAACGGAAGGCAGTGATGATCTGAATGAGTGAGTGGCTTGCCTGGTGGTCCAGTGCCTGTGATTCCACAATCCCAATGCAAGGGGCCCGGGTTCAATTTCTGGTCAAGGAACTAGATCCCATATGTTGCAACTAAGAGTTCTCATGCTGCAACTAAGACCCAGTGCAGCCAAAGAAATAAACAAACAAACATATATATATATATATATTTAAAAAGTCAAAGCCCACCAATTACCGAGGAGGATAAATTTTTTAAATTTCTAAGATTCAGATTCATTTTTTGTGAAATTTCAGAACACCAAGTATAGATAGAAGAATAAAACTAGCTTTTCCCACTGGAGAGGGGAAAAATGGATTATCTATAAAACACTAGATCATACTGAGAACAAATGTCTCAAAACAACACTGAACACCAGATGACTACATGGAAATACATTCAAATGTCTGAGGGAAAACAATCTTAAAACCGAACTGTTCAGCCAGTAGACAGAAATTAATTTGGCAAAATGATGACAGTTTGGGTTATTCAAGACTCAAAAAATTCACCTCCTGTGTACCTAACACAGCACATAACGTCAGTCAAAAATGACTTAAAGGTAGAAAAAAAAAATCCCAAAAGAAATCAAAGAAAGCAATGTCTTTGCCACTGGCACATTATTCCTTGGTTAATAACAGTTTAGATATATAGACTTATATTGCTTTCTCTATGTTAAGTCCTAGCTAGTACCTGGTACTGTTTTAAGTACAATGTAGATATTCATATTACTCTATTTATTGAACTTACAGACAAAGCAAAGGAGACAGAGATACAGAACAAGAAATAAATGGTCAAAACATCAATAATGCGGAGAGATATGTGCTTAACGAAATGAGTAATGTTTGAGTGAAAATGGTCTAAACTTCTCATCTTCCATGGCCAGAGCCAACAGTTTGAAAACCAACCGGATAACAAAGAAAGGTATATCGCGGGACATCACAAACAACAAAGCGTGGCTACGTATCAGGCACTGACTGGACAGGGCGAACGTGAAGGCAAAAGTTTCTAAGATGGTGGAGCCTTGAACCGTCCATTTTTCAAGTTCTTATTCAAAAGGAACATACTGTAAAATGAGCTTACACAAGGTGGCAATAAATGTTCCTTTTAAAATATTTTCTCTTTTCATATTTTTTATCCCAGGAAGCCTCAATACAGTGGCAGGTGTATTTTATATAAATGACCAAAATGTAACAATGTAAGTATGCCTCACATCTTGATCTCCATCTGTTTCCCTGTGAGAAAATTAAACAGCCTTGCAGCAGACCATCCTTTCACAAATCATCCTTCAGATGGCCTCTGTGTGCAGCACATTCGTCTAGCCTTCCATCTCTCAAAGTTAGAGTGACCTCTTCAGGCTCCGCTCTCGGGACATCAGTGTTTTTCCAACACAGGCTCCGTCTTTACATTCCGCCAGCTGACTATGAAATTCACTTGACTACAGTGAAATCTGGCTTTCTTGAGGGGTTCAGGAGTTAACTGTTGCCGAAAAAAAAAATCCGTGGGAGGAAAAGTCTGTCATGGTTAATGATATGATTTATTGCAATTACAGAAAACTACCCTGATTGTTCAAATTGCGGTCTGTGGGCCTCAGCCAGATTAAATGCCAGGCTGCGACTAGCACAGGGAGGTAATCAAATAATTGACTTCGCTAAATAACACTGTTTTTAATTCACACAGCAAACTTTCGAAAAGTATAAATTGGTATTACGTGATTGAGAGAAACAAAACCCCAAGATTTTAAAAATCAGACTGTGCAACAAAAATGGATCTAGTATTTGCTAACCAAAACTAATTTGTAAGGCAAATTTTCTTCGAAGGTATCTGAAGTTTAGAGTGTTACAGAGGGCCAAAGATTTCATATAACCCAATAACTAATTATTACAAAATGTAATAACTGCCTTTTGTGAAATGTTCGTGTCCCCAGCAAAATTTCACATGCTGGAATCCTAACCTCCAATATAATGTTATTAGGAGGTGAAGCCTTTGGGAGGTGCTTGGGGTCATGAGTGTGGAGTCCTCATAAATGGGTTAGTAGTCCCCTTAGAAAAGAGGCCTGGGAGAAGCCTATCTCCTCCTTTCTTCCATGGGAAGACACATGAAAAGTAAAACAGAGATAGTACATACGTTTGATTAGATATTATCCACTCAGAAGACAGTCTGCCTGAACCAATAGATTGGAAAGTGAAGGATGAGGCAGTATCTTTGAAAGTCTGTCAAGTGTCACAATTAGTTTATTCTAGTTAAAATAAAAAAGAATCGGTCACCTATATTGTCAGTGATACTTGTGTATGATCAAAGAATCTGCAGTGGTTAATTATGGAAATGCTCTCTTAGTCTCAAAAAAAAAATGGTGCAAAAGATAATAAGGAAAAACAGGTAATATGGATGCTTGCTATCTGCATTCTCTTCCAAAACCTCTAAGGGCAGTTTTTGTTGTTTTTTTTTTAGTAACCCATTATGTCATCCAAAGCACATCTAGATCAAGCATTTCCAAACAACCACTAAAGGGCATATATTAATTACAGCTCACAGTGAAGGCACCAGACTCATAAAAGGTTTTTTTATTGCATCCTCCCAACATGCATGAAATTAAGCTTTGTTCTGAAGTTTAGAAATGGGCTAAGTTTCCACCTTGCCTATGCCAAATTTACAATCTACTGAGAAAACAGAATGGACAAAGGGAGATACCACAGTAATCTACTAATGGCTCACCAGAGATAGCCCATGAACACGAGGAAAACATTAAAAGAAACATATGTAATTCAGACACATTAACACACAAATCAAGCTGAGCGGATGAGGAAGTGTGACCTGGAGACTAATGGATTAAGGTAAATGAACCCAGAATAAGATATTATTGGGTAGACATTAGAGAAAACTTGAAAGAGACATGAAATTGTACACAGAAATGTGGAGGACATAATCTAATTTGAAACACTGGCCATGAAATGGGGGTTGGTCATAATAGAGGGGGCTTCCCAGGTGGCTCAGTAGTAAAGAATCTGCCTGCCAATGCAGGAGACACGGGAGATGTGGGTTTGATCCCTGGGTCAGAAAGATCCCCTGGAGAAGGAAATGGCAACCCACTCTAGTATCCTTACCTGGAGAATCCCATGGACAGAAGGGCCTGGCATGCTATAGTCCATGGGGTAGCAAAGAGACAGCCCGCAGGCACACACACCAGAGGCGTTTACAATCACAAGGGTTTGACAATCTCAGACCCTCTCGGAGAAACAGGAGCTGAGGTAAGTGGTAAAGCGGAGGCCAAAGGGACCCATGAGAACAGCAGCTGCCAGGAACCAAAATCAGAGTAAAAGTTTTTCAAAAATAACAAGACAGATAAATAAATGACAAAAACCAGAAAGCAAGGGAAACAAATTATAGAACAGAAGCTATGCAAGATGAAAAGTGAAGGAAATGCCCAATTAATTTCAACAGTCTGGATGGCTGTGTGCCATTTCAGAGGACTGGACTTTTCATTCTCCCAGCTACGCATTTAATTTTGCATCTATTTGGTCTGTTTTTCTGTTCTTCTTCCTAATCGCAACATTCATTAGAGGTGGAACTCTGACAACACAAAAGAAAGCCCTGGCTATCTTCAGAAAGTCTCGGGGGTGAAAATCTGAAGTTGGTAACTATTCTCAGAAATGCATTCTGTTTAAGAAAATTGGTGATTATTTCTTCATCTTTCTTTAACAGAGCAACATGTATTTGTCTCCAAAAGGATTTGTTTCTGTTATTCTGTGTACTGGCTTATTAGTCACAGCTTCTCTTTCATTCCTAAAATATGGTCAGATAATTTACTAATAAATACTGTCAGTTTTGTTTTGTTTTAATGCTACCACTAGGGAGTAACCAAGAGTAAATACTGAGATTCTTTAAACACAGAAGGAAAAAAAACAGAAAGTCTTCCAACTAATGTAACTTAATATGTCTAGTTTATCCCAATATGAGGTTGTTAATAGGAGAGTTATGTGTCCAGTCATAAGGATATGAATAAGCCACAAATTCCTGAGTTTAGAATATAGAAAGCCACCAAAGAACATCACTCTAACCCTAATTTTATATTTATTTTTATGTGTCAACCTGACTGAATCATGAGGTACCCAAATATTTGACTAAACATTATTTCTGGGTATGTATGATGAATTTAAATTATGCATTTAAACTGGTAAAATCAGTAAAGCAATTTGTCCTCTCCAATGTGAATGGGGATTATCAAACCCACTGAGGTTCTGAATAAAACAAAAAGGCAGAGGAAGGAAGAATTCAACCCTTTCTGCCCGATGCCTTGAGCTGAGATACTGATGTTCTTCTGCCTTCCGCATGCCTGGTTTTTAGGCCTTCAGAATTGGGCTGAATTATACCACAGGCTTTCATGAGTCTCCAGCTAGTAGGTAGCATATCAGGGGACTTCTGAGCCTTCCTAATTGCACAAGCCAATTTCTTACAATCAATTCTCTCTCTCTCTTTATATATATATATACACACACATACATATGTGTGTGTGTATATATATGTATGTATGTATGTATGTATTTCCATATCTACTGGTTCCACTTCTCCAAGGAGAACCCAGACTAACCTTGAGATTTCAAGGCAACCAGGCAAACTGAATTCAAACCCCCACCCCCGCCGCCCGCCCCGAGGAGAGATGGGAGACAGAAACTGGAAAACTAGGAGAGAAACAGGTGATAAACCTAAAAGCAGGAAAAACATCAGCTCAAAACTGGTACATTTCTAAAGCCTGGAAGTAGACTAGCACAGCGGTTTAGAAGCCCTGGGAGCCACAGACGGGTGGAATCCTTACCCACTTACCGGCTCTTCTCTATGAGCCGCATGGGCGCTTAGGAGGAAGATGGTGGAGGGCGGGAAACCTGGGAGCGACGCCCTAGGCCACGGGTGCAGAGCAGGACCAGGCGTGGGAGAGGGAGAGGAGGATGCGAGGGAGGAGCATCTAGAGGAGTGAAGCGTCTACCACATCTCCAGAAATTATACAATTTTTTGCCTCCCTAGTTTTATTAAAATAATAAATTAATGAGTTTTCCAATATTCTTACAATGAAATTTTACTGGGTATTTTAAAAATATTCTGTTGCAGTCTGTATTTTTATTTAAGGCTTTTTACATCAATAGTCCTAACAGATTAGTTACAAATTTTTATAACCAGTAAAGTTTTATACAGTCTTTATCATCTTGGGGATCAACAATAAATATGTTTCTATAATAAATGTGAAAGATGTCTTACTCTGCATTGGAATAGTTTAACTATTATTACTGCTACTGAGATATATATACACACATGTTTATATAAACACTGTACACACACACACACATACACAGACATATATAAGAATGTTACTTAGCCATCAAAAACTGTGAAATAAATGGAAAAAAAAAAACTGTGAAATAATGCCATATGCAGAAACAATGGATGAATCTTGAATCTAGAGATTAGTATACTAAGTGAAGTGAGTCAGAAAAAGATAAACACTATACAAAATCACTTATACATGGAATCTAAAATATGACAAAAATGAACTTATCTACAAAACAAAAACAGACACAGAGAAGAGAACAGACTTGTGGATGCCAGGGGGATAAAGGGGGAAGAGGAAAGTTGGATTGGGAGACTGAGACTAGCAGATGCAAACTATTAAATATAAAATGGATTAAAAAAACAAGGTTTTATTGTACAGTGCAGGGAACTATATTCAACATCCTATAATAAACCATAACGGAAAAGAACACAAAAAAGAATATATAAAACATATATATAACATATATTTCCGTCCCTTACAGGCAAAGTCTTTTCCATATGAATCACCAGGGGAGCCTATCTATTTATCTATCCATCTATCTATAACTAAATCACTTGTCAGTATACCAGAAACTAACACAACATTGTAAATCAACTGTACGTCAATAAAAATTTTAAAACTGCAACTTAAGGGCTTATTTTCCTTGGAAGAAGAGACACCCGTCCAACCCATCATAGCCATAAATGGAGCAGTTTATTCTTTTCCAACTTCTTGGAATGAACCACAAAAAATCTAACATAACTAAACTGATTCTCAATCTAGCTGTCTTTCCAATATGTCATACTGTCTCATGTGAAAGTTAATGATAGATTTATCTCATATGATTTCTAGCTATTCAGTGAGCTTTTTGTACTAAAAAGTGTCCAAAGGTTGTTTTATTTTTTTCCTCACACAGTGTTTTTTAAAGTATCTATCTTAAAGTAAAGTATCATCATTATTATGATATATCCTTGTCTGAGCAAACATTTCTGAGCTTTCAAATTCTTTGTGGTTAGCCATGGTCATTAAGTGACCTATATTTAACTTCAAGGTCCAGAGGAATATTGAGCTATATTTTTACTCAGTCTCAGAGAGTATAACTTGACTGCCCCTAATTACACTGAGATAAGGCAGCACAAACTCCTGCAAGAAGGCACTGACTGTGTCTACTTAGAGAAAAATGGCAGAAGACTGAGTGACTTACTCAGATACTTGTTTTCTGCTTTGAATAACCACATCCGCATCACTTCAAAACATGAATGTAACCGAATGCTTTGTGTGTTAGAATTCTGTGGCTGCTGGAACAAATTACCACAAACAACGTGGCTGAAAACAATACAAATATATCCCCCCACAGTTCCAGAGGCCAGAAGCCCCATACCCAGGTGTCAGCAGGGCTGTGTGCCCTCTGCAGGGTCTATGGTTGAATCCATCCTTTGTCACCTTCAGCTTCTCCTGGCACCAGTGTTCTGCAACTTACGGCCACAGGATTCCAGGATTCCAATCCCTGGGCCCTAGTCAACAGTGAGGGTAAACGAAGCACTTTTTAAGTTTACAATGCTCAAACATCACAGAATTACTGTTTTCTCCTTTCCTCTTTCTCAGAGAACTGTAGTGCGGTTATGTTTTTCATTTGAAATACAGTTCAGCTTATTTCTCTGTCTGTATTTTGATTTATAGTTTTCCCCCTTGTTTGTTGACCTTATTTATTCAAATTGTATATATAAAACATCAGTATAGTTCTATACAATACCATGCATTTTAAGACGTCTCAACCTCTCTTCCCAATTATTTCTACCCTTTCCACTGCATTCCCATTCCCTGTCTTTCCCTCCAGGTAACCAATATAACTAATCTCTCAAGTACCTTTCCTTCTTTGGTGTATAAATTTCAGATGCATGTATTTTCTTATTTTCCCTTCTTTCCTATACAAAAGGTAGCATATTATACTCTTTTTTCACTTTGCCTTTTCACTTCTGTAAGTCATGCTACAATAGCTCATAGAGATAAACCTCTCTTGTTTTACACCTGCACAATCTCCATCACATATATTTAACAGCTTATTTAATCATTCCTCAATATTTCAGCATTTAGGTTGTTTCCAATATTATATAGTTACAAATTCTACTGCAACAACAAAAATTTCACATATGTGCTTCCATATTGTTAAAGGGGTACCTCCAGGGTAAATTTCTAAAAGTGAAGTTGCTGGATCAAACGCCAAAACATATGTAGTTTGTTTTGTTTTGTTAAGAAGGTGCCAAACTCCCTTCCACAAGGAGGGTAACAATTTGCATTTCCATCACCAGTGGGTAAGAGTGCCTATTTTCTCACAGCCTCAAACACAGAAAGGGTTGTTCTGTTTTAATTCTTGCCAATCCGATATATAGGAAATCATATTTCAGAGCACTTTACTTTTCATTTTTCTCATTAAAGTGAGGCTGAAAAACTTTTTATATGTTGAAGTGTCATTTTATATCTTTCTCTGTAAATTGTCCGTGGATTTTGCACATTTTTCTATTGGTTTTTAGTCTAATTTTTAAAGATTTCTTTATATACTAAGGATATTAGCACTTTGTGATTCATGATGTAAATATTTTCTCTCAGTTTGTCAGTTATATTTTTGAATTACAAAGTTTTGTGTTATTTCCGTCAGTTCAGTCTCTCAGTCACGTCCGACTCTTTGCGATCCCAAGGACTGCAGCACACCAGGCTTCCCTGTCCATCATGAACTCCGAGAGTTTACTCAAACTCATGTCCATCAAGTCGGTGATGCCATCCAACCATCTCATCCTCTGTCGTCTCCTGCTCCTCCTGCCTTCAATCTTTCCCAGCATCAGGGTCTTTTCAAATGAGTCAGTTCTTCGCATCAGGTGGCCAAAGTATTGGAGTTTCAGCTTCAGCATCAGTCCTTCCAATGAATATTTAGTACTGATTTCCTTTAAGATTGACTGGTTGGATCTCCTTGCAGTCCAAGGGACTCTCAAGAGTCTTCTCCAACACCACAGTTCAAAAGCATCAATTCTTTGGCACTCAGCCTTCTTTATAGTCCAACTCTCACATCCATAAATGACTATTGGAAAAACTATAGCCTTGACTAGACGGACCTTTGTTGGCAAAGTAATGTCTCTGCTTTTAAATATGCTGTCTAGGTTGGTCATAGATTTTCCTAAAAGAAGCAAGCATCTTTTCATTTCATGGCTGCACTCAAAATCTGCAGTGATTTTGGAGCCCCCCAAAATAAAGTCTCTCACTGTTTCCATTGTTTCCCCATCTATTTGCCATGAAGTAATCAGACCAGATGCCATGATTTTAGTTTTCTTAATGCTGACTTTGAAACCAGCTTTTTCACTCTCCTCTTTCACCTTCACCAAGGGGCTCTTTAGTTTTTCACTTTCTGTCATCAGAGTGGTGTCATCTGTGTATCTGAGATTATTGATATTTCATCTGGCAATCTTGATTCCAGCTTGTGCTTCATCTAGCCCGGCATTTCATATGATATACTCTGCATGTAAGTTAAATCACCAGGGTAGCAATATATAACCTTGACGTACTCCTTTCCCTATTCGGAACCAGTCTGTTGTTCCATGTCCAGTTCTAACTGTTGCTTCTTGACCTGCATACAGATTTTTCAGGAGGCAGGTCAGGTGGTCTGGTATATCTACCTCTTGAAGAATTTTCCAGTTTGTTGTGATCTACACAAAGACTTTGGCTTAATCAATAAAGCAGATGTTTTTCCGGTATTCTCTTGCTTTTTCGATGATCCAATGGATGTTCGCAATCAGATCTCTGGTTCCTCTGCCTTTTCTAAAACCAGCTTGAACATCTGGAAGTTCACAGTTCACATACGGTTGAAGCCTGGCTTGGAAAATTTTGAGCATTACTTTACTAGCATGTGAGATAAGTACAATTGTGTGGTAGTTTGAACATTCTTTAGCATTGCCTTTCTTTGGGATTGGAATGAAAACTGACTTTTTCCAGTCCTGTGGCCACTGCTGAGTTATCCAAATTTGCTGACATATTAAGTGCAGCACTTTCACAGCGTCATCTTTCAGGATTTGAAATAACTCAACTGGAATTCCATCACCTCCACTAGCTTTGTTCATAGTGATTCTTCCTAAGGCACACTTGACTTCGCATTCCAGGATGTCTGGCTCTAGGTGAGTGATCACACCATCGTAATTATCTGGGTTGTGAAGATCTTTCTTGTACAGTTCTTCTGTGTATTCTTGCCACCTCTTCTTAATATCTTCTGCTTCTGTTAGGTCCATAGCATTTCCGTTCTTTATTGTGCCCATCTTTGCATGAAATGTTCCCTTTGTATCTCTAATTTTCTTGAAAAGATCTCTAGTCTTTCCCATTCTATTGTTTTCCTCCATTTGCTTGCATTGATCACTGAGGAAGGCTTTCTTATCTCTCCCTGCTATTCTTTGGAACTCTATATTCAAACAGGTATATTTTCCTTTACTCCTTTGCCTTGCACCATTGTCCCTGAGACAGTTTTTCTGTAGTAAATTTTATTAATCATTTCTTTTATTGCCTCAGTATTTTTTAAAGGTTTTATGTATTTATTTTTTGGCCATGCTGAATCTTTGATGCTGTGTGCAGCTTTTCTCTAGTTGCAGCGAGCTGGGGCCTCTCTTCACTGCCGTGTGCGAGCTTCTCACAGAAGCTTCTCTTTGGCTTCTCTTTTTGCGGAGCACAGGCTGCAGGCAAACGGCCTTCAGTAGTTGTGGCTTGTGGGCTCTAGAGCACTAGCTCAGCATCTGTGGCGCACAGACTTAGCTGCTCCACAGCATGTGGGAACGTTCCAGACCAGGGACAGGAGTGGCAGCCCTCCTATTGCAAGGTGGATTCTTAACCACTGGGCCACTAGGGAAGCCCTGCATCAGTATTTTGAGGCCCAGTTAAAAATCCTTTTCCTTCGCACAGGTAAAAGGAGAATTATATACATTTTCTTATATTATGTATATGATTTTATTTTGTAGGTTTGGATCTCTGATCCATCTGGAGTTTATTCTCATGTATGATGTGAGTTACGAATCTAATTTTAACTTTTTCCAAATGACTAATAAGTTGTCCTAGAATTACTTAGTAAAAAGTCCATCTTTGCTCTGCTAATCTGACATGACATCTTTATGATAAATATAGTTTTAGATATTCTTGGATCTATTTCTGGACTTTTTATTCTATTCCATTGACATTTCTCTTCGTGTTTTAAGTATAGAGGAGTTGTGGTGTGTTTTAATGCCTGGTAGGGTTACTTTTCCTGCATAGTTTTTCTTTTTTAGTGTTCTCCTGGCTATTTATCATTCCACATAAATTCTAGTATCAACTCATCCAACTTCATCTTTACGGTGTGAGTCACCTTTTCAAGATGAGGGGAGGGAGTCTTTAATTTATTCACATACTTCTGTGTCTTTCACAAGTGTTCTAAAGATTACCTTTTCGGTTTTTGCAAACCAATTTTAAGTATTTAATCTCTTTTGTTGCTATTTAAATGTGGCTTCTCTACCATTATGTCTGCACACTGGTTATTGTTTCTCTATCTGAAGACAAGCGATTTCAATTTCCTTATGTTAATTTTATATGCTGTTACTTTACTGAATTCCTTTTATTGTGTGAGAAAGTTTTACCATTGTTTTCCTAGGGTTTTCCAAGTACATGATCATATTATCAGCAAATAGAAACAATTCTATTTTTCTTTTCGAATTCTTAGCTTTCTAATTGCCTCGTCGTATGACTATCTAGGAATCAGCGAACTAAAATGGACTGGAATGGGTGAATTTAATGGTCAGATGACCATTGTATCTACTACTATGGGCAGGAATCCCTTAGAAGAAATGGAATAGCAATCATGGTCAACAAAAGAGTCCGAAATGCAGTACTTGGATGCAATCTCAAAAATGACAGAATGATCTCTGTTCGTTCTCAAGGCAAACCAGTCAATATCACGGTAATCCAAACCTATGCTCGAACCAGCAACACTGAAGAAGCTGAAGTTGAACGGTACTATGAAGACCTACAAGACCTTTTAGAACTAACACCCAAAAAAGATGTCCTTTTCATTATAGGGGACTGGAATGCAAAAGTAGGAAGTCAAGAAACACCTGGAGTAACAGGCAAATTTGGCCTTGGAATACAGAATGAAGCAGGGCAAAGGCTAATAGAATTTTGCCAAGAGAACACACTGGTCATAACAAACACTCTCTTCAAACAACACAAGAGAAGACTCTACACATGGACATCACCAGATGGTCAACACCGAAATCAGATTGATTATATTCTTTGGAGCCAAAGATGGAGAAGCTCTATACAGTCATCAAAAACAAGACCAGGAGCTGACTGTGGCTCAGATCATGAACTCCTTATTGCCAAATTCAGACTTAAATTGAAGAAAGTAGGGAAAATCACTAGACCATTCAGGTATGACCTAAATCAAATCCCTTATGATTACACAGTGGAAATGAGAAATAGATTTAAGGGACCAGATCTGATAGACAAGTGCCTGATGAACTATGGACGAAGGTTTGTGACACTGTACAGGAGACAGGATCAAGACCGTCCCCATGGAAAAGAAATGCAAAAATGCAAAATGGCTGTCTGAGGAGGCCTTACAAATGGCTGTGAAAAGAAGGGAAGCGAAAAGCAAAGGAGAAAAGGAAAGATATTCCCATTTGAATGCAGAGTTCCAAACAATAGCAAGGAGAGATAAGAAAGACTTCCTAAGCGATCAATGCAAGGAAATAGAGGAAAACAATAGAATGGGAAAGACTAGAGATGTTTTCAAGAAAATTAGAGCTACCAAGGGAATATTTCATGCAAAGATGGGTTCGATAAAGGACAGAAATGGTATAGACCTAGCAGAAATAGAAGATACTAAGAAGAGGTTGCAAGAATCACGATGATGTGATCACTCACCTAGAGCCAGACATCCTGGAACACCAAGTCAAGTGGGCCTTAGAAAGCATCACTACACACAAAGCTAGTGGAGGTGATGGAATTCCAGTTGAGCTATTTCAAATCCTGAAAGATGATGCTGTGAAAGTGCTGCACTCAATATGCCAGTAAATTTGGAAAACTCAGCAGTGGCTACAAGAAAAGGTCAGTTTTCATTCCAATCCCAAAGAAAGGCAATGCTAAAGAATGCTCAAACTACCGCACAATTGCACTCATCTCACACACTAGTAAAGTAACGCTCAAAACTTTCCAAGCCAGGCTTCAGCAATATGTGAACCGTGAACTTTCAGATGTTCAAGCTGGATTTAGAAAAGGCACAGGAACCAGAGATCAAATTGCCAACATCCGCTGGATCATCGAAAAAGCAAGAGAGTTCCAGAAAAACATTTATTTCTATTTTATTGACTGTGTCAAAGCCTTTGACTGTGTGGATCACAGTAAACTGTGGAAAATTCTGAAAGAGATGGGAATACCAGACCACCTGACCTGCCTCTTGAGAAACCTGTATGCAGGTCAGGAAGCAACAGTTAGAACTGGACATGGAACAACAGACTGGTTCCAAATAGGGAAAGGAGTACCTCAAGGCTGTATATTGTCACCCTGCTTATTCAACTTATGTGCAGAGTACATCATGAGAAACGCTGGGCTGGAAGAAGCACAAGCTGAAATCAAGATTGCAGGGAGAAATATCAATAACCTCAGATATACAGATGACACCACCCTTATGGCAGAAAGAGAAGAGGAACTAAAGATTCTCTTGATGAAAGTGAAAGAGGAGAGTGAAAAGGTTGGCTTAAAGCTCAACATTCAGAAAACTAAGATAATGGCATCTGGTCCCATCACCTCATGGGAAATAGATGAGGAAACAGTGGAAACGTGGCTGACTTTATTTTGGGGGGCTCGAAAATCACTGCAGATGGTGACTGCAGCCATGAAATTAAAAGACGCCTACTCCTTGGAAGGAAAGTTATGACCAACCCAGAGAGCATATTAAAAGGCAGAGACATTACTTTGCCAAAAAAGGTCCGTCTTGTCAAGGCTATGGTTTTTCCAGTGGACATGTATGGATGTGAGAGCTGGACTGTGAAGAAAGCTGATCGCTGAAGAATTGATGCTTTTGAACTGTGGTATTAGAGAAGACTCTTGAGAGTCCCTTGGACTGAAAGGAGATCCAACCAGTCCATCCTAAAGGAGATCAGTCCTGGGTGTTCATTGGAAGGACTGATGCTGAAGCTGAAACTCCAATACTCTGGCCAGCTCATGCGAAGAGTTGACTCATTGGAAAAGACCCTGATGCTGGGAAAGATTGAAGGCAGGAGGAGAAGAGGACGACAGAGGATGAGATGGTTGGATGGCATCACCGACTTGATGGACATGAGTTTGAGTAAACTCCAGGAGTTGATGATGGACAGGGAGGCCTGGCGTGCTGTGATTCATGGGGTCACAAAGAGTCGGACACGACTGAGCGACTGAACTGAAACTGACACTGATTCTAGGACAATGCTGAATGGCAGTGCAGATAGTAGGCATATTTTCCTTGTTGTTAGTATTAATGCAAGTACCTCTAGTATTTCTCCAAAGATGTTAGCCTGAAGAATGAGTTACAGGGATTCTCTGGTAGCTCACTGGTAAAGAATCTGTCTGCCAGTGCAGGGGATATGGGTTCGATCCCTGGTCTGGGAAGATTCCACATGCCTTGGAGCAACTAAACCTGTGCACCACAACTACAGAGCCAGCGCTCTAGAGCCCATGGGCTGCAGTTATTGAGAAGCCTGCATGCCTAGAGCCTGCGCTCCGCAACAAGAGAAACCAGGGCAATGAGAAGCCTGAGCACCACAACTAGAGAGGAGCCCCTGCTCACTGAGACCACAGAAAGCCCATGCACAGCAACAGAGGCCCAGTGCAGCTATAAATACACAAATCTTAAAAAAAAAAAAAAAAAAAGACTTACATATTTTTAATTTTTGTTCAGACTTTTAAGCCTCTCTGGAGATACTTGTAGGATCTTTTTTTCTCCTTAGGTCTGTTAATGTGGTATATCATTGTACTGAATTTCTTAAACTGTGAACCAAGCTTGCCCTCCTGGAATAAATGCCACTTAATCATGGTTTACCAGTTTTTTACTGTAGTGTTGGATTCTGCTTGCTGACGTTTTATTAAACTTTGCACCAATACTCCTAAATGATATTGGTAATAGTTTTCTAATTATAATTTCATTAGCTTACTTATTTATTAAAAAGAATTTCAATACTTTTAAATACATTATAAGGCAGTGGGTATATCTAGCCTTTGATGGTTTGGAAGAATTCCCCTGTGAAACCATCAGGATCTGGTGTTTCCTTATGAAGTAGCTCCTTTTAATCATCTCTATTTCTTTGATGGAACTGTCTGTTTAACCTTCTTTTCATAACAAAGTCAATTTCTTTAGGAAATTGTCTATTCCACACAGGTTTTCAAATTCATTTGCATAGATGTTGGCAAAACTGTCTCTAATGATTTTTTTAAATTCTTCTGTTTTAACAGCTATTTCTTCCTTGCCAATTCTCATTTTGAATATTTATACTTTTTCGTTAGGTTAGTTCAGGGTTTGTATATTTTGCTAATTTTTCCAAAAACCTGTTTCTGGCTTAATTATATCTAATTTTATTTATTTTGTTTATTATTTTCCTCCTTTTCCTTTCATTTGTTTACATTTTCTAGTTTTTTGAATCTGGCATTTGTTAATTTTCATTTTTCATTTTAATAGGTGTTTTAAGACTATAATTTTTCTTCTAATCATTACTTTAACATATAACAGATTTCTCTAGCCTCATCTTCATTTTTAATTTAGTGTGAGATGTACAATGAAATATATTAAATTCACATCATCAGACCTTTTGCCGAAGCTTAACTCTTGATGTGGAGTTCAGTTCAGTTGCTCACTCGTGTCCAACTCTTTGCGACCCCATGGACTGCAGCATGCCAGACTTCCCTGTCCATCACCAACTCCCGGAGTTTCCTCAAACTCATGTCCATCACATCGGTGATGCCATCCAACCATCTCATCCTCTGTCGTCCCCTTCCCTTCCCGCCTTCAATCTTTCCCAGCATCAGGGTCTTTTCAAATAGTTGGTTTTTCGTATCAGGTGGCCAAAGTATTGGAGTTTCAGCTTCAGCATCAGTCCTTCCAATGAATATTCAGGACTGATTTCCTTTAAGATTGACTGGTTGGCTCTCCTTGCAGTCCAAGGGACTCTCAAGAGTCTTCCCAACACCACAGTTTAAAAGAATCAATTCTTGTGTAGTGAAAGTCTGATATCCTCAAGAAGGCCCCTGGTTACGAGTTCCTGAGTTCTTGTATATTTAAAAGACATGATAATGCTGTTCTGTTACTGATGTACTTTGTATGTGGTTTTTGAATGTTTAAAGCCACCCTATAAACATATTTATAACATATTTTATATTTTTTTGCAATGTTACTTTAAGGACTTTTTAAAAAAGCTTTACAGTTTAATTGTTTTACTCAGATAGGTCTGAAAGTTACTTGTTAGGAGTCAGAGTTAGCTGTTAAGAATCAATATTCCCTGTTATCTGGTAAGCCTGTAGATTCTGACCTTTAACTTCCAAGAAATAAGGATTTTTTTAAATTATAGTTTTAAATATTACTTGCTTCATTGTTTTTTTTTTTTCCATTGTTTTTTTTTATTTTTTTTATCTATTTATTCTTTTATTTTTTATTAGTTGGAGGCTAATTACTTCACAACATTTCGGTGGGTTTTGTCATACATTGATATGAATCAGCCATAGAGTTACACGTATTCCCCATCCCGATCCCCCCTCCCACCTCCCTCTCCACCCAATTCCTCTGGGTCTTCCCAGTGCATCAGGCCGGAGCACTTGTCTCATGCATCAACCTGGGCTGGTGATCTGTTTCACCATAGATAATATACAGCTGTTCTTTCAAAACATCCCACCCTCACCTTCTCCCACAGAGTTTCAAAAGTCTGTTCTGTACATCTGTGTCTCTTTTTCTGTTTTGCATATAGGGTTATCGTTACCATCTTTCTAAATTCCATATATATGTGTTAGTATGCTGTAATGTTCTTTATCTTTCTGGCTTACTTCACTCTGTATAATGGGCTCCAGTTTCATCCCATCTCATTAGGACTGATTCAAATGAATTCTTTTTAATGGCTGAGTAATATTCCATGGTGTATATGTACCACAGCTTCCTTATCCATTCATCTGCTGATGGGCATCTAGGTTGCTTCCATGTCCTGGCTATTATAAACAGTGCTGCGATGAACATTGGGGTGCACGTGTCTCTTTCAGATCTGGTTTCCTCAGTGTGTATGCCCAGAAGTGGATTGCTGGTTCATATGGCAGTTCTATTTCCAGTTTTTTAAGGAATCTCCACACTGTTTTCCATAGTGGCTATACTAGTTTGCATTCCCACCAACAGTGTAAGAGGGTTCCCTTTTCTCCACATGCTCCATTGTTTTATGTATCATTTTTCAGGGAATCCAATTATATCTAATTGGATCATGTTTGCCTATGCTTTTTTCAAATACTTCCTCTCTCTTAAAATTTCTTTTTTTAATGTCATTTTTCATTCTCGTGGCATTTTCCTGATTTTCTTTAATGCTCTTATTCTCATTTGATTCTCATATACTTTAGGGAATTTTTCAAATTAGTCTTCATTCCTTTAAGAATTAGACAATTTCTTCCATGTTTTTCCAGAATTTAACTAACCCTTATTAACTTTAATCAACTCTTAAATCTTGTGTCCAAACCTACTATTGGTTTTTAAATTGCTGCTCCCTCCAAAAGTAGTTTGTTTTTGCAAATTTTCAAAAGTTTATTTGGGAATATTTTATTTCATTTGATTGAGCTGGTAGAATATTCATTAGATGAATTAATGTGCTTTTAATTTCCTGATTTATTTTTATGGTAATTACATAAATTCCATGGTAAGACTGTTTATGCCTCTGCATTTCTGTGCATAGGTAGTTTGGAGTGGTTTAAGAGATGCCTACTAGAAGAGCACACTCTTCTATCGGGGTATTAAAATGTGGTGTGTGTCTGTGTGCATACATGCATGTGTGCTCAGTGATGTCCAGCTCTTTGTGACCCAGTGGAATATAACCTCCCAGGCTCGTCTGTCCATGAGATTTTCGAGGTAAGAACACTGCAGTGGGTTGCCATTCCCTTCTCCAGGGGCTCTTCCCAATCCAGGGGTCAAACCCCTGTCTCTTGTCTTTCCTGTATCGGCACGCAGGTTCCTTACCAAGTGAACCACCACCGAAGCCCCAAATGGGGTAGATTCACTCAACAGCTTTTTTCTTTTCTTTTCTTTTTTACTGAATGGAGGATTCTTTAAATTCTATAGTGCTTTACAACTTTCCAAAGTTTTACACCTTGGTTTCCTATAATTCTATAATAACCCTTTTCCCCGTATCCCTATGTTACCCCTCTTCCTCCCCTCGCCTCACTGGTAACCACTAGTTTGCTCTCTATAACTTTAAGTCCACTGCATTGTTTTATTGACTAGTTTGTTATATTTTTTTAGATTTCACGTGTAAATGATATCTACAGTATTCGTCTTTCTCTGCTTGACTTATTTCACTTAGCATAATGCCCTCCAAGACCATCCATGTTGCTGCAAATTGCAAAATTCATTCTTTTTTATCACTAAGTAGTATTTAATTGTATATACATGCACCACATTTTCTTTAGTCATTCATCTGTTGATGGACACTTAGGTTGCTTCAATACCTTGGCAATTATAAATAACGCTGCTATGAACACTAGGATACATGGATCTTTTTGAATTAGTGTTGCTTATTTTTGATATATACCCAACATAATTAACTGGCTGAAAGTGACAAATATGAGGCCAAAAGAGAAAGCAGAAATTTGGGGGAGCAGATCCATGGTAAGTAACTAATGTAATAAGATACCTTTGTTAAGTAGGAAATGTGATATTTGGTAATCACTTTCTGAGATTATAATAAAAAGATGGACATGGAATTATGGTTTTTTTCCTAGTGTTCATTACTTTACCTCTCATGTTTCAATTCCTTTGTGTTATATGTCTCTTTTCTCTTACTCTGTTAATACCGTGTTATCGGTATCTTTTAAGAGAAATTTCATTCCATGAACTGAAAAGCTGGTTGTTTCCAGAGACAATCAGGAGGGTCAAGTCAAGAAGTATGAGAGCAAAGATGAACCTTTACATCAGTTCTGGGACTCCCGGTACTACCAGCTGCTGAAAACATTCTATTGCGTCTATTGTGCCACATTACCAACAGTAGGAATTGTACAAAATAACTGGTTGCTCTTTTGTTACTGATAAGATGGTATAATGGTACAGGCACAGATGCTTAATAAATAATCATGAATGAATATGAGAAATAATGAAAATGACCATGACCCTTCACAATCTTGCTACTTGTCAATGACAGAATATGCTGCTTTAGAAAATGTTTATTTAAAAGCTACTATTTCGCTTCACACCAAATGAAGTCTCTATTTCTTGGGATCTAAGCTCCATGGAGAAAAGTGTTCTCTCTAGCTTTCTAAGGAACTAGATTTACTAGAAATTTCACCTTTTTGCAAGGTGGGTGTTATTCACAGATCGCAAAATACCTTTGGCCCCATGTGAATTGAGTTAACTAAAAGCACAAAAAATATATTTAAGAATGAATCAGGGGGAAAATGGGTAGGAAAACCTGGAGATGACTTCCAAAACACTAAACGATACTTTTACTTGTAACTTAGCACAAACACTTCCCTTTATAGTTGTATTACTACATTATATTACGTTTCAGGCACACATTCTGACTAGGAAAGTGAAGGTCTACATCAGAATATGGAGAAATGCAGAGAAAGCAGTACCCCTAAAATGTTTCAACACCAGATAATGTAATTACCATTGTAACTGGAATATCAGGGGACCAAAAACTTTATGGAAAGAAAATGTCTCTTGTAAATGAAAAAGAAAAATCACAACTATTGCTGGGAGTCAAGAGATACAAATCATATAAATTGACTAAGAGAACTCATTCTAAATATTATCCAAGGAGACTTTGAAATGGGGGGCCAAGCCCAGCCCTACCCATCTATGTACGAGCTAGGTGCACCTGTAGATTTATTCCACCTCTCTGAACCAATCTCTCTTCGAATGCTATTATTATTCCATAGATTAGAAAATTAATATTCATTGCCTATGGTTGACAGGTTCCCTGCTCTTCTGATCTTTCTAAAAATCTAAGGAAACAGAATTCACATCCTGAAGGACCTGTCATCTATGGAAACAGGATTTAAAAACTTAATTTTCTGAGGAAGGAAAAAACTATGAAATTAAAAGTGAGTCTTCCTATAAGGAGAAAAACATAAGCTTTATCCAAAGGAAATTCATGAAGTAATGACACAGACCTTGTGTTTCCCAGGCACAAAGAAGCATTACAAGGGCCCAGATTCTAGCCCCAACGACTGTGTTTACACTGTCAGCTCTGTTCTTTCCTCAAAGAGTCTTAGGCCAGTTGCTGAATTATGCCTCAGTCTTCTTTCAAGGTAGCAGACCATCTCACATTAATTTGCGATATTTATAAATACCTTGGGGTCTACGGGATCATTAGTTGGACTGGGTTTGGCTGACAGCAATGCATAAAATTCAGATTCACTTTCCTCCTCCCCATCCCAATGTATAGATTTTCATTAATCTTTGATTTTCTAATACCCACGATTCAAGGCATGGGTATTCTCTCAAGCCTGTACACAATCTGTCTCTATGTCTTTTAAAATATAAATTCTAAACCCATGACTATATAAATGTCAAAGTTTGTGAAACATATTTTAGATAAGGACAAAAATCATGGCTAGCACAGAATATACCAACATTGCCACAGTGAATCTGTTTGTATATCCCCAAGATGCAATAAACCCAGAGTGAGTACTCTCCCTTCCTTTCTTCTTTCCCCCTTCCTTCCTTCATTCCTTCCATCCATCCATCACTCCTTCTTTCTTTCTCTTTCCCTATATTTGCCCTAACTTTTGTTTCACTTTATAAAACTTCACTGTAATTTCTAGTATTTGAAACAGCAGCTACCTCTGTCTCTCCCGTGAGTGACTTAATAAAAACACTTTAGTGTCTGAACCTAAACATAAGACGAATTTTATCTGCAGTGCATCTCATCCCTGTATTCCTGCAAAGAAGAAAAGCTAGCTGAGCCCAGCAAACAAAGAAATGAAGTCATGATAAAGTAAAGCTGCCTAAAAATAAGACAGAGGTTCCCACAAAGGATGTGTCTTGATCATAAATATGGGCCTCTTCCATCCAGCTATCCAAAGCAAAGCAAAGGACCTAGAAGCCAAAAGCACAATGGAGCCGATTTTCTGTTCCACTGATCAGTGCAGCTCTGCTGAAAGGTTCCGTATACTTTGAGCCACGTGCTTCAGTTCTGCAAGTTAGCTGCAAACTCCCTGAGGGTTTCACAGCAATATCATATGTGATAACTAATTTTAAAAAGGATTCTTCGCATGATGTTTAGCAATTTGTGTTAGAAGCACAGATATATTTTTTTCAAACAGGCCCTTAGAAGGTCCAACAGATGCTTTCTGACTGGTACTAGAACGTACCCTTGGTAAAAGCAGGGACTTTGTTACCTTCAATCCTTGTTGCAGGCAGACTCTACGATGGCCCTCAGTGGTCACTGGTATGCATGCCACTATGGAATCCTCTCCCATCAGGTGTGGAATGGCCCAGTGACTAACCAATAGACTACATCAAAGGTCATGGATCTAACTTCCATGGTTAGGTTACAAAAGACTGAGATTTTCATCTTGCCATCAGACTCCTTCCTCTCTTACTGGCCTTTAGGACACAAGTTGCCATGCTGGGCAGCCCATGTACCAAGGAACAGAAGCAGGCTTCCTACAAATGGACCACAAGGAACTGAGGCCCTCAGTGAACCACTACTGATGAACAGAATTAAGCCAACAACCACACAAGAGGGCTTAGAAGAGGATCCTTAGCCCAGCCAAATCTTTATATGAAATCTCAGCACAAGCAGGGCCTTCGGTGCAACAGAGCCTTGGCTGCAGCTCTGAGAAAGTGAAAGTGAAATTTGCTCAGCCGATTCCAACTCTTTGCGACCCCCTGGACTATACAGTCCATGGAATTCTCCAGGCCAGAATACTGGAGTGGGTAGCCTTTCCCTTCTCCAGGGGATCCTCCCAACCCAGGAATCGAACCAGGGTCTCCTGTATGTGGGTGGATTCTTTACCAAATGAGCTATCAGGGCTGCCCACAGCAGCTCTGAGAGATCCTGAGCAAAGGCCCCTGCTAAGCCACACTTGTAACTCTATGGCTGATTCATATCAATGTATGACAAAACCCACTGAAAAAAAAAAATTAATTAATTAAAAAAAAAAAAAAAGATTGCTGACCCTAGAAACAGTTAAGACAATCAAATGTACTGTTTTAAGCCACTGAGTTGGTGGTGGTTACTCAGCAATAGGTAGCTAATACCCTGCTATTTAGGCTTTCCTGGTGGCTCAGACAGTAAAGAATCTGCCTGTAACGCAGGAAACCTGGGTTCAAGTCCAGGGTCGGGAAGATCCCCTGGAGAAGAGAATAGCAACTCACTCTAGATGGGGAAATAGTGGAAATAGCGACTGAGTTTATTTTTTGGAGCTCCAAATCACTGTAGATGGTGACTGCAGCCATGAAATTAAAAGACGCTTGCTCCTTGGAAGGAAAGTTATGACCAACTTAGACAGCATATTAAAAAGCAGAGACAGTACTTGGCCAACAAAGATCTGTCTAGTCAAGGCTATGGTTCTTCCAGTAGTCATGTATGGATGTAAGCCTCTTGAACTGTGGTGTTGGAGAAGACTCTTGAGAGTCCCTTGGACTGCAATGAGATCCAATCAGTCCCTCCTAAAGGAGATCAGCCCTGGGTGTTCATTGGAAGGACTGATGCTGAAGCCGAAACTCCAATACTTGGGCCACCTGATGCGAACAGCTGACTCATTTGAACAGACCCTGATGCTAGGAAAGATTGAGAGCAGGAGGAGAAGGGGACGACAGAAGATGAGATGATTGGATGGCATCACCGACTCAATGGACATGAGTTTGAGTAAATTCCGGGAGTTGGTGATGGACAGGAAGGCGTGGCGTGCTGCAATTCATGGGGTCGCAAAGAGTCGGACACGACTGAGCAACTGAACTGACTGACTGAAGACAGTAATCTATTCATCACAGTGCTGCTGTGTACAACACAAATGGGTAAATAAACTCAATTTTCTACAAACATTCTAATAAATTCAATTTTGTAAAAGAAACAACGTAAATACAATTTCCCATAACGAACATGTTAAATAAACTTTGGTGGCCATAAGAGGCTCAATGTTGACTTATATTTCCCAGGAGAAAATAATAAACTTTGTATAGTTAAAAACCAAATATTGCAGGAGGCTTTTTTTCCCCCCACTCTCAGGGACTGGTCTGGAACTCAATTTCTTCATGACAAAATTCAGAGGATGTGTAGCTCTGACTCAAGTAGTCCTTCCACCTGACCTGGCAAGTGTTCTTTATTTTTTCTGCCTTCATGGCTCCTAATTGGAAAATATGCTGCAACCTACTCTTCACATTCTCAAAAGCTTTGAGGTCAACTTCTGTTCTTCTCAAGGTTTCTTATTAAATATTCTTGAGATTTGTGACTGGTGATTCCAACTTCAATTTTAACCAAGAAGGAAGAATTTTTTTAAAATTTCTCATTGCAAGTTGTGATCACTGATATGAAAGCAAGAGGGCTGAGATAAATGGTGGTAAATCCAGTAGGAACCCTGGGTACTCAGCCTTGTGAGAAATGTAACTTTCAAACTTTGACTCAAAGGATGAGAAGGACCCATAATACAAAGGGTTGAGATAGGGATGTGGACATGGACCAGCAATTCAAGCAGATGGAACAGCACATAGAAAGGCTGGTTGATAGTCGAGTCAGCCATATTCTGATTGTGAAAGGCAACTATACACAATCAATCTGTTAGAATCACAAATGATACATTTCCCCCACTAGGCCTGCAGGAAGCCCAGCAAAGACAAAGAAACCTGAGGCTTTCTGAATGGTACTAAAATGCCAGCTGCACAAAAGTGTTAGCTTAGCTTCACAACTGCTTGTCAAATAGTTTTATTTTTATTTGATCATTTTAACCCACTCACTTTAAAAATTAATAAAAGTCATTTTGATTTTTTTTTTTTTACTTTTTGTTATTTTGTTTATTTTCCCCATTACTTAATGAGATAAAATTTAGCTTCTTGGAAAGAAGACGAAGGTTCAGGCAGGTTCAAAAAACTAGCCAAGGTAATGAAGCCAGTACTTGGGGGAATCTGAGCTGGTTGGGGCTTCCCAAGTAGCCCTAGTGAAAAAGAACCTGTCTGCCGGTGCAGACTTAGAAGACTCGGGTTCAATCCCTGGGTCGGGAAGATCCCCTGGAGAAGGGCATGGTAACCCACTCCAGTATCCTTGTGTGGAGAATCCCGGGAACAGAGGAGCCTCGCGGGCTACAGTCCATAGAGTAGCAAAGAGTTGGACGGGACTGAAGCAACTTAGCACACACACAAGCTGGTTGATCCAACCGTCTCACCAGCCTGACCATAAAACAGGTTCAAACAGCGAGAAGCAATTAACAAAAGATGGTCACACAATTTTATTTAGATTGGTGACCTGGAGTTTAGGAAACCTCATGTCTATCTAAAATATGCCAAGAATGATACCATCAGCCACTCTACCCATTCACTCAGGTTTCTAAGCTCACTGAAGAATCTAGCTCCCTGTAAGCAACAAGCAAGTATTCTCTCATCCTATGGATTTGTGGCCAGACATCCAATTTTATCACAGGCCAAAGACTGGGTAGCTAAACACAAGATGTTTACCATGGCAAGGAGGAGGTGCTCAGGTTTGTGGACAATGTACCTGGAACAAATGGACCAATAAAATAAGGTCCATTTGTCAATATTCTCTACCGTCCAGGTCATTGTGAGCCTAACGTGTGCAGCACCTCCCACGGAGGGAGTAGCTTAGCTAAACGGAAGTAAGTGTAGTAATTAAAAAGTGATGTAAGAAGGGCTTCCCCAGTGGTCCAGTGATTGAGAATCTGCGTGCCAATGCAGGGGACACAGGTTCCGGGAATTAAGCTTCCACATGCAACTAAACCCATCTGCCACAACCACCGAGCCTGTGCGCTAGAGTCTGTGCTCTACAAGAGAAGCTACTGCAGCAAGAAGCCCACACACCTCAATAAAGACAGCGCAGCAAAAATTAATTAATTAATTAAATTTAAACATTTTAAAGATCTGAGATACCTAGTGAGACCTTACTCAAGAATGTAAGGGCATTCCATTGAGCAAGGAATGTGTTCCTGTTAAAATGCTAATATATTGGGAAAACCTAACCCTCTTCAGCTTTTACAGATCTTCAGGTGAAACCCTGGCAAGACAGAGAAGGAACTGAGGGGTATGGGGGAAAGCCTCTCAGGCACTAGGGGTTTAAAAGGGAGGAAAATCCTGGGAGGAGGAGGTTACTAATGACCATATGCTCCAATGTGCCAGGGATAAGAATGCACATCGCTGTGACCACAGGAGCAGGGAAAGGAGGTAAAGAAACTGTTTCATCATCAGGATGGTCCTAGTCTGGTCCATTTTTATAAGCGTCATCTTTTAAAGTAACTATACATTTCAAATATCCTGTGGCCAGCCACAACACAAAGCACAAATATAATGTCAGTGACATAGCTTTCTTTTTTTTTTTTGCTTCAATAATCTCTCTGTTTTAAAAAACAACTCTGAATATCACAAGCAACTATGGTATCTACAGTTTACTCACAAGATCCTCATGCCTCTTTTCTCTTCCCAGTGGCACTGATTTTAAGTATTAATCAGTGGACTGCCTGTCCTTGAAATAGTTTATTCATTGGTACTAACCACAAACTTAGTAACACTATTGAAAATGGGGAATGAAAGGGATCTTTAAAAGATCTTTATCTGGCCAGAAAAACAAGCCTTTTCATCTGTTTTCACTTCCGGTGAAACACAAGGGCCTTGAACCATTTTCCATTTGTCACCCATTCGAGGTTCCATTACTGCCTGACAGAGGGAGGAAAGGCTTTTGCTTGACTGCTTGTGCATCCCATATGCTGGAACACAAAACCAGGTCCAGCTGAAAGCCTCCATTTCATTCCATTAAATATCTTCCTTGGAAAGCCACAAGAAATCATGAAAGCACTGCTTCTGGTAAAATAACAATGAAAAAAAAGGAGTTACTTGGCAGGATTCTGACAGTATTTCACATTTTAAAACAACTCTTCAGTGCAACAAAATCGAAATAGTTGCTAGGATTAAACAGTAGCAAGGTCGGATTTGCCCAAGAATATAAGGAATGATCTACTGTTTCGGGGGTGGACTACTGTGCTAGAGAAATATGTAGTTGTTTTTCAAACAGTTTGGAAGGAGACATGTTAGGGTGTGCTGAGTTTGTGACTGCCGGGTGGGGGCAGGCAGGGGAAGAGACTCTGCATTCTTCCTCCCTCACATGCCACCTGAAGGAGTTCCACTAGCAGCATGAACGTTGTTTCTCTCCGTCACAGGAATTGGGCTGTGAAACTTGGGGTTGCTGGGATTTGCCGCCAAGGGACCAGAGGTGCTAACCACTCTGCAATGTCTCTCACAAAGAAGAATGTTCCAGCACAAATGCTGTTTATGCCCCATTGAGAAATACTGTGTCCCAGTAAGGACTCCAGCCTCTTTCCCCATGCCCACTCTCCCTCCCCCAGGATTCTCTGATTTATGACTGAGAGGAGGATAGAACCCGCACATCTAGCCCCTCCCTGCTTGCTTCCCAATCTGCTGCTTGTAGAGAAGGCATTCTGTGAGGTGCTCATCTCAAGTGGGGGCAAGTTCAGTTTATAAGAGAAAAATGAGAAAGCCCTCTGTGGTACACATCAAAACCCATGCTCTCTATCAGCTGTTTCAGTAATTGTGATGAAGAGGACTGTTATTACAGTTTCTCCAAAAACCCGAAAGTGCGTGTGTGAGTGAGAGAAAGAGAGAGAGAGAAAGAGTGAGAGAATGAGTGTGTGTGTGTATCCTACATGACCCAGTTGGTCTAAGCGGCAATTTTAAAACATTTTGGCTGATTCATGTCAATGTATGACAAAACCCACTGCAATGTTGGGAAGTAATTAGCCTCCAACTAATAAAAATAAATGAAAAAAAAATAAAACATTTCATGTAAATTATTTGACACCCCTGCCATGAAGAGGTGAGGTCTATCCACATCCTCCCCTGTTGAACCTGCGCAGGTTTGTAACCGATCTGGCCAACAGAGCATGACACAGGTGATATCAGCTGACATCCACGCATGGGTCACAAAAAGGAAGGCAGCTTCTGTTTTGTCTGCTGGAAAACTCTCACTGGGCAATAGAAGTCTCGCTGGGAGAAGCCCCAGGTGCGAAGAGACCATGCAGGCTCCCTACTCACAGTCTCAGCGTTGTAGTTTAAGTTCAAAGACCATCTGCTGGCAGAGTTCTTTCTTGCTGAGCAAAGACCAGTCTATTAAGGTCTTCAAGTGATTGGCTGAGGCCCGTCCACATTCTCGAGGGGCAATCTGCTATACTCAAAGTTACTGATTTAAATATTACTCTCATCCCAAAACACCCTCACTGACACATCCAGAATAATGTTTGGTCAGTAATCTAGGCACATGACCCACCCAAATTAACACACATAATTAACTATCACACCAGCCCAGATGCCAGCCCAAGTGAAAAAGCCTTCCTGGATACCCCAGACCACGCTGGCTACTAGCTGAGTGCCAAGGAGTCACCTGTCAATGCCACAGAGAGCAAAAGAATCATCCAGTCAAGTCCTGCCTGGTTTCTTAACCCACAGAGTGGTCCGGGAGCATGGCAGTTATTTTAAGGCACTGAGGGAACCTGTCATGCTTCAATAAAAACAGGAGTGCTAACTTCAATTCACGTTACTCCCCATCCCCCTTAAGAAGCATCAGTTTCACTGGCCATGTCACACACATCGGCTCCTTCCAGCTACAGGGCCGTTCCACCTGCCCTTCTCTCACCTGTTATGGTTTTCCTCCAGCACTTTGCTTAGCTGGCTCCTTTCATCCTTCCTCCTTCAGATCAAGGATTACTTCCTTAGAGAGGCCTTCCCTGACCACATTCTTTATAAGTTAGCCTTCCTCTCAATGTCTCTAATTTTTCATTCTGTTCATTTACCTCAATCTGAAATCATCTTGCCGCCTCTTTGGCTATTGTCTTCCCCCCAATTAAAATAATAGTTCCATAATCCTGGGTCTTTATCCAGCCCCACACTGCCCACACAGTGATTAGGACAGAACACGTGTTCAATAAACACCTGCTGAATGAAAAGTAATTAATGCTCAGGACTTCCCTGGTGGTACAGTGGCTAAAACTCTGCACTCTCAATGCAGGGGGCCCAGGTTCAATCCCTGGTCAGGGTATTAGACCCCTCAGGCTGCAACTAAAGATTCCACATGCCACAACTAAGATCCAGCACAGCCAAATGAATATTTAAAAAAAGAAAAGTAATTAATGCTCATGTCACACACAGATGCCTGACTTGCAGACTCTAAGTTGCAGTCCCTAGGTCTCAACTTACTAACACTTTTAGCACAGATTTAACGGAGGAAGATTAGTGTACCATGTGATACAAAGGATCTGTTTCTCTGACATTTCTTCTCCCTCATCTAATGAGATGAGCAACCACTAGGGGACAAAAAACCTGGCATCCTTTCACCATCCCTCAGAGACAAAAACCACTGTATTTTTATACTTGATTATCAATGTGGCTTATTTATATATTTTCCAAACTCTTCCAGATTAATTAAAAGACAACTCTAAACTGAGAAACTGAGTAAAAGTTCTCTCTTTCCTCCTGGAGATCCACTCTACCTTTAGCCTTTGCACAATACAGTCTCAGCACTTCATCTCCCCGCTGCTCCCCAGCACAGGATTATGCAGACCTTGGAGAAAGGGGTGGAGGAGAAGCAGCCTCATCCCCCACTTTTTTTGGTTCCCTTCCCTTTCCCAGTTCAATGAAAACAATATGTTTTTCTCCATCACCTGAACTCAACTCCTGACCCACAAGCCCTTCCTACCTGCAGCCACCCTCCACGCCAGCAGCACCCACCCCACCCTATATACTTGCTAATTCTTTGGTATTCTGATTCTCCCTTGTACTAACCATGATTTTTCATTGTGTATTCTGATACTGGATACACTGCCTCTCCCAGGGTAAACCAATTCCTAGAGATAGTTAACAACTTACCTGCAAGCACACTTTTCAAATAGAATCCAATCAATCCAGACTCCACACAACAACTGTCTCCTTTATTGGGCCCCCACACCCTGAGCCACTATCCACCTGCCCTAAACACCCTCGGGCCAGATACCAGACCACCAGGGAGAGCCTGTATGCCCCCAGAGCCCACTGAAATGATTCTAACCAGCCAATTTACACCTGCCCACCCTGCCTCACCCATTCCTTCCCATAGAAACCATGACAAAGGCTCTTGCCCACAGCTCCCTATCTCCTCCCAGCCACCTCCTGAGGACTCCAGGGCTTCTCCACGTGTTCCATCCCCCTACCCCCATGGTGTGCTGTGCCCTCTCTCTCTTCTTGGGAACTGAGTAACAAACTTTTTTTTTAATGTTTATTTTTTTTGGCTGCACCAGGTCTTAGTTGTAGCATGTGGAATCTAGCTCCCTGACCTGGGATAAACCCCGGGGCCCCCGTATTGGAAGCAGTCTTAGCCCCTGGACAACCAGGGCAATTGTCTCCTGACCTGTGTACCTTACTATTTCTCCAATTGTCTGTTAACTCACTATATTTTACAACATCCCTCTAGACTGTAAGTGAAGCCAGTGTCTTAATCATTAGGGAGACAATTCAGAATCTGCACTCTTAAGTACTCAGTATTTCAACTTTCATTTTAGCAAGATTAAAAAATTCTTGCATTAAATCACTGACTCACTCAAGAAACATTTAGTGATGTCTTGTGTATGCCAGGTATCGTGGAAGGCTCTGGGAATAGGAGGATAAATGAAGCATGCCTCAGGCAGGCTCTTGGTAGGATGGGGGCTCAAAAAATTTTAAGAAAGAAGGGAGGGATAAATGTCTTCCCAGAGTCCGCAAGATAGAGCACATTACTGGCTAGATCCCCTGGTGTGTTCACTTCATAAAATTGTCAATTTTGGAGGGACTGAAAATAGAATAAACTAATTTGTCTTGTTCTGTCCCATTCTTTACATGACAAGCTACTGAAACTGGGAATCAAGAAGATTATTCAGTTTTCCAAGTAATTATCAGATTTAATTAACCCTTCTAAGAAAAACCTTCACAAAAATACAGCCTACCTATTCCTCAGCACAGCCTGAGAAAACTATTGCCTGGGGGGACACAACATAAATATTAATAATAACAGAAAACACTTACTGATCTCTTAACATGATCTCTTAACATATAAAAAAATAAACTGATCTCTTAACATATATCTCTTAATATATGCCAGGCATTGTATCAAGCATGGTGTATGCATTCTTCCATTTAATCCTCATGTGGGGGTGGGGGTGCTGGTTGAGTTGCCAAGTCCTGTCCAATTCTTGGGACCCCATGGATTGTAGCTCACCAGGCTCTTCCCGTCCATGGGATTTCTCAGGCAAGAATACTGGAGTGGGCTGCCATTTCAATCTCCAGGGGATCTTCCTGACCCAGGGATCGAACCTGTGAACCTGTGTCTCCTGCATCACAGGCAGATGCTTCACTGCTGTGCCACCAGGGAGCCCTAAATGTATATTATCATTCTTATTTTACAAGTGAAGAAGCTGAAGCTTAAGTAGGATGAAAGTTTTGATAAATGTAGAACAGCTGAAAAAGGCAGTGCCAGGATTTGAATTCAAGCCATGTTACTCCAGAGTCTGCTTGTTTAACAACAAATTCTAGACACAAACTGAGAAACGATATCGTTTTCTAAGGGTACATTGCTTAGACCCTTTCTTATATCCCATTAAAGAATCTGGGCCATTCTTTACCCCAGGAGAAATTCTACCCATTCAAAATGCTGCTACTAAATGTACAATATTTGAATACAACATAGTCTTCCTTCAGGCTTCTCTGGTGGCTCAGACAGTAAAGGATCCACCTGCAATGCAGGAGACCTGGGTTCGATCCCTGGGTTGGGAAGATCCCCTGGAGGAGGGCAGGGCAACCCACTCCAGTATTCTTGCCTGGAGAATTCCAAGGACAGAGGAGCCTGATGGGCTACAGTCTGTGGGGTCGCAAAGGGACACAACTGAGCGACTAAGCACAGCATAGTCTTCCTTCTAACAGTTCTTTAGAATTTGTTGGTAAGCTGCTCTGCCCAACCACCATCCATAGGGGTCTAGTTGGTTATACAGTAAAATGAGCTACTTAAAAAAAAAGACTCAAGAATTGTTCTCCAAAAACTCTCCATAAAAGAGCAGCAAACTTAAGTAACTGCATTCATGTACAGAATGCTATAGGACTCAAGTTGTTAGGAGAGAGAGTTCTCTGCTTCTTTGTTAGTGAATTTTGACTAGGAATTGAGTCAAAATCTTTTGGCAATGACTGTTCATCTGAGCTTTAATTATTCCTTTTGTTTCCATTAACTTGGTTTACTGCATACCAAAGAGGTCATCTCCAGATTTGATCTGTTCATTGAGGGAAACTTATTCCTCTCTGTAAGATGATTATACCCTCATAGGCCAGGCATCGGGTGTGCTCTCAGGAAACTACAACTTCAGTCACCTCGAACCTCCAATACTTCTTTTAAAGCACATTTGTGGGAAAGCCACAGGACACCAAGTACCATGTTTATCTCAAATCTGCTCTTCTGTTTCTCTATATGTATGACTACAGATTAAACAAAATCACTGTAATAGGCAAACTGAAATCACTGTCTCTGGCACCTTGCGTTTCAGAATTCCCCAGAGAAACACTGAAACCTGCTCCTTTTCCTTCTTATATCCAAAAAAGAGATCCATGAGGCACTTGAGTAAGGCTTCTGACCTCCAGCCAAATCTCAAAGCTTCCTAAGATACTGGTCAAATGATAATTAATATTTCTTTAAAAAAAAATATTTTGGGGGCGGGCAAGGCGGCGGGGGGGGGGGGGGGCTTCCCAGGCAGATGGTAAAGAATCTGCCTGCAATGCAATTCGATCCCTGGATCAGGAAGATCCCCTGGAGAAGGGAATGGCTACCCATTCCAGTATTCTTGCCTGGAGAATTCCATGGACAGAGGAGCCTGACAGGCTACAGTCAATGGGATCACAAAGGGCTGGAGACAGCTGAGCAACTTTCACTTCATTTTAAAAAATTTTTTATATATTTTTTTAACAACAAAAATATTTTGTATTGGAGTATAGCCGGTTAACAATGCTGCGATAATTTCAGGTGAACAGTCAAGGGACTCAGTCCTAAAGGAAATCAGTCCTGAATATTCATTGGAAGGACTGATGCTTAAACTCCAATACTTTGGCCACCTGACGCGAAGAACTGACTCACTGGAAAAGACCTTGATGCTGGGAAAGACTGAAGGTGGGAGGAGAAGGGGACAACAGGATGAGATGGTTGGATGGCATCACCGACTCGATGGACATGAATTTGAGAAAGCTCATGGCTTTTAATTTCATGGCTTTAGAGAAATGCAAATCAAAACTACAATGAGATATCACCTCATTCCAGTCAGAATGGTTACCATCAAAAAAACCCAAAAATGCTGGAGAGAGTATGGAGTGAAAAGAACTCTCTTGCACTGTTGGGAAGAACGTAAATTGATACAGCCACTATAGAGAACAGTATGGTTCCTTAAAAAAACTAAAATCAGAGCTATTATATGACCTGCAATCCCTCTCCTGGGCACATATCCAGAGAAAAACGTGGCCCAAAAAGATACACACACCCCAAAGTTCACTGCAGCACCGTTTACAGTAGCCAAGACATGGAAACAACCTAGAGGAATGGATAAAGAAGATGTGTTTTATGTATATATACACACAAGGGAATAATACTCAGCCTTTAAATACTTCCTTTTTAAAGACCCAAACTTCATCATTCCAGCCTACAGTAAAGAGAGAAGACACATGTGAAGGGTTTTATTATTCCACAACAAGCATTTTTTGAGCGCGAACTATGTACCTGGGTCTGTTCTAAGGCTTCAGAGATATAGCAGTGAGCCGGGATCACACTTATTACTGAGGAGCAGGACAGTTCTTGAAATTCCCACTAGAACCGAACCACAATGCAGAACACTCTAAACTCGACTCAACATCTTAGAAGTTAGGGTCGGAGGGAGCCTCAGCAGTCTCAAGACTTGCAGCTGCCTCAGGATCTATTCCCTACACTTATTAAAACGAGTGACTTAACATGAGCTGCAGAAAAGAGCTGTGACCCCCCCGCCCCCCACCCCCATAGTTATAAGCAAAGTTTGGCGGGCGTGTATACACATTTTCTGGGGCCAGGTTCTTAAGGTTTCCTTGAATTCTCAAAACTTCTGAGATCCCACAAGATCAGAAGCATTCCCTTCATACACCCACTCCTCGACTCAAGGAAGCCAGGGGCCTGGCACTTGCGCGTCTTTGGTCAAGTCACCTCTGGGACCGAAACTGCTGCCCTTAAGACTCTGCAGCGGCCGCCCCGGCCGCTAGACTGTGCACAGCCGGCTCAGTCCTTCCAACTCAGAACTTCGCTCCCAAGAAAGCTGCAGGCCGGGAGGTGGTGGCCCACTGCCTTCGAAAGGCAGCGAGGCCTGGAAGGAGAGAGACAAAGGTTCCCAGCGAGGAAATCACGCGCCTCACTTCTGACATCTACAAGTTACGGCTAAGACTAGTTCGCAGAGTCGGTCTGCCCAGAGCGCCAAAGTTTCTCGGATCTCAATCAAGACACAATTGGAAGCACGTGGGCCTTTTGGGAACTGGCGCGATCGCCCGGCAGCCCCGCAAGCCAAGCCTTCGTGGGGAGGGGGCGCACACCCGCTCAGGACCGGGAGACGCGACCCCGGGCCTGAGCGCACCCCGCACCCCTCTGCCCCGACCCCACGCAGGCCGGCCCAGGGCCGCCCCTTCGGACTCGCCAGCAGCTCACCGGCGGTCCCCGTCGCATCCGCCTCTTCCCCCGCCGGGTGCACCTCCAGCCGCAGCGACTTCGGATAGGGGAGCCAGAGCGGCCCCGCGGCGAAAAGCTGCTCCTCGGTGACCAAGCCGAGCTGCACACTGGAGCGCCGGCGCGCCAGGATCCGGGCGGGAGCGGGAGCCGCGGCCCTGGTGCGAGCGCCTCCGCCCCGAGCCGCGCCGCCCGGCGCTCCCAAACCCTGCCGCGGGAAGGGGAGGGGCCGGGAGGCGCGGGCACCGGCCTCAGCTCCGCCGCGGGGTCGCGCTCCCGCCTGGGAGGTCCCGCCGGCTGGGCCCCGCGCATCGCCCCCGCTCCACCCGGCCAGGCCGCCGCTGGCACGCGGGGACCCCCGGCGCACAGGGCCGCGCGGTCAATGAGTGGGAGGGTGCAGGCGCCCCGCGGGCCGGCTCCGAACGCTCAAGTTTAGAGCGCGCGAGGCACCTGAGGTAGCTGGGGTTTGGAGGCAGAACGGTGACACCTGCCGTTCACTGGGACCCTCGAGGGCGTCGGATTGGAGCCCGCCTTGGCCCGCGCTTTGCTGGGTGGGCACTCGCTCTTGTGGGGAGGGTCTCCCCGGCGCCCACGTGTGAACACACGTCCAAAGTCCTGAACTCCTCCCTCGTGGGCGGTTTTCCCGACAGTAGCATGGGGGGTGGGGGGCGGGAGGAGGGCCTCAGGAGAAGTCCGAGGACACTCCTGCCACCCGACCGGCTGGTCCAAATGACCACGGTCATCTCCCGTCACCTAACTGGGAGTTGAAAACGTACTGGCTGCTGCATGGTGAACCGTTTCGCTAGACGTGGGTCGGGAGGGCCAGGGAGGCTCATCCCCAAGTTGATGCCTGCCTCCACCCGCCATCTAACCTACCCAGTTAGCTCCAGCGTCAACGGACGGGGCCTCCAAACCCAATTAGAGGTTGTCTTCTCCAAAGAGAAATCGGTCTTCTGCTGCAGGCGGGTAAGAAAAAGAAGCAGTCCTTCTGACGGGAGTCTCCCTCAGTCACAGACTCATTTACCATAAAGGAAACTTTTCAAACTCTGCATCAATTTATGTATTCTAAATCTGTAATCTCCTGACAGAATGAACTGCAGGGAGGAAGCAAGGATTGTAAATCCATGTAGATTCCTTGAAGACAATATCCGTAACCCAGCAAGCTGACTTGACAAGAATGAGCTTCCCTAGAGGTTCTGGGGTTTGTAACTTCAGAATTTCTGACTGGATTGGACCCAGCCAGGCTTTATGGAATCCCTAGTCTCATCTATTTCCCCACTACCCCCACCTCCCACGTGGTCCTAAGTTCCTGACATGGCCTCTCTGACTCCCTTACATGGCCCCCTTACTGCCTCCCAGGGCTTTTTCTCCCCTTTCTCTGTCTGTCGTCTGTCTCTTTCATCTAAGTACCCCGCTGTTCCTTCTTATGGCTTTGATTTGTGCCCTGGAAGTCCCTGGGAATCAGAAATTCTTATAAAAGTTGGAGCTGTCTAGAGTTCTGGGGTGAAGACCACAGAACACTTGTATTCTGCTGCACCCTGCCCCTCCCTGTATCATTCTGCCTCTCCTGCTTCCAGCCTCCTCAAAACATTCTCCTGCCTTCCTCATTTCTTTTTGCCTTCTCAAGCCTGATGGCACTATTTTCCTGCTACCCAAAACCCTCCCAAGTAGTGCTTGGACCTCTTTATCCTTCTGTCAAAAAAGCTTGTTTAGCGTTCACATGCTTTCAGTTGTTAAGTTGGATTTATACTAAAATGTGAATGATAGATGAAAATGACTCATAAAGCCTCTCTTCTGTCAAAAAAGCTTGTTTAGCGTTCACATGCTTTCAGTTGTTAAGTTGGATTTATACTAAAATGTGAATGATAGATGAAAATGACTCATAAAGCCTCTCTACAAGGACAATATAATGAACTTAGAATTTCCACCATACTCTCAAGAAACCAGGAGTTCTCTGTTCCTTAAACCAAACAAGCAAACATAAAACACATTGGCAGTATTTCCCCCACATTAACGTGGGGTGCAAAAACCCAACTTCAGCTAGCTGGAGAAAAAAGTCAAAATATGATTCACCACAAAGCCAGGAAATCTAAGCTCTCATCATGACTAAATTTAGGGCCTTCATTGATCAGATGGTCTTGTCTCATCTTACAGAGAGGCCTCAGTCACATGCTGGAAGTCATCACTGATTTACAACCTTTCAGCAAAGGCAAGGCCACATCTCCTCTAACTCCAAGTCGAGTTAAGCCATTTGAAAATACTGATTTGCTGTGAGGTCTACCCAAATTGGCACTCGGACTAGGGAGAGTGGAAGCCTTACCAAGTCTGCATCACCCGAATGACTGCTGAGCAGAAAACCAAAGGGAGGAGGTAGCTGGGATGATAAAGCTAGTTATAATTATGAACATCTACCGCTGAGGGCTTACCACATGCCGGCACTATTGTGAGCACATCACATACATCCCACCCTGTGAGAGCGGAATTAGACTATTATGACCCTTGTTTTGACAAATGAGGAAACTAGGCCCAAAGATTAACCAATCTGCCCAAAGTCAGAACTGAGAAGGGACAAACTACAGCAGTTCAGACACAAAATAAGTCCATGAATGCCCTTACTGCCATTTTTCAAAGTTAGAAGCTAGTAGACTAATTTCCTGGTATTCCAAATAGAATTCAGGACCTTAAGAGTCCCCAGATTTGTGAGCACATTATTTAAACGGGTCCCATTTTCTTTCCTCTCATGCCCCCCCACCCCCATGCAGATGGTGAAGAATCCCTTAGACTTCCCCTCCACAGGCATTTCACCTTCCAATAGTCTTGGTGATATTTATACTTGAACAGTTTTTGCCTTGGTGCATGTACTAAGCAGAAAGTTCCATGAATCATTTTTCTTCTGTCTTAAGTGTAGTGCGGATTCACTCATATCATCTATTCGATCCACCAGTGAATTTGACTTTTTATCTTTAGTTTATCCCTAGTTTCTGTTTCCCAACAGCCATCACTCTCTTCCTCATCTTCCTTTCTGTCAGCACTTTTTCAGGGCCACCAAACTTAAAAAAAAAATCAGTACAGGATAGTTAAGAAGGAAAGAGGAGCTCCAGCCTGCAATGGAATACTGATTGGGAGCAACTGGAGAGACTTATCTACTAGATTCCTGTATCTGCTTTGCCAGCCTCGGTGTGTGCCAGGGGGAGGCTTTTTTTCGAGCAATTGGCAGAGACATAGTGGAGTTCTGAGGGTCCAACTGGGGGAACTAAACCCATGCTCCAGATTCTTCCTCCTTCATGTCCTCTAGGAGGAATAAGTTCTCTCAGATGTGACGGAGGACCCCTGGTACCTGATATCCCTGACAGACCCCTACCCACCATGGCCAGCTCCAGATTGACTGTTGTCACTGCAGCATCAAGAGCATTGTCTTTGTTTATGTATCTGACCTGTGCCCAAAGCTTCGAGAGATTCTTTCTACCCTTTTCTTTCTCCAGATAACACACAGAAAAGGACCTCTGGCCAATCACATTTGCAGGGGCCTGTGGCTGCAAGCTCAGCTCAGCTTTAGACTCCAAAGAGACATCATCAGACCAGTGCTGAGCTGAGACAGAGAAAGGGGTCCACTTTGTCTATCTCCTGCCTTCCATAGGGTGCAGCCCAATCTGCTAATGAACTGCAACTCAACTGCCTGAAGTCTAGACCAGTGTCTTCAACCCTCGACAAGCTCTTTCCCTCATATCCTCAATAGAGAGGCTCAGATGAGACTCCCTGATACACTGATTTCAAAGTACCTTATCCTCAGCTGCACAGTGACCACATTACTTATCATATTGTTCCAAACAACAATAACAAAAATCTACACATCATGAACTGTGATGTCACTCACAAGTCTACCTCAGATGGTTCTGTGGCCAACCCCAGGACATGATTCTAAATTCAGTGACTCAGATACAGGAAGAGGTACTTATAAGGAAAAGGGGAATTAACCCTGGGATAACCCCTCCCTACCCCCACCCCCACCATGGTGAGGTTTGCTGAGAAAGATGTATGGGAATGGCCAAAGTTAGAAGCTGAAGGTGGCCTGGTCTGGCAGGGAGAGGGGGACCTGAGATGAGGGAAGCAAGGTTAGGACTTGGGAACATCATGGGAGAGGTTTCGTGTCCCTTAGCTCACAAAGCAAGTCCCACTCCGCGTGTGGTTTTTCGCATTGCAGGCTCTGAGTTCCTTTCAGTACCCCACCTCAGTGCTCCAGTTTCTCAGCTTTGCCTCTGCAGCTGAGTGTGATGGTGGGCTGGGACACAGGGTAAGAGAAATAGGTGTGCCAGTGACATGGGGAGGAAGCAGTTATCGAGAAGACTGTATCCAGGACTGCAGATCGTTACTAGCAAGAAGTGAATGGGACCCCAAAGGGCTGGGAATGAAAGCAAGGAGCAAGACCCGCTGAGGAATATGCCAGGAGACTTGGGCCAGGCAGATTTGGGGCCAAATCCCAGTCCCATTCATTCCTTCTTACCTGGGTAACTCCGGCAAATTATTCAGATGCTTTGAATTTATGGTAGCATTTACAGTAAACTCATAATGCCCCTATAAGCTTATTGTGAAAATTAAATGACACGGTACAGTACTGAATATATATAGTGGCTATTCCCTGGTGGTTGGAATGCAGGAGATGCACATTCGATCTGTGCGTCAGGAATATCCCCTGGAGGAGGGCATGACAACCCACTCCAGTATACTTGCCTGGGAAATCCCATGGACAGAGGAGCCTGGCGGCTACAGTCCATGGAGTCACAAAGAGTCAGACATGACTGAGCACACGGCACACATCATTAGTATTATTATTCATGCAAGAAAATATGGAAAAGTGAAAAGACAGGAGCTTAAATAAATCATATTCTCTCACCTGAATGCAAGTATTGGAACTATGTTAGAAGAGTTATTTCTTACACTATTTTTTTTTCTGTTAGCTAGCTAATCATGGCATTAAGTCAATTTTTTTATTGAAAGAAAAAAAAGTGTGAATACCCACAAGTCAGAGAGATGTATGCATATAGGATTGACTCCCATTTTTCTCGGATAAGAAAAACTTATTACACAGGCACAAGAGTGTCAGCTTTTACTTACTTTTGCTTTTGTTGTTCTGTCATTTATTTATGGCTGTGATTTATACTGTACTCATGCCCAGAGGCACATTGGCATGTTTTGTAAACTACCAAATAAACAAACAACAGCTATATTTCCAGATCCGTTTGTATGGAGGTAAAAGCAAACATGAAAATTGGAGAAAATAAGCTGAAAAACTGAGACGATGGTTGGAGAGGCATTTTGAAAACCTAATGTGATTATTATTAATCTGCCAATCTTCGCTTAAATCCAGGGTCAGACCCCACTGCAATTGTCAGTTACACGGAAATGACTTCAATCATCATCTGCCTGGGGTTCTTCCCCGAGAAGTGATGTGCTTGTATGAGATCTATGCATGATTTCTCACGAGGTTCTCGTCTTGATCTCTAAGCAAGAAATATAAAACAGATATAGTAAGCTTACTGACCCACCTCTCATTCTCTCAGCAACCACCATAAACCAGAATACACCTTATTATCTGATTTATTAGAGAACACAGTAGGAAGAATAAAACAGATGCTATAAAAAATGCATCAGTATATATTTTATACCACATGCTTACCCTTTTCAGTTTCTCCATAAATTAAAAAAATAGTTGCCTCACCAGTGAATCTTAATGCACCCTTCCAGCTCTACTGTTTTCAGTATGTCGAACAGCTGATATTTATTCATTGGTCTATATGGATTCTCCTTTGTATCATATGGTTGCAGATTTACCTTTAGGCTCATATTAGCACTCCTCCACATTCTGAAGGGTAATGGTGGTCAAATTTTATTATGCTTAAGAATCACCTGGAGAGGTGGTTAAAATGCAGATTGCTGGGCCCAGTCCTCAGCGATTAAAATTTAACAGGCCTAGTGTGGTGCCCAAGAAATAATTCTAACAAGATCTCAGGGGATGGCAATGCTGCTGCGTTGCCACCAGTGGACCAAACTTTAAGTGACTTTGTTCTAACCTTGGGAGCAGTTGCATCCCAAGTTAGGCTGAATGTTAAACTGTGCAGCAGCTAATCTAGAACACTGAAGACCTGCATAGAGACGATGAAGGAGAATTGTATTGTTCAATTACATGTGTGTATTTGCTGGAGGGCTTCCCAAGTGGCTCAGTGGTAAAGAATCGGCCAGCCAGCAGGAGACGCAGGTTCGATTCCTGGGTCAGGAAGATTCCCTGGAGAAGGAAATGGCAACCCACTCCAGTATTTTTGTCTAGAAAATCCCATGGACAGAGGAGCCTGGCAGGCTACAGTCCACAGAACTGCGAAACAGTCGGACATGATTTAGCAACTAAGCAACAACAAAGTATTTGTCAGGAGCTGGTTTTGCTGCAACCATTGTGAAAACTATTTTCCTATAAGTTCAAAGCTATAATAATAATAGCTTATCTTTTCAGGGGATGCACTGACACAAAATTTCCAGAAGGGACAAATGAAGAATGGGATTATTTGAAAGAGCTCCACCTTCATGCTTGTACACCAACCAATCAGCACTTCCCTTTCACTCATATTTAACTGTCCCATGAGCAACCCAGGTACAGCGCAACAAGCACTTTAACCTCTTCCAAGTTTCCCCTTCCTCATCTGCAGACTGAGAAGAGAAATGCCGGTATCAAAGACTTGGCGTGAAGATTAAAGAATAATGCACACGAAAGCAAAACACTGCCCAGAGAGTACACCCCAGAGTTTCCCGTTCTCTCAGGACACCTCATTCCTTTCCTTCAGCATGCTCACTGGAGATCATAACTCTACCCGTGGTGGGTGGGGAGGCTATGACTTAATTAACCTCGCTCTCTCACACACATACTATCATAAACCCCATGAGTATGTGTTTTGCTCGCTGTTGAATCCACACCCTTAACCCAGTTCCTGGTTTTTAGCAGGCCATCAGAAAAGACAGTATTTGGCCTGTGGTAAAAACACAGTGTCAATTTAAAAATGGATACACACAAAATATTAGGTGCAATAAAAATGAGCAATTTAGAGAAGGAAGGCATTCTTAACAATCAAGAATCTGACTGTGCCACTAGGGTTGGCTGCAAAGCCAGCGCAGCCCTCCGTGCTGTGGTCCCCTCGGGGGACCACTGAGACTGCTAGCTGCAACTGCAAAGCCAAGACTGACAACCGTGGTGTCTAAAAGTTGGGTTATTAGCTCCTAGAAAAAAATAAAGAGGTTGAGCTACTGATCTCTTGGGTCCTTCTTTTTTGTTTAAGAATCTACTTTGTCTCTCATTTCTTCAAATGTATTGCCTGTTCTTTCTGAGTTCTTCTTAATGGAAAATTGAAGTCAGGGATAAGTGAAGAATCTTAGAATTTACAAACACAATGCAGAGTTGCAGCTCAGTAGTTGCCATAGGTCTGCCAAAATTGTCAAATTTCTAATGATGGTGGGGGTGGGGGAACTGCTCGGTTAGATTGCCAAGAACACTGACACACACAGAGCACATAAATTTTTACCTTTCAAGGATCCAAATTAATTTTTGGTATGAGGACATTTATTAGTACGACAGCTTTACTGTACAAGTTAAAAACAGGAATTTCTTAAAAGTACAAAGACACTACATCACTGAGCTCACACTGTTAAGTGGGTTTCCTTGGAAGGAGAAATAAACAGCTCGGTCCTGAGACAGAAGTTGCACAAGGAGTCAACATATCCAAGCTAATTGCAGACAATAAAGATAAATCTTAAAACAATTTTTATATATACATAAAGGCAAAGTAGGTCATTTTAGAAAGCTTTCCTAAGCTTTGGGGCTTCCCTGATAGCCAGTTCGTAAAGAATTCACCTGCAATGCAGGAGACCCTGGTTTGACTCTTGGGTTGGGAAGATCCGCTGGAGAAGGGATAGGCTACCCACTCCAGTATTCTTGGGCTTCCTTGTGACTCAGCTGGTAAAGAATCCACCTGCAATGGGGAAGACCTGGGTTCTATCCCTGGGTTGGGAAGATCCCTTGGAGAAGGGAAAGGCTACCCACTCCAGTATTCTGGCCTGAAGAATTCCATGGACTGTATAGTCCATTGGGTCACAAAGAGTCGGACACGACTGAAGGCCTTTCACTTTCACTTTCCTAAGCTTTGCAGTCAGAACTAAACCTGCAGTGCTTGTGCATTAGTTTGAAAAGTTTTCAAAATGAATTCAAATCTTCTCTAGTTTTCCATTAAGTCTTTTCTCTTTCTGCCACTAATTTTTACACTTTGGAAATCACACCACGCTTAAAGAAAAGGATTCCCAGTACCTGCTGAAGAGATGCTCTTTTCAGACGTTCCTCTATTTGGTTTTCAGTTTATTATGGTGCAGAGAGACAGGGTTCCTAGTCAATGGATGTGTGCGTCCATCTCAGCCACACAAGCTGGGACCTGCCTTAGCTCTGGGTGCCGCAAGCGTCTCCCTTTGTAAGAGGAGGATAACAACAAACCTAATCTCACAGTAACGGCCAGGATCATCCTCTTAATTCCCATTTATTTGGGCTAATGTAAACCTTGTTTCCATTCCCCAAACAGGAACAGTTCTGTAGTGGAAGGTACAGCAAAGTGGAATCATGCATGCAAGAGTGCTTAGTAAGACGAAGAAGCACACACAGAATTTTATTAATATTACTTTAAATAACTTCCTCAGTAAGGGAAGAACATAGCTGCCAGCCAGGGACAGAAACAGCCACAAATGGTTACTTAGGAGCCAAGCCTCCCACAGGTTTACTGCACTCAACGTCCCTGGGTCTTTCAGAGTGGGCAACGCTCAGCACTTTGCATCGACATTCAGTGATACCTGCCAATTATCTTCCCCAGAGACCTGCTAAGAGGGGCTGCGCTCGGAGCACCTGCAATCTCTGCTCTTTAAAAATAGAAAACCACTTTAACCTGTGGAGGCTTAACACAAGTGGGGGCAGAGAACCACCTCAACCCTAGTACATGCAAAGAATTTTTCTCCTCCTTTGTACCAGAAAAGATTGTTTTTCTCAAATAATGTCTTTTTCTGAAAATCAGAAATGAAATAAGACAAATAAGATCTTGTTCTTTCTTATTTGTCAAATAAGATCAATAAGACATTTACTGGTAAACTATAAACAAAACTTAATTATCACTACTTTCCTAGTTCGTTAGCCATATCACTACAATTGAGAGAAATTATCAGCCTTGAGGATAATTTTCAAAGGTCATTTGGTCCTCATGGTATAAACCACCAATTCTCTCTCACACACACAAAATACAAATTGTATGAATATGTGTGTATAGGATCAGATGTATATACATGCATAGGATCAGATATTCAAGTTCAGTTTGGAAAATGGGAAGTAAAAATCTTTAAACCTTTTTTCACTTTCCAGAATCACAAAATATCTTTAAAATTCTACTGATTATGAGGTAGAGAAATAAGCATCCTGTTCATTGATGAGGGCTATGTAAACAGGTAAAGCTCTCTGGAGGACAGTACACATCAAGTTTCAAAATACCTATCTCTTAGTACCAGCAAATCCACTTCTAAAAGTGGACTGGAGATGGACTGGAGTCAAAGCTTATGAGGAGCACAAACTTTATGATGAAAATGTAAAACTTAGAAACGTACTCAGAAGTTCCTTCAATCTGCCTCAATGTACAGCATATTGTATAGAGTCACAATGCAGTCTACATGTGAGAAATACATAAATATGTAGAGATAAATGTGTAAAATATAATTTTACAGTATTTCTAGCAACAAAAGATGATGAGACCCTCCCTCATTCAATACCGGAAATTAAAAGACAAAGCTTAAATTATTGATGATTATAGAAAAGGAGGGGTATGCTCAGGCACGGGCTTCCCCAATGGCTCAGCAGGTAAAGAATCTGCCTGCAATGCAGGAGACACAAGAGATGAGGGTTCGATCCCTGGGTCAGGAAGGTCCCCTGGAGGAGAAAAATAGCAACCCACTCCAGTATTCTTGCCTGACGGGCTGCAGTTCAAAGGGCTGCAAAGAGTCAGACACGACCGAAGGACTAAGCATGCGTGCTCAGGCACACTGTCTCTGCATAGAAGGGACTGTTGAGCTTACAAGGTTTCGTCTGGTTTGGTTTTGAAAGCATGGAGTTCAGGGGTTGCACCTTTTCAGAGGTGTGGGTAGGCTAACATCGTATGTAGAAGCCTGGTTACCTGGGTGAGGCTGTTGGTTGGTTGCTTGGCTGTATTTGAGGTGTATTTATTGGCGTGGGTCTCTGGTTGACCGGCCTTCAGTAGCCAGGGTCGACACTGATTGTCTGGTTTGTAAATTTCAAGTTGTTGATCCATTGGTTTATAAGGAGTTCCGGTGGCTACTTGTTATCGTGGCTATGGAACAATATATCTTTTCCAAAATGTGTGGAAATATATTTGATCTTATTATTGAGCTTACCCAAATGCCTTTTGAGGCAACTGCACTTTATAATCAGAAAAACAGACAAGGAAATTCACTGCCGAAAGAGACTGCAAACAACTTACATAAATTAGGTTTTTAAATGAATCTGGCACACTGTATGATAGAATACAATATGGTTTTTATAAGGGAGGAAACTAGATGTACTGATATGGAACAATCTCCATGATGTGGTGGTAAGCGAAAAAAGTCAGGTGTGGAATAAGTTCTTATCTATATGTAGAAGTCTCTGGAAGGACCAAAAAAGACTGATAAAGGTATTTACCTCATGAGAGAGAAATTGAGAGTCCTTGGGAGCGAAGAGTGAAGGAAAATCTTTCATGAGAAAGTCAGTGTTCAAACTCCAGTCATCTTGGACTCTAAATTCCATTCTCTTTCCACACAGCCCCACCAACTCATCCTTTACATGATTTTTCTGGTTGGTGCTCCAGTTGACTTTGAGTAAGAGCTCCCCCGACATACTCCATAAAATGGTCTTTAAAAACTTATAACACCAGCAGCCAAAATCCCTCTCTTCTTACTCATCCTCATTTGCTAATGTTGACTACATTCTGGAGGTTTGGCAAACCTGGGGTGAGCACCCTTCCTAAGAAGGGATTACGCTGAGGCAGGACTGTCCTGCCCAGAGATCTCCCGATCTGGGAGCCCTCGCTGCTCCACACCCCGGGTAACTCCCCGCCTACCCTGTGGAATGATCGTGGGGTTTGCCTTCTCCATAAAACAGAAGCCTGTTCTCTCTTCCTTCCCTATTTAGTCAGCGCAGGGTTGACACAGCTGCTGGGATGTCTTTCAACCACCTCTGGAAGCAGTGCCTTGGGGGCCCCTGAAGTACTTTCCCCAACCTTCTCTCAAATCTTTCCAGCCTCTCGCATGCAGCTGAGGGAGAAGGCAATGGCACCCCACTCCAGCACTCTTGCCTGGAAAATCCCATGGACGGAGGAGCCTGGTGGGCTGCAGACCATGGGGTCACAAAGAGTCAGACACGACTGAGCGACTTCACTTTCACTTTTCACTTTCATGCACTGGAGAAGGAAATGGCAGCCCACTCCAGTGTTCTTGCCTGGAGAATCCCAGGGACGGGGGAGCCTGGTGGGCTGCCGTCTATGGGGTCGCACAGAGTCGGACACGACTGAAGCGACTTAGCAGCAGCAGCATGCAGCTGAGAGGCTCAGGACTAAACATGGCCAGCCAGGCATGGTCTCTAGAGGACTCTACATCACTTACTACGACAGTGACACCGGAGCGGGAACACAGTGCTGTCAGATGCCTGGGACTCCTGGTGCTGCTGGAGTCCGCACTGGGCGAGGGGTGCCTGGGGAGCCAGGAGGGGGTGCAAACCGTGGGCAGAGCCTAGGAACGAGACAGGAGGCACATCTTCAGACGGTGAAGGTGCTTCGGAACAAAATCTCCACACAGCTGTAGGATTGCCTTCTTGGGGAGCGGCTGTGTCAGTTAGGTAGGTGGATTCTTGTATTTTTATCTACCTTTCAACCAGTCCACAGGCTTCTCTTTGGAGCCCACACACGCAGAGGTTGCCTGAGGTGCCTGGTGTCTCTTAGAGAGACCTGAATCCTACTGGATTAGAGCTCCACCCTAATGGCTTCATTGAATCTTAATCACTTCCTCTATAGGCCCCATTGCCAAATACAGCCACACCTGGGGGTTTGGGCTTCAGCCGATAATTCTGGGAAGGGCACAGCATTCAGTCCAGACTAGGTGGCTGTCCCTCACCATTGTCATACTTGAGTCAAAACCACCGTCTACATACAGCTGTCAACCAGACAGATGGGTCTATCACAGACCTCCAGCACCTGGGAATCCGCTGGCCTCTGAGTGTGGGTTCGGGGCATCAGAGCACCATGGTTAAGAACTCTGGTTCTGAACTACCAACAGACAGAAGCACCTCTTGTTTGCTGTCTTGGGAACGTGACTGCGAGTCAGTTCCATGGGGACGTGTACACGGCAGCACGCTGGGGACTAGGTTTTCTGTGGCAGACCTGGGGTGGCCTCTGGTGATGAACAGCCTCTTGCAGAAATGAAGCAGGACCCTCCGGGGCCCTCCCCAGGACAAAAGCCTTTCCATGTCCCCTGTTTCTTGTCTGTAGGAAAAAGGCTTCAGTCAGACCTTCCCTGAGTTCCAAAGGGGAGATTCAAACAGTTAGGGATAAGGGAACTGAGTGAACGCAGAAACAAAGAAAAAGCAGTCAAGACACAATAGTGCTATGATAAAGACGGGTCCCAGTTCCTCCTCAAGGGATACACACAACAACCTGAAATATATCTCTGAGTTCTCCTCCAGGAACTAAGGTTCTGACTGAGGCTAAAGATGCTAACTTCAGGCTGAACACAAACAAACAGACACCAGACTGGTTGGAACCAGGCGGATGACTGAGATTCCTGAAACATCATCCTGTTATCTCACCATGAACCAATGAAAAGAAAGTCGCACATTTTGTAGACTCTCACCCCCACCCCTCTGCCAAATGCTGCCTTTAAGAATACTTCCCCGAAGTGTTTGGTCTGTTGAGCACAAGCCATCGTCTCCTTGCTCGGCCCTGTAATAAGCCTTTCTCTGCTCCAAACTCCAATGTTTCCGTTTGTTTGGCCTCACTATGCATCGGGCCCGTGAACTTGGGTTCAACGACACTGTGACGGTGTACAATACAGTAAGTCCTCTACATGCAGATGAGCTCTGTTCTAAGTGATGTCACTCAGGCGTGTCCAACTCTTTGTGACCCCATGGACTGTAGGCCTACCAGGCTCCCCCGTCCGTGGGATTTTCCAGACAAGGGTACTGGAGTGGGTTGCCATTTCCTTCTCCAGGGAATCTTCCCAAGCCAGGAATCAAACCCAGGTCTACCTGCATTGTGGGCAGACACTTTACCGTCTGAGCCGTTAGGGAAGCCTTCTGTTCTAAGAGTGGGTTCCAAAGTCCAATTTGTCCAACAAAGTTAGCCTAGGTAAAATAACACTATCGGCTCCATACCACTGCTTTTAGCTTGCTTCCAGACATCCTGGGCTTGAAATAAAAATACTGTACCACTGTACTCTACACAGTCGTGTACAGGACACAAAAGCACAACCACCTGTAGACGATGCATGCATGTGACGATGTATACCAGACACATGAACTAACTTACATGATTGAACATGCAAACATATGTTTGCATTTTTGAAGTTGGTTCATATACAGGGGACTTACTGTAATTATATATGCATCATCAAGTGAAAACAGAGCAGGTGATGAGGTTCAGGATGTGCTACCCAAAATATGGCACCTTGGGATAGTAATATCTTAAGCTGAAGGAATTAAAAAAATAAATAAATAAAAAACCCCAGCAGAAGCAGGAAGATCACTCTGATCTCTCCTAGATCACTCTTCTTCCCTGAAACAGATCATAAAACTCCTATGTGAATAGTATCCCACACCAGGGGGAGGAAAGACATTCATATAACCAAAAACAGGGAATTTGGGACCAAGAAATCTGTACAAACAAACCTTGTTAAACTAACCCATATCTTCTTAGTTACTTCTTCACCATTTACTACCCCAAGCTCAAATCCCTTTGAGTAGTCAATTCTTCACAAATTTATTGTTGTTTTATTTCAAAGAAAATTTTCAAATTTCTACAGTGAATACATATAACTTCGTATTGATATAAATTATTTTAAAGTGTTTTAAAGCATGGCATTTATCCACTGAAGGAAATTCAAAAAGATTTTCTTCAGCTAGTTCCCACATGTGTTGTTGTTCAGTTGCTAAGTTGTGTCCATCTCTTTTGGGATCCCATGGACTGTAGCCCGCCAGGCTGCTCTGTCCATGGGATTTCCCAGGCAAGAATACTAGAGTGGGTTGCCATTTCCTGCTCCAGGGTGTCTTCCTGACCCAGGGATCTAACCCGCTCCTCCTGCTTGACAGGCAGATTCTTTACCACTGAGCCACCTGGGAAGCCCTCTAGATCCCTCACTGGAGGTCTGAAGTATGAGATTTGTCAGACATGTGGGTGAATCTAAAAGAAACACTGGCTGTACAAAACAACAATCATAATGTCTAATGTGTGTGCAGAGAAATAAGCCAGAACCAAAATACTGGGCAAAGATGGCATTAACACTGGAAGAGGGTTATCAGAACTACTGGGCTTCCCTGATAGCTCAGTTGGTGAAGAATCCACCTGCAATGCAAGAGGCCCTGGTTTGATCCCTGGGTCAGGAAGATCCACTGGAGAAGGGATAGGCTACCCACTCGAGTATCCTGGCCTGGAGAATTCCATGGATTGTATAGTCCACGGGGTCGCAAAGAGTCAGACACGACTGAGCGACCTTCACTTTCGTCAGAACTACTGCAGCATATTATTCAGTGGCACTATTCACAAAGTACAGAGGAACTGCAGGAGTGAGAGAAACACCAAGAAATTTCTGTAAGTGCTCCTTTCCAGCCATTGAGAGAGAGAGAAAAAGTTGTTGACCACATTTATGGAGGAAGACATCTCCATAAAATATAAAGTAGGATATGCATGTCAAAATAAAGATAGACATAATGTACTTTTGAGAACAGATTTGTCTCTTGGTAACTTAAGATCGGAAAAGCAAAGAATGGCAATTACTTAAAAATAAGCAAGCATTTGGCAATTAGGTCATTTCATCTTAACAAACATCTACAGTCTCTATAGCTCACAAGGTATTCATCATTCTGCAAACAAAAGCAACTTGATGTAACACAGGCAAAAGTTACCTGAAATTGTTTCAAAGTTTCCTTATAATTTGAATGTGCTCTCCTTTTTATAGGGGACTCACATTTCTAATTCCATGTTTTCCATTTCCAGACTAGATATGTATCTATGCATCTTGGCTCCATCCTTCATTACTTACTGGTAGCTAATTATGCTGAATTAAGTTAATGAAAATTTTCAATCTTTTTAAAATTTACCCCTATGCTCACTATTTCAGACACAGGAGGAAAAAGAATATGTTCTTAGATAAGGCAAACTTGTGGATTCCATGGATTTAAAGACATCCTTGGGGACTTCCCTGGCGGCGCAGTGGATAGAAATCTGCCTGCCAATGTAGGGGCCATGGGTTTGATCCCTGGTCTGGGAAGATTCCACAAGCCGTAGAGCAACTAACCCTCTGTGTCACAACTCTTGAGCCTGCGCTCTAGGGCCCGTGAGCGACAACTACCAAGCCTGCGTACTGCCACTACGGAAACTTATGCAGTTAGAGCCGGTGCTCCTCAACTAGCGAAGCCCGCGTACCACAAGGAAGAGCAGCCCCCACTCGCCATAACTAGAGAAAGTCCACACACAGCAACAAAGAGCCAGTGCGATCAAAAGTAAATAAACATTTTTTTTAAAAAAGAACATTCTTAGAAGTCTCTTTGTAGTTAATGCTTACTGAGTGAATGAGTGAAAGAATGGATATGCAAATGAATGGATGGTTATGCAGACAATCAGGCCAACTGCTGAATCTCATCCTCCCTTTGGTTTTGCTTCCTCTCCTCTGTCAGCTGGTTCCGAGCACCTGCAAAAGTTATTCTGCACAGCCTGTTTTGCGCTGGCCTTAGTAGTTGAGGGGATGCCAGCCTCGGCTCTGCCCAGCACTCAGCGTCAGCCCCATGGGCTCTCCCCTAACTGAGAGTGAGCTCTGCTGGCTGCAGACACCTGCGATCTCAGCAGGGGAGCTGCCCCGTCACCGAGCCTGCTTCCCAGTCAATTCAGCACCTGTGCCGCTGGCCTCTGGCCCTGCCTCCCTGTCTCTGCGCTGACAGCTTCTGATGGGGTTCCCACCTGGTTTTCTAAATCCACTGCTCACTCTGTCGTCATGGGTCAGTCACTCCCAGGTGGTAGGTGTGATGCCGGTGAAAAGGTGGAGTGCCAAACACTTACAGGAGAAAGTGGGGACAATGCTATAGTTTAATGAAGAGATGAAAAGACTCCATAACATGGGGATGGATTTTGAAAGAAGTTCTAAGCCAAAGACATTGCTCTCTCCCCAAATGACTGTGCATGAAGAAACATTGCATACGATGAATCCAAAGTCACAGAAGCATAGACCCCTCAGAAACAGGGTGTAAGTCCAATACTCTAAAGCCCTACGGAGAGGTGAGGAAGACAGCAAAACCAGTGTTTCCTAGCGTCACACAATCTGCCAATGGCAGGTGGAGGGCAGCGACTTCACAAGTGTCTGCCACCTCACAAGGCACATTGGCATACAATGTTTTATTTACTCCACCACACGGACTCTATAGGACTTCCCTGGTGGATCAGATGGTAAAGAATCTGCCTGCGATGTGAGAGACCTGGGTTTGATTCCTGGGCTGGGAATCGAGGAGGAGGAGGAGGAAATGGCAACCCACTCTAGTATTCTTGCCTGGAGACTCCCCATAGGCAGAGGAGCCTGGAGGGTTACAGTCCATGGGGTCACAAAGAGTCAAACACAATTGAGCAAATAAGCACAGCACAGCACAAACTCTCTATATATTTATTATGATGCTATTTTACATCTAAGGAAACCACTTGTCTGGCACAGTGGTAAAGAATCTGCCTGCCAATGCAGTAGATGCAAAAGACGCGGGTGGGTTCTATCTCTGGGTTGGGAAGATTCTTTGAATTAGGAACTGGAAATCCACTCCATTATTCTTGCCCGGGAAATCCCATGGACAGAGGAACCCGGTGGGCTACAGTCCATGGGGTCGCACAGAGTCAGACAAGACTGAGCATGCAGGCAGACTACCTGTCAGAGCAGGGATATTTGTTCCTTCACGCCCAAACAATCCAGGAATCAGCAGGTTGATGGTTCTCTACTGCTGATCTGAGTATTTGATAACAAATATTTGTAGAGCTGTGTTGAACCAAGTTTTTAACTGAAGTTGACAGTGTTTTACAGATTGAGAATAATTTGGAGATCATTGAGAAAAACACACCATAACTTTATGACAAAGGTAGTAAACACAGAAATAAATTTAAACAAACTTCGAGCTTCCCAGGAGGCACCAGTGGTAAAGAACCCAACTGCCAGTGGAGGAGACGTAAGAGACTCAGACTCAATCCTTGGGCTGTGAAGATCCCTTGGAGGAGGGCATGGCAACCCAGTATTCTTGCCTGGAGAATCCCCTGGACAGAGGAGCCTGGTGCGACCACTACAGTTTATGGGATTGCATAGAGTCTGGAGAGACTTAGCATACATGCACTACAGTAAAAATTATGAATTGTGTTTTTCTTACATTTAGAATTAAAACACACAGTTCTAATATATCAATTATAACATATAACTGAGTAGGTAATAAATGGAGTTAAATTGTTCTAAGGCCTGTGTACTATCCAGGACAAAAGTAAAAGTATTGATACTTTTAGATCTTAATCATACATATAGTTAATAATAGTATATATTATGTATAATACTATGTACTATATTATATATTATTTTTCAGTTAATCAATAAAAGAATAGAAAAAGAGTACATGACTTCTTACCCAGCAGAAGGGGAAATGTAATGATAGAAATTATTCAGTCTAATAGAAATGACAGAGAAGGAAAACACAGGACAGGCATGACAAAGACTCAAAATGATAGATGAAATCTAATTATGTCTGCAGTTGTATCAGCATAGAGTAAATGTTCCTGCCAGCATCCATGATTTTTCTGAAAACATCTAACTTTCATCCATTTACAAGAAATGCATTTAAGACATTAAAATGTATAAAAACTGAAAGTCAAATTATGAAAAAGGATAAGTCAAAAGAACACTGGTATATCCATATTAATATTAGACAACATAGACTTCCAGGCAAAAAGCAGCACAAGAAAGCCACTTCCTAATGATAAAAGGCTCAACCCTTCAGGAAGATAAAATAATTTTAAGTTGCTATACTTATAACACCATTGCCAATAAATAAACAAACAAGCAAACACAGAATTATAAGAGGTAAACAAATCCATAATTAGAGAGTAAAAGATTAAAAACTCATGTTTCTGACTAAATTATAGAACAGGAAGAGAACATACCAGCATGAACATTAAAAGTATGAACAACATAATTACAAACTAGAGCACATGGATGTACATAAAATCTGCACACAGTACTGAATAATGCATTCTTTTGGTACACATGCCTTATGGTACACATAATATTTAAGGAAACTGACTATGTATGGGGTCATGAAGTAAAACCTACACACATCTCAAAAGACTGAAATCATACAGAATTTCTTCTCTGACAGTAATGTAATTAAGTGACAAATCAATCACAAGTTAACTAAAAAAATCTTCTTATGTTTGGAAAGTAAGACAGACTTCCAACTTGTCCATGGGTTAAACAGGAAATGGTCATGTAAATTAGGCAATGTTCAGAGTGAATACAAACACATAACAAAATGTCTGGACGATCTTTATGTCATGAGATAGAAAGACCTACAGAAAATGAAAATTTTCCTAAAAAATATAACTTAGCAAAACTGACCTGAAAAAAGAAACCCCTGAACCTAAGAAGGAATTTAAAACTTGAGTTGTAACATAACCATGAAAGAAATTGAACCAGTCACTTAAAATCTTCCGAAGAAAAGGAAATTCTAGATCCAAGTGGCTTCAACTGATGAAGTTCAACAAACATTCAAGGAATAATTAATAAAAACAAGAGAGAGTGAATGGTAGAAAAGCATTAATCAAAGAAAGCATGTCTGAAAAATGTCTAGAAGAGAAGGAAGACAGTGAATCAGTACTTGTTACTGCTCCTGAAAGCACTCCAAAAGAGTTCACTGCTACCTTACTAGCCGTCAAAAACGAAAGATTAGAATCTCAGAAAAAGGCCATTCCCCTCTGGCATAATTATAGCAATAACTGACCAAGCCTTTCCTCCCGAACTGCCCAGGGGTGGGTGGGGGCTCCAGGCCCTCCCACAATCATGCCCTGGGTCTTCCCACATAGATTACTGCCTAAACTCCTGTATTGCCTCTTTTAATCTCTGTGGTGTGCATCCTATTCTTATCTTGATTTTACAGATGAGGAAGTTGAACTTTAGAAAAGTGATTTTCATGGCCACATGGTTAACAGAGGGCATGGGTGGGGATGGAAGACAGGCCAATTGACGGTACTGGAAAACTCATACCCTTTGCTTCTTCCCTACATCCATGTAGGTAATGGTCCCACTGAACCTCCCAGCAGGATCCATCAGGAATGTTTGCTTCCCCACAACAACATAGCCCTTCCCTGGCACAGATAAATCAGTGCTGACTATTTCAAAGAAGCATATGGTGCCCAGGACTGACCTTTGGATAGTTATTTAAAGAATGAGGACATTCTGAGGTTTGTGCCATTGTGTGACAGCAGGTGGTCAGCAGTTACCCATAAAAGTTGTTTAAAAGAGCACTTGACAAATATTTACTATCTCCAGAAAATGGGGCTTAAATAATAGAAACTATCCCACAGAGTTGTTGGGATGTTTGATGAGCTAATATTTATGCTTTGTGTCACCCACCAAGACACAAGCAGTCAGAGCATCTCCACAAAACACCGTTCACCCTTCCATCATGGCCAACCAATGCTGAGTCTGCCTAGCCCCAACTGCATTACATTCTGATAAGCATCCACAGACAGTTATGAAGAATACCCAAATTTCATAATTTGGCCCCTCTCAGAGAAGAAATATCCCAAATCTGAAGGAGTGTTAGAGGTTGATCAGATCAATTAAGCTACCAGCAATGCACCTCACCCTAGTGCTCTAGGCTTTGCCATCATGAATTAAGGAGTTGTCATCTCCCTTCTGGAATGAATTTCCTCTCCAGACTCATTACTCTCATTCCTCGTATAGCTGTACCAGGTCCATACTCTAATTTCTCAGAGATTCTGTTACGTGAATCAGTGCAGTGTGTAACACCGAGTTTAAGGAATCATGAGTCATGTGTTACACACATTTCCCATTTTTATCTTTGCTTGGTGGAGTGTGTCATGGAGTTTTAAATAGATCTTGGTCTCCTTGAACCTTTATATTCAAATTCATTCTTAGGGTGAAAAAAAACTTATATAAAGTCAAATATAAAGAACAAGTTTCTTGTAAACCCACGACTAAGCAGCTGCCCTTGATGAGCAGAGAGGGAAGCCCTCTGCCAGCACTTCCTGCTGGCCCTTCAGTCCTGAGCAAGAAGATCAGAGAAACTGTGCCCGCCGCATGTATTTGTCTTGATGATGCAGACAAAATAATTTAATGCATTTAGGCTTCCTAATAAATCTGACATCCAAATGTCGAGTGGAAACTTTGAGATGCACTGAATTTTAGACAGAGGGCATGCCATTTACAGAAGCCCAAGAATTTTAGCAGTGGGTGTAAATTTCACAACACATAAACTCATTGTTACAAAAGCATTTTTTAAATCTCTCATATCCAGCTCCCCTTCTGCTGGTTCATAGAACACTTATTAGCTGTTACCTTTGTAAAGTAGACTAGATTGGGAGGAAGAACTTTTTTTTTTTTAACTTTGTATACTTCTGTGCAATTTTACTTTATTATTTTGTGGAAAGGGGTCCATTTGCCCTAACTGCTAATGAAAATCCTTTCTGGACCAGATCCAGACGAACTCTGTTACCCATGGAAAAGCAGGTAGTTGATGGTGATGCTTCAGAATTCTCCCAGCAGAACATGACAGCAGATATGCCTCGCCCCCGAAACCTTGAAACACCCTACGTTAGAGCTGATGCACCTACACATTGTTAAGAAACCGGGTCTCTCTTAAAGGCTTAAAGATAAGGTATGACACCATAAAACTTCTAGAAGAGATCATAGGAAAAAACATTCTCTGACATAAATCTTACCAGCGTCTTTTTAGGTCAGTCTTCCAAGGCGATAGAAATAAAAATAAACAAATGGGACCTAACAAAAAATAACCCTGATGGTGGGAAAGACTGAAAGGAAAAGGAGAAGGGGGCAGCCAAGGATGAGATGGCTGGATGCCATCACTGATTCAACGGACATGAATTTGAGCAAACTCTGGGAGATAGTGAAGGACAGGGAAGTCTGGCATGCTGCAGTCCATGGGGTCGAAAAGGGTCGGACACAACTTGATGACTAAACAACAATAAACACAGGTAACAAACGCTGGAAAGGGTGTGTAGACAAGGAAACCCTCTTACTGTTGGTGGGACTGTAAATTGGTGCAGCCGCTATGGAAAACAGTATGGCGGTTCCTCAAAAACGCTAAAAATAGAGTTGCCATATGATTCAGTGATCCCACTTCTGGGCATACATCCGGACAAAACTATAATTTTAAAAGATACATATACCCCTATATTCACAGCAGAACTATTTACAATAGTTAAGACATGGAAACAATCTAAATGTCCATTGCCAGACAAATGGATAAAGCAGATACGGTGTAAACACACATGCACACACATGTGTGCACACACACACACACAAATGGAATATTACCCAGCAATCAAAAACAATAAAATAATGCCATTTGCAGCAACACGGATGAACCTAGAGATTACCATACTAAGCAAAGGAAATCAGAACAACAAATGATTTCACTTATATGTGGAATCTAAAATATGATACAAATGAACATATCTATAAAAAAAAAACAGACTTACAGACATAGAGAACAGACATGGTTGCCAAGGGAGTGGAGAGAAAAGTAGGGAAGGGATGGGAGTTTGGGATTAGCAGAGGCAAACTATTATACATAGGATAGATCAACAACACGCTCCTCCTGTAAAGCACAGGGAAAATACTCAATATCCTGTGACAACCCATAATGGAAAAGAACATATACACACACACATATATATGTAACTGTCACTTTGCTATGCAGAAGGAATTAATACAAGATTGTAAATCAACTATACTTTCATTAAAAAAATTTTTTTTAAGAATTTGGGCCTCAAATAAGATGCAGAAACATTCTAGTGGCAGAAAATTGAGTACAAGAAAAGCTGGAGTAGAGAGGCAGGACGGAAGAGGAGCACAGACAGTGAGTGTGGACGTCCCCACTGGCGCACCAGCTGAGAGCCAGCAACAACAGGGAGAGCTTGAGGAGCGGGGCAGGCAAGCCCCTGGAGCTCCCCCCTCTGGCTCTTTGCATTCTTATGACACTGCTTAGCAAAAGCATTTCTATGCAACAGTGTGACCACTGCTGTTTCACTAGTCATAAGCTGTGTGGTATTTTGGATTCTGCAAATCATTCAGGATGGCCATATGGCATCCTAGGTTTAACTGAGTGGCACTGGGCATACTGTAGTGATAGCCCACCCATGAAGCAAGTAAATCATCCTATTTCTGCAAACAAATAGTGTGATTTCCTGCCCATAATATCTTCTGTTTCTTAGGGTTCCCCCACACACATTTTGAGGCCTTAGTTTGCTTCCAGGCATCACATACAGTGAGGCCTCTATCTTCTAAAGACCACAGAGCTACTCTTCTAATGCACAGAACCTGCTGATGTAATCATCTGAATAGCCATTTGGGCAAAGTGGACACACACTGGGCCCTCTAGACCACTGAGAGACATTTCTGCAGGATCTTGACAACCTGTAAACCTGGATATTCTGTTATAGAGTGTATCCTTACTCTTAACTTACTAGGCACTCAGATTTTTTTCTAAAAAGATTATGCTTAGCATTTATTTGTTAAATCAACTCCAACAAATACATCCTTTTGTAACAAGATACAAGAAATCAGGTAGGCAGGTCCCACAGAGTCAGGCACAACTCAACCGACTTAGCAGCAGCAGTCAGCTGTGATTACTGAAGCATGAACATTTCATAGCTACTTCTGGTTCAAGACATCATTAAATAATGTGTTAAATGTAACTCTGGAACACAGCATTTGGGATGCCTTTCAATATAAATGCGTAAGTTAAATGTTTCCTGGGCTTAAGAAAACTGTTAGGTGGATTTGGGATTTTAAGCCTTTAGGGGAGACTGAACCCAAACTAGTTTCGATGTTTTAAAAAAATCAGTTCAATAAATTATCTTAAACTAAATGTACAGATAACCACTACACAGATCAAGAAACAGAATGTTGTTATCATCACAAAACCTTGCTCTTTTCTAATTGCAAGTGTTTTTGTAACCAAGCAGTACCCCATGAGGCCTTCCTGGGACAGACCCCTTCTCCATATCCTCTGCTTTACTCCTCGCTGAAGTACCTAGGTAATAGTATCTGATGCACATTTCCTGAGTTGTCTTATTGATGTGAAACTACCACCAAATGGAAGAAATGAACTACTTGATGACCATGAGCATGTAACCCCCAGACCTACTAGCATCAAAAGATTTACAGTGTTAACCCCTGTGACACTGCCCTGTTACCTCACCATCAGCCAATCAGAACTGTACATGAGCTGATCACATAACCTAGACCCCACTCACCACCCACCGCCTTGCTTTTAAAAATGTTTTCCTGAAATACATCAGGGAGTTCTGGTGTTTTGAGCACTAGCTGTCCTGGACTCCTCGTTTGGTGCCCTGAAATAAATGCTGCATTTCACCACAATCTAGTGTCAGTAGACTGGCTTTACTGCATTCAGGCCAGCAGACCCGTTTGGGTTTTCTCCTCTTCAAAGGTAAGCAATAAACTCTAGTTGCAGCTTCCTGGTTTTGAACCTTATAAATGAAATCATGTAACATGTTTGTCTTCTTTTTTCCATGGAATGTTTGTGAAATTTATCAAGTTAATTGTACTCTGTTTAATTCACTAACATATGGTACTCCTTACATAAATAGTCTGTAATGTCTTTATCCATTCTACATTTGAAGGAAATGGGTTGTTTTTAGTTTGGTAAGATTATGAGTCATTTCTTTAGCTCAGAAAGATTTAAAAAATTTTTTTTCCATAATTTTAAAAACAGTCCCTCTACTTAATACACATAGTGAAGTGTTCTGAGAATATGTAGGTATGTTCAACTGGCTACAGTTAAAATGACAGTGAAGTAATGATATGTTAACATAAGTGCTTAGTGTTGTATTTGTAACTCGTATTCCAAGTTTAACTTTAGGATGACCACTTGGGGTATAAAATATTTACTTGCCCAAAATGCCTTTACAATTAATATGACCATTGCTGAGGGAAAGTTTCCAAATAATCAACTATCATTTTGCTGGATAATCAATTTGCCAAATTATTCAGGGATTTTCTGAAGTGTTGATTTCTCTGCCTATAAAATGGTAAATAGTCCTAGATCAAACATAAGATGCCTTTACAACAGTTTTTTTCAACTAATTTGTTTCCTGAGATCAGATTCAGAGTTTTTGAAGGAATTATAAATTGGTTTAGGCTTTCACAGAGTTCAGCAACATGTTCCAAAAATAGTTTTACCATTTTAGGCTTTTGGAAACATGTGTAGAGAATCTGTGTTTACAGGAAAAATGGGATAAATGCACAGACAAAATGCTCAAGAGGAGTTTGTAAGAATTATTTGTAATGGCAGAAACCATGAACCTTAAAACTGTATAAACATTAGGTATAATGAATTAAGGTATTCAAACAAGTATTTGTTTATTAAATAATTCACACCAAGGACTTCCCTGGTGGTCCAGGGCAAAGAATCAGCCTGCCAATGCAGGGGGCACAGGTTCGATCCCTGGTCTGGGAGGATCCCACATGCCAGGGGGCAACTAAGCCCATGCACCACAACTACTGGGCCCAGGAGCCTAGAACCAGCAAGCTGCAACCACTGAAGCCCAGGTGCCTAGAGCCTGTGCTCACAACGAGAAGCCACTGCAAACAGAAGCCGCAGCAACAAAAGAACTAACCCCGCTCATCGCAGTTAGAGAAAGCCGGCTCGCAGCAAGGAAGAACCAACGCAGCCTAAATTAATTAGTTAATTATAAAATATGCCAAGTACCACGCTACACAGAGAATTCTGCAGTGATCAAGACAGAGAGGTTCCTGAGCATTAAATTCCTGACTCACCTCTCCTATAGACACACGGAGTCTACAGCTACAGATGGAACACATTTCCTCTAATATAAGGCTGGCTGAGCAACTGCGACATGCTGGATAAACCAGGAACAAAAATACATTAAACTCGGTAGGAGAGACTGGGACACAGCCTCACCATAAACTTCATGCCCAACCCCAGCCCCCCAATCAGAAGAGAACTCAAAATCCAGTACTACTGCCTGAGGAGCCAGGCCGCCCAACTTTTAATACCTTCGCCTCACAGACGAGCCCTTAAAATATCTCAGCCATTTGAAAACCAACAGGAGACCCACAAGGCTCTAGCAAAACTGAGAAGGGCTCCTGAAGGGCTGGAGCGCCCTGACTCACCGCCCCCGGCTCCGCGCACACTTACGCGAAGGAGGCGGCTCCTCTGCTTCCATTCCAGGCGGCGTGGAGCTTTTGGCCCACTCACCTGGGAACTACGGCTCCTCTGGGACAGAAGGTAGGCACCATGCCCTCGCTCCCCACTGCTGGCTCCAGCGCCTGCGCGGTTTTGTTTGTTTTTTTTTTGGTAGGTCCTTCTCTCTCCTTCCTGGCAGGTGCCCTCTTCCTTGGTTGCACTCCCGAGCCAGGATTAACTAGAAGGAAACTTTCACTCCTGTCTGGGGCCTGGGTTTGGTGGCCGCGCACTGGGGACACGGCTCAGTCCCCTAACTGGGGGCGGACGGGGGGCTTGCAGTCCTGGACACCACAGGACTGGAACAATGGCGAGACAGGCGTGCTGGGGGGACCACCCCCAGGGCGCCGCTCAGACAGCTGACCGAGAGAAACGCCCAGACTTTCCTAGAAGGAGCCCGTTTGCTGGTCTAGGGGCACCCTTCCTGCCTCAGGGGACGGGGGCTGGTGGTTCCAGGCTTAGTGCTGTGGCTCTGCCTCTCTCCAGGCGCCTCATTTTGTGGTTGCCTCCAGAGAACCTCAGATTTCCAAGAGAAACCAAGTACAAAAAAAAAAAAAAAAAGAAGTTAGAAATTGTGAACTCTTCTATGTATAAAGGGTGAATTTTCCTGAATGTAAATACATCATTCAAAGAAGAAAAAAACTGAGGCAGGGTATCTTAAGTGTATTAAAATGAATTTTAATAAACTGTTGCAATCTAAGCAAGAAACTCAAGGGTGCCAAATATCAATGTGAAGTGACACCAAACAAACACATTATGAACATCCAAAAATCTGGATTTACAATGGGAATGTTGACAGCTTTTGAAATTAAACAGCACTCAATCACTAATTTTCTTTGAGGGTAAGATTTGTACCCTGCTGGGCTTATAATTTTGTTTTCTCTTTTTGTGCTGTTCATGTGTAAATATTGCCAATTCCATTTGACACAAAAAAGGAAAACAACTTAATTTTGTTTCTAAGCTAGTGAATGATAGACACCCTAGATGAGGCAGTGTAATATATGCTTCCTGGCAATGATAGGAGGTGCGTGTGGGGGGAGGGAATCAAGCCATTTCAAATGTATTTGTAACAAGGAAACAAATTTATTGATTTTAAAAGACAAGACACCATTTTGTTTTGAAAAACACAAGGAAGCTAGCCTGAGTTCAAGTCTGAAATATTCAGAAAAATCCTACTAATATCTTTAGTATGTTCCAGTCATTTGTTTTAAACAACACACTAAAAGTTAATATATATTTTTATAATTATAAAAGTTCCCCAGTTATTGTACAGTACACAATACAAATCGCCCACAAACTATTATTTAGCTCCTGCCAATTTTGAGAGGACATGATATACTAAAAGATTTAGCATTTCTCACAAAAATCACATCAGGAAATACGTATTTACAAAATCAAATACATTATACAAAAAACCATCACATGTTATTCGGTAAAGATGTTTTTAAATAATTAAAAAGTTTATTCAACTGTAGTCCAAAACTGGAAAAGAACATTACATTATCTCACACATACAATCTCTACAAAAGTTGCTTACCTCATTTACATAATATATTCAGTCGATTGTAAAATAAATGTTCAAATATCTCCTAGTGTTACTATGTTTCTGTGCTTGTGGGACTGAATAATGTAATCTGCCACTTACTAAGTGAAATTTAAATGATGGCACTTAAAAAAAAATACAATATTTTAAAAAAACACAATGAAATAAGTTTTACCTAGAAGGTACGAAAGCCCTGAGTGATAGTAGAATTACTGATTGGTAAGCACTACAATTAACCTAATTAAAAGTTTACCACCCCAGGCACAAATTTCCAAGTTTTCTCAAGGCACTCACTTATAGTTTCTGTAACCAACGCATTGGTCACCACCATAGGTCCCAATTGATGATGGAGATGAGAAAAAATTTGCTTTGGTACAAAAGATGCTTTTTAAATGAATAAAATTCAATACCTCCGTTACTGGGTCATTTAAAATTGTGTTTAACAGGTTAAAACAAGGCAATTATTTGTTCAAAAGTATTAATTCATTGAAGGAAAAATTTACTTGGTTATCAACAGTCAATGGGAGTTTTCACTTTTTCTTTTCCTCCCCAGAATCATAATCCCTCTAATAAAGACTTGTCCTCATTACTGAGCTACATAAAAACAATCCTTACCAAAGATTTCATTACTCAGGGCTTCCAATCCCAACATCATAATTCATTTAAAAAAAACAAAGGAAAGAAGTGGCGGGGAGGGGAAAGGATCAAATATCAGAACCAAATACGAGACAAAATACATCTTTGAAAATAGGACATATTACCAATTACTTCAAACCAAAAGAAAAAAAAAAAGAAATCCTAGGCAGTCACTTTGTAAGTGGCTTTTACTATTTAAGTAAAATTGGTAAACTAAACTCAGGTCTACTGGCACATAAAATCACTAGCAGCAATGATCAAGGCATGCAAACTTAGAAGCATTTACAGTAAATCATCATGAAGAATTCAAAGGAAGAGAGTTAAATTAAAACCCTTTGAGTATTGCATGTTAACACATGAGTCATTTGCATGGTTTGACTTCCTAAACTGCCTAAAAAAAGCAACGTTTACGGCAAACTTGCACTATGCTATGGATGTCCTTTCACCAGACATCAGAATAGGTTACACTCTTTACGAGCGCCTGGCTAGCGCAGCGCAAGCACACCTGCAGATGAGACGGCTCTCAAGTCCCCTTGGGCAGGGACAGAGGGGCCCAGTGCGCGCAGAGAGGCCCCGGAGCAAAGTCAGCAACTGTGTGAGCACACTGGCATTTACAGATACCAGAAGCAGTAGTCATAGCATCTCCTGACAGATGAGCTTAAAATCAAGTGCCATTCTATCTATATATAATTCTTTTGACAAAGTATTAAAGTTTTGGAGCATAGATAAAATTATGCCCTACATGAAATTCCCAAACAATATTTTATGAGAGATCTAACTCCAAATAGCTTACCTGCCCCCATAGTTCAGCTTTTCTTTATCCACTCGTTTCTAAGGCTTCTCTTACAACTGTACTTTCTAAAGCTAAATAAACGAGATCTTTTGTTCTGTTTGGGGAAAAAAAATGTAACCCTTTCTTTATCATACCTTTTAAAGGCAATCTAGGTACTTTCAATGTGCAGAGATCAGTAATGACATAGGTCTACAGGCCCATGTATTTGTCCTCCTTTTCTAGAGTCATGATGTGATGCTAGAAAAGTTGATTTTTTTTTTTTTCTGTAAACAGTACACTTCCTTAGATGGCAGTGAATATTTGGGAATAAATATATCAAGCCCTCTTGAAGAAAATTAAGAGTTGTATATAAAATGCAAGTGTTCAGCATGGAAACACTTTATCTTCCTACCCCCCCTTTAAAAAAACAGCATAATTAGACATTTGGATATAGAGTATATTTTACCGGTCTAAGTCTAAATAAATGATCTGAAAGGCTTTTGTCCCCCATTGTATATCTTACAATGCTCAAAGGGTTAATACAAGGCATTACATTAAAGGGGTTTTCTAATACTAGAACTAAGCACTGAATTAATGCTTCTATTCCAGTTTTTAAAAATCACCAAACTTGCAGAAATACTAGGATTCCATTAATTGATTTGTTCTAAGCACACACATGGAGGTTGATCTGATCTAGTGACAAGCCTAATTTTCAGTAGCACTGCATGTCAACCCCTCTCCCCCATGTTCTGCTGTGATTCATACAAATCATAAATTGTAACTTTAATTTTTTGATGACTATTATTTTTCTCACCAGGAATTTGGAGGAGGGGAGGTTATAACAAAGGTCAATTTATTGTAATATAACCACTGCCTCAAATTGTACACAAAGGTGACTTGCCAAAGTTTTTTACTTTCTACTTGTGTCCACACAAGGAGGACCAACATCACAGTGACCTACACTTTTTTTACACTAATGTTTCAAGCACAGCATTATTTTAGACATTTCAAATACATCTGAAGAATTTTTCAATTTGAAAATGCATCGTGATTTGCACTTCTAGAGAGTGCGTTCACGTAAAAAGGTTCATGATTATGGTAATGAAACCATATTCAGTCCTGAATGACTTTGACAGCATTCTACAAGAACATGTTCATTTTTACATGTCTACTACAAATCAAAGGCAGTCAATGATGCACACTACTAATTTTAGGTATGCAGTGTTAAAAATCATTTTCTAAAATTTACTTTTGTTTTTAAAGTACACCATCTAAAGAGAGGTGCATGAACCGTGCTATACAGTACAAGAAAACGCACAAAAAGGAAAGCAGATTTCTGAAAAGGCAGTAAGACTTATAGAGTCAGTCCAAACGTAGTTTGGATGAGAATCCTGAAAAAGTGACCAGCCATTTGATATCCAGAGAAAAAATTTTAAATTGGGTCCTGTGTTCCAAGGAGACGTTTCAGCCATTTCATCCCATTGTTCACTGGCTTTGTGAATGCAAATCTTTTGGGTATGATTCTCAAAGTGTATGTGAAGGTCAAACTATACCCATGATACTCAATACTATTACATGCAAATATCTTTTTAGAAACTTAAAAATAGCCAACATGTCCTCCTCACATTTTTCCTCACCAAAAGTCTAGCACTGGGTCTACATAGATACTTTCATGACTAGTATTTAATTACAATGTCAAGAAATATTAAGAGGGCCTTAAAATGTGTACTTTCACTTATCAGTAAATCTACTCTGAGAGTGTTACTGTCATAATTTTAGAAAAGGTAATCGTTTTTGTGAATAAAAAAATGAAAAAAAAATTCAACATTTGCTCCAATTTGCTCAACTGTGTAAATTATGCTTTTATTTTCTAATATATTTCACAATTCAAAGTCAAAATTGTTTTAAGCTCTGTGTGTCCTTCTGTGGATTACAGATAACTGGAAATAGCAGAGACCACAGATGTCATTTTATCTATTGGTCAGAACTGCCTACCCTCGTCACAAAGAATCAATGTCCCTGTGTTCATAAAAAGACATTAGAATACTGTAATATTCATTGAAATGTAATAATATTTGATTTCTCTAATCTGTCCTAATTTAGAACCAACCATGAACAACTGGAAGAAATGTTGAATCCTAGAGGGTACCCAATCCCTAAATTTCATCAGTCTAAATTTGCCCATTATTTATCAGATTCCTCTCATGATACATATATATCCAACATTAAACAATGATAATAAATATTTAAAATCATTCAATAAACAAGATGAAACCAGTAAATACATTTGGTCCAATATAGATATAATATAGTTCTGGGGGTGATGAATGGGAAAGTGAAAAAATTCAGAAAGGAGGGTCATAATGAAGAATGATTTTTTCCTTTTTAGATTTTAATTTTACCTGTAAACCTTTTCTAATGCACAATGAAGTAGATACACGTCTTTGCAGCTTTAAGGTGTTTTGTTTGCCTTTGTGTGTGTGTGATAGTGCAAATTCATTGCCTTTTGGGGAGGAAAAAGGGGAATGGTCATTTAAATGATATTTAAAGAAGGTGATGCTAGGATGCTAGTGAAGACTTTCAAATATGTGAGTTGTATGATACAAAATTTGAATCAATTAAAAAATTATATCTAAATCATTTAAACTTAAGAAGCTTTATTGATCTTAGTTATTTGAGTAGTCTAAGGCAATCAGGTAGCAGTAGCTGAAATGTACTAGTGCTACCCAATAAGCCATTTGGTATTTTCAATTTAACAGATTAGATTGGCTCACCCTCTCCTTCCCACCCCCCACCCCCACCCTAATAAAACTGAGAAGATAAACCTCTTGAGTTTAACATAGGCCTCATTAATAATCTGTAAATCATTTTGTGCTTTCCCTTTTTTTTGGCTCTGTGTATTTGTATACTATTTATTTTTGCTAATTAGCTTTTTTAGAACTATTTAAATAAATGGATGTGCCTGTTCTTTTTGTTAATAATTTGAGTGCTTAAAAGAACCTCGCTCTTCACATAAATTAAAATAGGGATGGGTGTATCCTCTCTGGGATCTCACCTTCTGACTTTGTAGCTGGCTCCCGCCCACGGACACCCCTGTGCACATGGGCACACAGACACCGAGACACACAGAGAAACATTTAGACTGAAAAGATGCACTTCAATAAGTACCTGCTTATTTTGTTAATTCTCTTAAATTATAACTAGATAAGAATGGTCTAAAACATATATGATTTTATGTAACAAAGTTGGTAATTAAAACTAGCCTGCTATTCCACAACAGCAATCTGATCCTTAATCTTTAAGCAATGTGATTTGTAATCAAGTAATCTTCAGCTCAAGGAACAAAAATAAATTCATGGTCACTCAAAGAGGGGAAGTGATTTTTGTCTGTTTTGCTTAGCTTTCCCTAAATTTCCTTTGAAGAACATGTTACCTGTCCTCACTTCGGCAATCTGAAAACGACAGGCACACCTTGTCAAATGGATTGAAAAGGAATTCACATGAACAAAATAAGCCTTACTAAACCTTAGCTTCAGTTCTGTTTTAAGGCACCATGTAATAGCCGAGGTACGATGATCCCTGATGTACATTCTTCAATGGCACTGGTCCACCCAGCCACCTATCCAAATCCTACAGAATTGGAGATAAGCAGCAGTGTGGTGTGCCAGTTACACTGCCTTCAGGTTCTGTTTAAAATTTAAATCCACGTACTTTAGAAACCAGGAAATATTTTTGAAGGAAATAACGATATGCAGGTTGCTACATTCCTTGCATTCTATAAATTTTCTTTTACAATAGCAGCATATTGAACTACTATTAGGAAAAAGACCTGGAATAAAAGAAAGTCATCCAAATGGAATGGTTTCCTGTATGTCCAGCTCAGCATAAGTAGCGTGTACACTTAAAAAAAAAAAAAAAGAAGTCAAGTCATTTTTTTCAGCTTCAGTATCTAACTATAACAGCCCCACTCAACAGCAGAATGCATCTGTGCAGTGGTCCCAAATACAGAATCAGTAGTCTTTAAACAGAGGAATTGGTATGCAAATAACAGTTAAAATTCAATGTTTAACGGAAGCTTGCATTAACATGGTTTAATAATTATGTACACAAATTATGTACTTATTAGCATAATCTCTTGCAATTCTGTCATTTACTCTGAACTGATAAATGCACAGCTCAATTTTTCTTTAGAGAAAAATAGATGACCTTCCCAACCCTCTAGCACTATAATAAAAATGCTTTGTATTCTCTCTCCGTACTCCAAAATGTTATCAAAATAGTGTCTTGTGGTTCTGTCCAATGAAAAGCACCTTTCAAAAGCAAATTTGATGCATCTGCTGCCAAATGTGCATGCCTCCAGTGTAAATCAAAGAAAATAATTTCTTTTGATATTTCACAGAAGTGCATCTAATTAAAAACTTACACATGAAATCATACACCAAGACTAACAATCAACAATAAAATATTTTAAGCTACAAAAATGTAAATTACTTTTTAATTATAAGAAAACAAAAACACTGACATTAAGTGTTGTAAAAATCCTTCTTGACACCCAAAACTAAGGGGAAAAAACTCATTATTAAGAGGCAAGTAATTTTATGTTAAAAAAAAAGACCTGGCAAAATACATACACCCATTCCATTTCACAACTCCGAAAAGATAATGTTCAGCACAGATAGTATTTGACAACAGTCGACCTTCAGGCTTGTTAAAATTTCAACTTAAGCCCAATATCAACAGGGTTAATGTTAGCTGGAAAAATACACTTTAATATCCTTTAGACTGCAGTGTAGGTATTTCCTGTAGCGCTGCACTGTCTGATAGTCTGAGTGCTCGTGACGATGTGCTCGCTGTGAATTGGATTCAGGAGGCTTGGCTGCACGCCACTCTCGAGAACGGGCTGCATGCAACCCACCGGAAACGCCTGGTTCAGCTCCGTTTTCTCTCTTTTGGCTTGAGGTTCTGAAGAGTCATCTAATTCCTCATCCATTTCACTTTCCACTTCACTGCCTTCATCTGCACAAACAAATAATACCAAGACAAGTACTAGAAGACAAACTGGAAAAGAGCAATCCACACATGCTTTAGAAACACTTTAATACAGTATGTTAGGAAAGCAACTCCTTAGCCCTTCTTGGAGGACAAAGCTTGTGGGTTTTCCTTTCAATGGATTCTACCTGTGTCAGCGCCCTGTTCTTTCAAACACAGCAAAGGTACTTTATTCTTGACCTGTTTGTGGCTCGTACCTTTAACAGTTCTTCTAAGAAGACCTTTGGAGTTTTCTAAAGTTTTACATTAAATAGTAGCATAACTTGTGTCATTTTAAAGTAGGCAGTTTGGTACACTATGCTGGTTTGCAGGGAATGTACTGAGCTGAAAAATGCTAACTTAACAAAAAAGGAAGAAAGAAAAAATTACAGTTTCCTCTGAAGACCTACACTAGATATAAATTTCATCTGTGCTGATGTTAATACAGATAGGTGATTCACAAAATAACTACAGTGTATATAAGCAGGGGCTGTGTTCACACCTTCTGTGCACATGAATGTTGTCAATCACAATATTAATTAGATCCTTAACTTTCCTTACAAAAAATTATGAAGACTGAGGCGCAGTATCAGATTAAAAAAGCACAATGAATTTCCTTCCTAGCAACACTGATAGTCTCTGTTAATAGCTGGTATTCATTTCTGGAAATTAGGTGTATTAAGTAGTCACTATTACCTCCAAATTTTAATACATTCTATATTAACTAAAACATTGTTATAATGGAATACTATTTAATTTTTTCCAGCATGTGCTATTAAAATTCAAAAGCACAGCAGAGAGGGAAAATGGTTACACACAGCTTTACTACTGTGTAAGATTCTCCTCAGAGGAGTGGAGAGAATGCCTCTTCATGAGCGCTAATTTTTAAACAGCTAGGGATATATTTCTGCTTCAGAAATCTTTTTATTGTAAATTCACTGATGGTACAGTGGTTAAGACTCTGCACTTTCACTGCTGGGACCTGGGTTTGATCCATGGTTGGGGAACTAAGATCCCACAAGCTGTGAAGTGCAGCCAGAAAAAAAAAAAAAAAAACTCTTTGTTACTTCATCTTCAATATGTTTTATTGTTTACCCATCCCCCACAAAAAACCCACATATAATTACACCAAAACCTCACTTATAAATAAATCTATATTTACTCTTAGATATTTTTACTTTTTATGGTGACTTGTATTAACAGAATCAGATCTCCATTACATTCTATGGCTTGTTACATACAATGAGTGTGTAACTAGTAACTGAAAAAGTCAGTTGGACTCTTTCTAAGGGGTGTTGAGGCTAGTTTTACCCTTTGGGGGCACACCTGCAGAAGTTCTGCTAATATAGCTCTCAACATAAATGGGCTCCTTGACTTTTCTCCTTTTCCTACCAACTGGTGCAAAGATGGCTCCAGAGAGAAATGATGAGGAATAACAGAGCCTCCATATGTGGTTGTGCAGGTTGAACAGTGTGTGACTGCCAGGAGCATTTCTGGAAATGCTGGGTGATTAAAAAGGTTGATATCAGGTATATCGACTAGAAATAATATCTGTACTGCATTCAACAATATACAGAGAAGTTCTCTTAGAAGAGGCAAGATATCCTGGCTCACCTACTTTATCCAGTTACCTTTTGCCTCTGGAAAATGGACTTGATGATAACATTGCAGTTTGTCAGAACATATCCAAAGGTCTGGAGGGCTGCAGGAGAGGACTACATTCCACAGACATTGGCTTCAATAAGAGGATCTGGTGCCTCAGATGGTAAAGAATTAGCCTGCATTGCAGGAGACCCAGGTTTGATCCCTGGGTTGGGGAGATCCCCTGGAGAAGGGAATGGCTACCCACTCCAGTGTTCTTGCCTGGAGAACCCCATGGACAGAGGAACCTGGTGGGCTATAGTCCATGGGGTCCCAAAGAGTTGGACACGACTGAGCAACTAACACTTTGACTTTCATGATACCTTGGTGGTTTCATATACATATATACATATATGTATGTGTGTGTATATATATATATAAACAAACAACAATAGGTCTGGAAGGATCCTCTCACTAAATTCTTAATGTTTAAATTCAGAAGTCTCTTAGGCTTTTGACTACAAAGTTTTCACTTTCTATACTTTCTAATTCTCTGCATTATTTGAAATCTTTCTACAGAGCTACTATTACTTCCATTATCTGGAAAAAATTAAATTCTCATTTTATGTCAAAAAACCCACAAAAACTTCTTAAAAGATTTCACATTCAAGCCTTAGGTTCTGAATATGCTAATGTGGTTATGTCTCAAGAAGCATCCAGTCGGGAGTGAATGGGACCAGCAGAGCCACCCAGGAAGAAGAGGTTAAGTCACACTACTTCTTGGCTCCATCTCCACCAACTTTTCTGTGACTAGAAAATAGTGCCAAAATAATAAAAGAGGCAGAAGTAAAAGAAAAAAAAATCATTTCAAGAAGGCAGGCAAGTGGAGAGAGAGTAGGATGTCCTGAAAAAGGCAATGGGGCAAAGGGCAGAACAAACTCTAGTGTTCGAGGCCACTCTGCTTCAGGTCCACTCATGAGCGACAGGGCTCTTTCGGACAGGCTACACAGGAGCACAAAAGCAAGCCCTTTCTCTAGTTCCCACAGACATTTTAAGCTTTTATAAAGACCAAAGATAAAATTCAAGTCTTTATAGAAAGACTTCTATAAAATTCAAGATATTTCCTAGGAACCTACTTGAAGTTATGGGAATTTGGAACAAAAGAACAAAAACTAGGTGCTACTATTGAAGACTTTGGTTCAACACTCAACAAAGAAGACTGGCTGCCAGTCAGTGTCTGGCCCGGAGGCAACATTCCTAGGACATCTCCAGGCACCCCGGGATGAAATCCCTGAATCTGAATTAGGAGGCTTTATCAGTGCATCGTCAGGGTTGTCTTATGTTGGACTTGGGTTTCAACAGCTACTTTTCCTGCTCTGAAATGACAAACTGGCCTCATCATTGATTTACTTTTCTGATGTTTCTTCAGTTAATCCTAAATAATATATATTTGCAGCTATTTTATAGGGGCTATCATTTTCTACTTTTCCTGTTTTGCTACTATTGAGCTATTATGCATAATATTAACATGGGAATTGAGGTGTACATGGTTGATAAATAGTGACAGGAGTTTAATGTGGGAATGATATTGATTCACATAGGACTTTCCCGGCACATGACTGTCTTCCACCACCAGGAAGGTTCGGAAGCTGAACACTGAGGACCCTGTTACAGAATGCCGCAGAGGACAGCACAGCACCTTGTGTGGAGATTTCCTACATCCTTCCTCGTGCCTCAGTTTCCCCACTGGCTCTGTCCTGGAAGGTCTAACGGTATAGTTCTTCCCAGTCTTTGTACACTTTGACTCCAGAACTCAATTCTTTAAACCTCAAGATGTCTTCACTTTGTGTGTGTGTGTTTTAACAAAGGTGTACACTTTCTGCAGTGCTTACTTATTAGAAATTTTACATTAAGATAAAATCTGAGTTAGAATTTTTTTTCAGGAGTGTTTGTGTGTGTGTTCTATTCCAACCTCATTTTCCTTTGAGCCCTGCTCCTTTTACTCTGATATCATAGGTTGTGAGTTTCTTCAGAATTATATATTGGGTTGTCATATTAGAATGGCAACACTAATATGAAAGTTCAAGAAGTATATATGTTACTCCCCCAATACTGATTGTGCTTTTATAGCAAACTTCATTGCTATTTCTGAGTTCCCTTTCTACTGAAAAGTATGAATTAGTGACTTGGGTAGGCTGAGGAATCTTTTTCTTGCCTAGTGGGCCTTGAATAAAAATATTTGACCCAATTTTATCACTTTTCTCCAGGACTTCAGTAAAGGCCAGAAAGAATTTCTTGTTACTTATAATCAACTGCAGGCAAAAAGTCAAGAAGAGTTTAAACTGTATTTAAATTCAATTCTTGCACTTAATATACATAACATAAAGAAAGCATAGAACTGGAGAAACAGTGAAGCATTTCAAAAGACACAACTGTCACATTCATCAAGGATTCAATGCCATTTCCACAAAATGGAAATATATGTGTATATATACTTTATATATGTACATATACTACATTTTCCTCTGAGAACTTCTTACTCAAAAAAAGTCCTTAAAAATGTACATTATTTTCAGTTCTTACCTTTATCCAGATTTCCAGGAGACACAGCATTTAAATCACCAAACTGCAAAACAATAGTCATTTGTGCAACAGTTACCACCAGGTGGAATAAAATAATATTCTAAGAGACTGTAGTAAAAACACCACACTATGACTTTTTAAAACTGTAAACTCGTGACCATTTTGATCTCTAACTACATGGGTCACCTAATTTTCCAATCAAACCTGTCGAATTTGAACAGTTTAAATTGTGTCACAATTTAGCTGTCTTAGCCTCGTCACAAAAGGATAACAATTTTCTCTGCCTTTCATGCTCCACTCTACTTTTTATTAGTTGAACTCAGCAGTGAAGAAATAGGGGCCTGGCTGACCTGGATCAAGATGATGTGGCAGAATAAATTTGGAAATGCTCTGATGAAGCAGGATGCATCAGCTCCACCCCTGTTAACTCCAAGAGTCCACCAGGAGTCTACATTACAGAAATGTGGTCCAGCCACTTGTTGAACTCTGCGTTTTGAGTTTTTATTAGTAGAAGTGAAAAACAATAGGAGTCCCAACACTGAAAGTATTAATTTTTACAAAACCTTTGGGACTTCTTATAATTTGATCTTTTTATTTACTAAGATACAGGGTCCCAAATTAAAAAAGAAAAGCATCTGATTGTTACTAATGCAACAAAAAAGGGCTTAAAACAATATGGAACAATTAATAATATTCAGCATAGACTTTATTTTCTGCCTTGGTTCAAAAGCTTAATGATATTTTTACAGTGAAAAAAATTCACTTTGAGATTCTCAGGGTGAACAAAGATGGATACACTGAATAAAAAATTGAAGAGCAGAGGTAACGAAGCTAATCAGAAAAAGGTGAAGTGAAATCTCATAGCACCCGCTTTTCAAATGGTAAACATTACTTTTTTGAATGCTGAAGATTCAGAATAAGTTATTATTAGAAATTCAGATTTCTTAAAAAGCTTAGAAAGGGTAAGAGAGAAATTCTACTTAAATTTGGAAGTTTGCTTCTAAAAAGTTCCATGATAGTAGTATTTTTTTCACCTACAAAGTATGTCTACAAAGTAATAAAACTAATCTTATTTTGCAAACATACACACATTATTATTTTTTACCTAGAGATGTATTGTTCTTCACAGTAGCTACCTTAGGAGCCTCTACATTTATTCGAAGTTTTAAGATTCCGGAATTCTTCTTTGATAATCAATGTCAAGAGTTAGTTTATGTATCATTCAAGAAAGGCCATCTTGTTGTCTTTACATCAAACAATCACCCCAAATACTCTGCATTTTCTTCACTGTGTTTGATCTAAGATGATTTTTGATTACTCATCAAAGTCAAATGCATCTCTACCACAATTCAGGATATCCAAAATAATGTGTCATCTTGCTGTTTATTATTTCTTAGCAGGTTCAGAGGCAGTTTTAAAAAACGGCATTCCACAACATTTTAAGCCATGAGGGTATTACTGGAACAAACATGTAGCCTCCCTAGGTGACGGCTTTGAAAGGGACAAGCCCTCTTGGATGCATAACTCTCAGCATGTTTGTTTGAAAGACTGCCCTATCGCCTTACAGTTATATCCCTTGGGCAGCAAATACAAAATCATAAATACTGAACTGTTGTTTTAAAGTTGTTCCTGTTCATATGGCTCAGAACCTTATGCTAGTCTAAATAAACACCACAGTTTAAATTGTATAGGATTTCTTGAACTAGAGAATATAAGTGCTAAAAATCACAACAGGATTTTCTTTACCTGTTTTTGGTATTATTTAAATATTTTAGGACTATAAATAGAGAATGCTCAAAGCTGAAAGGGCAATACGTTATTTCTATTTGACACACAGAATTAGAGTTTTATTTCTTGTACATGAGTACTTAACACTTAAGACCCCATACTGGAAACAAGTTGGCACTGATGAATCTAAACATACTTCTATACCTATAAAAAGTGAACACACCATTTGTTTTTGTTAAATCTTGAAAAGTTTTTTGAAACTAAATTATTCCTGCTACTGGTGATCAATAATACCATGCAAAGTGGCTAAAACCAAACTCTGGACACATTTGAAAATTTTTCTTCAAAATAAACACTGATTTTTAGTTGCTACCTAACTGAAAATATGACAATATAAATATTTTTCTTGAAAATTTCTGCTTAATTTGAATGAACGTATCTGATTACTGGGCTTCCCTGGTGGCTCAGACAGTGAAGAATCTGTCTGCAGTGCAGAAGACTTAGGTTCCCAGGTGGCGCTAGTGGTATAGAGCCCACCTGCCAATGCAGGAGACATAAGAGGCATGGGGAGGCGGGGTGGGGTTCGATCCCTGGGTTGGGAAGGTCCTCTGGAGGAGAGCATGGCAACCCACATGTCCAACCCGTGGACAAAAGAGCTTGGCAGGCTACAGTCCATAGGGTCACAAAGAGTCAGACACGACTAAAGCGATGACTTAGCATGCACGCACACACATCTGATTACTCAGGATGATAAAAATAAAAACCCAAACAACTGAAATCTCTGTGATTGTTATGATCATTAGTAAATAAATATTTGCACACTCAATGCTGCAGGCTTGTGACCACGTACTGTGGGGGACAATGTGCCAATAATAATAATAATCTCTGAGACACTGCCAATGCCTCTAGGCGTCTCTGGGATTAATGACAAAGTTAATCCCAGGGTAGATTTAAAATAAAAATCTTGTGAGTAAGAGATTTTAATATCTATATAGTGGAAGGTAAAGGCTTTTATATGCATTTTATGGGTGAGGAAACAATATACACATATTAAGGAAAAAAGTCACTTTAATCTTATAGATAGATTAAGATTAGCACAATCAGTTCATTCACTCAGGATTCAAAAAATATTTACTGAGAGCTTACTATGTGCTATACACTCTACTGGCCAGTTCCAGTCAGGTTAGTCTGGAAATACTCTTCTTTCTAAAGGTGAATATCAAAAGTTGCTTATATTGGAAAGGACAGGTGGTTTAGCCAAAAATGGAGGCAGCCTGGGAAACCTGCAGGACGGTTTTAAAAGTATAGGGTTATTAGAAAGGGAAGTCAACTGCAGGGGGAATTGGAGTGAGCAGTGGGTCAAAGTAGCAGGAAGGGAAGGGAGGCAGGGAAGACTGAGGGTGGGCATAAGGAAGACAGAATCCCAGAGGGGAGTGAGACCACAAGGACCTAAATGAGGCCAGCCCAAACCAGAAAGAGAAGAGGAGGAGAGACACGATACAGATGGAAAAATGGAGGTTGGCAAGAAGGTCCAGAGATCAGCGTAAACTTATGGCTTCAGAAATCAGGAAAACTGTTACTGCTTTCTAATTTCCCTTGCTGCACAGGGGACTGGAAGGGACTGCGATTCACTGAGCTGACATCTTAACAATTTATAGAGTACTGTCATGGTTTAGTAGGTGGTTGGTTTCCTCTCAAATATGAGGATGTCAAGTATCACCTTCTCTGTCACTTCCTCAGAGAGCCTTTTCCTCACAACCCTACTTAAGTATCACTGCCTCACAAAGAAAAAGTTTATGAATTTGGCAAGGTAAGGAGCTTAGAGTTAAATCTTACAGCTACTGAAAACACATTAATCTGTTTAGCATTGTATAGGAAATATGGTGGTCTAATATAGTATTAGACCACCATATTTCCTATATATAGCATTGAGTATGCAATACTGAGACCAGATATTCTGACCATCAGTTTAGGAAGGGAGGGAATTAGGGATCAGGAGGGAGAGATGGAAAGGGGGAGAAGGTCAGAGAGACAGAAAGTTTCATACAAGGAGGAGAGAATATAAATTAAGTGATTTAACATGTTCTCTGGGGTAGAAAGCATATGGCCTTGGATGTACACAGGAATTAAAACTGTCAGCCAGATAGATAAATAGGGGACATTCTAAAGCAGAAACTGAATGGGATGCAGAGAAAGCATATCTGTTATTTTTAGGAAGATAGACCTCTTAACCTTAGAAACTGTTTCCTCCAGGTCTAACAAGGGGTCATAATAATGAGCATGCTCCTAGACAAAAGCAGGCTGAAAAATGTGTGGTCAAGGTAGCCAGCGGGTGTCTATTAGACCACGAGTTTACCACGAGTAGTAATGGCCAGGAAGCATAAGCGGGAGACTCATCAGCACAGCCAGTGCGACGACGGGCAGCATCCTTGGGAGCAACCCTGAGTACGACCCTGACTTGTGGCCACGCAGCTGAGAAGTAGTTCATCACAGTTCATCACCAAGAGAGGAACCAGGCTCGGCACAGGGGAACGCAGCCCCCAGAACTACTCCAGAGACCACTACACGCCAGATCCAGCAGCAGTGAACTTTCCACAGTGAGGGAGGCAAGCTGTATACTGTGATAGCTGGAAACTGAAACAATGTGGAGGATGCCAGGGGGCCCAGACAGCAAACTGGGGAGGCTCCACAAGAGCCCTCAACACACAGACTAGGGATAGAAGGAAGGTGTTCAAAGCCTGAGACAAAGACCTCACTCATTGGGATGCTGGAAGAGTTCACCCCTTCCTGGGGAGGGAGGATTCATCAGTAATCATGACCACATCATCTGGGCAGCTAGGGAAAATTTGCAAGGTATGTTAATGTTCCATTTGGCAAAACTGTGTGTTCCTTGGCCGTTTTTTTACTCTAGAGGTAGACTTTTCTATGTATTTCCAAATAGCTTTACTGAAGCCTGCAAAGATGGGTAAGATTTCTGCTAGTCTGCTTCACGCCAAGGCAAATTCTGCCAAACATTCACTGTTGGTTCTACCCTTTCAGACTAGCTGGCTATCCTGGCAACTTGTGCTATTGGCTACTCTATACCCAGGTAGCTTATTTTCATCATGATTCTGACTCCTCAGGATTTTTTCCCTTCCGCACCCTAGGGATACAGTAATTTATCTGCCTTTACACAGTTTCAAAATCTCTAAGAAGTTAAACAAACTATTATGTATAAAATAGATAAGCAGCTCAGACAGTAAAGAATCTGCCTGCAATGCAGTAGACCTGGGTTCGACCCCTGGGTGGGGAAAATCCCCTTGAAAAGGAAATGGCAACCCACTCCAATATTCTTGCCTGGAGGATTCCGTGGACAGAAGAGCCTTGTAGGCTACAATTCATGGGGTTGTAAAGAGTTGGACATGACTGAGCCATTAACACTTTCACAAGAATATACTTACAGCAGAGGGAAATAAAGGCATTAGTTTGTAACAACTTTAAATGGGGAGTAAAATCTATAAAAAGAGTGAATCACTATTCCCTCCATCTGAAATTAATACTGCCGGGCAATTATATTTCAAGAAAAAAACCTCTAAGAAGCACTCATGAGTGAGTAAGCAGGTAATGAAGAAGAAGGAATACAGGCTTTAGTTGCTTTTGAGGAGAAAAGTAATTTCAAAAACAGAAACATTTAATGCTCCCACTAGGTCACACCAAGAGGGGCCTCTGTCCTGAGCCCCACATCACCGAGAGCCCTGTCTCGGCTTCCCAATGGCCGCGGCCCTCCCCACAGAGCGAGGAGCCCGCTGGGTCACGTGGCTGTGCCGCGGCCCTCCCCACAGAGCGAGGAGCCCGCTGGGTCACGTGGTGTGCCCTCCGGAAGCCTGTGTTTTACTCCTACCCCCAGGCCACACTTCTGTTATCTGAGATCCCAGAATTTCCTGCCTAAAACCCGGAAGTCCCCTTTCAGGCCTGTACAGGTCCACCTTTCGGAGGAAAGAAGGGAGAGCTGGTGTGGGGGGTGGGGTAGGAGGAGCGGCAGCTATTTGCAAAAGACAGACGAAACCTGAACACTGGACCAAGGTGCCCCACAAGCAGGCGCACTGGCTCTTCACAATGTAGGCAGGGGGTGATACCTGAGAGAGGAGGCATGGTCCAGGGGACAGAGGCTGGGCCACGGCTCAGCACTGTCTGTGTCACCATATTCTGGTACGGAACTAGGAGGAGCCTAAGAATTTACAATTTAAATCCAGTCTTCCAAGTTATTATCAAAGTATATTTTTCAACCTAGATGGATAGAACAGGTTTTATTTCTAGTTTGATTCATAACTTTTAGAATATTCAGATGCAGGGTACCATAGGCCCTGCCAATGTTTGGATGGGGCCTGGCAGTATACCCTTTATGCAAATAAAACTATAGGCTGAAAAGAAAGAACCTTGGTGCTTTTAACTACAGACAGGCTCCCACTGAGGCCACCTTCACTATCTATCAGAAAACCATGGTATTAATTTATTATGTCAGGGGAGCACTTCTTATCTTTATTATGCCACTTCCCTTTTTTGAAAATTATTAACTGGGGAGACAAGGGTGATGAGAGTGTAGAAACATGTTCTCTTTGTAACAAGACTTTTACCACTAGAGTGAATCAGATTTGAAGTACTTGTAGGATTATCACACCTGGCCCATATACATACTGAAAGTCTCTCATACTTATATGAACGTATATTTTAGTACAGTGATGGTGAAAAGCAGAAAACCATTCCTGTGAATTGAGGAGCTTACCCATCTCAAACAAGGACTGTTTCTTTCCATGGAGGACCAGCGACCACCATCTTCACCTGTGTCTGTGAGCAAAAATATCAGGAAGACAACAGCAGGGCCAGACACATGGGCTGGGTACAGGAAGACAGTGTGGCAAGGAGGCCAGCAGGGGGCGCTGTCATGCTTAATCTATGCCGGGGAACCTTTCACACCTAGCTGACTCCAAGGCTGGGGCTACCAGCGAACTGTTTCTAAGTGAAGAGCCCAGTGGTGGACGTTGTTGAAGAGGCCAGTGTGCTGAGTTTCCCTTCCTATTGTCTACACTGACCATTTTAGTTCTTGAAAAATGTCCAGAAATCTTGGATTTTTATTTTCTTCTCTTTGCCCACTTCCAAACTCTCTGGGAAAACCAAGCTCTAGTTGTAAGCACTCATGAAAACCCAACTTCATACAGAGGCTCTCTGAAATACTGAAGGCATATTCTGGGGAGAGGGAGCACTTACCCCTCTGGGAGCTAGTCTAGGAGCTTTATTTTCCTGATATGGAAATCCAGTATGTTCATCATGAAATGAAATGAGACATTCTGTTAGCTGGTATTCTGTCTATCATTTTTTCTACTTCCTACCATGAATGAGGGCTTCCCTTGTGGCTCAGCTGGTAAAGAATCGCCTGCGATGCAGGAGACGTGGGTTCGATTCCTGCGTTGGGAAGATCCCCTGGAGAAGGGAAAGACTACCCACTCCAGTATTCAGGCCTAAAAAATTCCATGAACTGTATAGTCCATGGAGTTGCAAAGAGTCAGACATAACTGAGCAACTTTCACTTCACCATGAATGAAGGATTGATGCTGAAGCGGAAGCTTTAATACTCTGGCCACCTGATGCAAAGAGCCGACTCACTGGAAAAGGCCTGTGGCTTGGAAAGGTTGAGGGCAGGAGGAGAAGGGGATGACACAGGATGAGATGGTTGGATAGCATCACTGACTCAATGGACATGAGTTTCAGCAAATGCCAGGAGATGGTAAAGGACAGGGAAGCCTGGCATGCTGCAGTCCATGGGGCTGCAAAGAGTTGGATGTGAATTAGTGCTTGAACGACAACAATCTTGAATGAGTATTTTGGGGGCACCTATTGCTGGATTGTGTTTAGACCAGATCTTTAAGCAAAACTCCATTCCCTGAAGAGGATGTGAGGAGAGGTTAGAGCCCAGAGCAAGCCACGAAGGAAACCAAGTAGAGGAAGCTAATGTGCAGGGATCCATCCCAGAGGGACAAGGTTGCAGCTCTGAGGTGCTGAGTCAATAGATGCTTTTCTCAAATGCGAGGAGAGTAAGAAGCAGAATGATAAACCAGGAAAGAGGAGAAAAAATGGAAAATGTCTACAGAGATAATTCTCAGAAACTTGGAGGATGAAGTGTAGGAGAAAGGTTTTCCAGGGGGTCACTTTTATCATTTATTTTCAAGTTGTTAGAATTGTGCTAATGTAGAGGAGCAGATTTACAGCTAAAAGCAAACTGCAAATTCTAAAAACATAATTTTGATTTAGGTCTAGTCTGTGGGTGGGTACAGAGGAACTGAAGGGTATAATTTGTTGTTGTTGTTGTTTTCTGGCAGATTAAGCTTTCCAATTGCAATTTGCTTAGACTAATACTCTATTTAGTTTGCTAACTAGCAAAAAGTGGATAAGGGGAAGGGTGGTAGGACTATCAGGATGCAACCTGCAAAGCAGAGGAAAGAAGCCTTGCCCTGGAACAACATAATGAAAGCTTTCATGCCAGGCATCTAGTTTGTGTATGACTGTGGGTGTGCATGCATTTGGGGGGAGTAGTAAAGTACAGACACAAATAAATTAGTCCCTGTTTTGAAACTATCTATAAACAATTTATGCAGTGAAAAACTAAAATGTGGATTGAACTCATTTGGCTATTTGTAGTGAGACTGACCGACTTTCTACAGTCAGCTCTACCACTGACTAGTTCTGATATTGGGTGACTTTCAACCTGTATTTTCCTTATGAGTGAAATGGGGTCATGAAGAGACCCTTTGCAAGATTTTGGTGAATATTAAATAAGAATGTAAGGCATTCGGCACAGTAATTGTCACCAGGCCAGTCCTCAATTAGAAAAAATATTAATAAAAAGTAAGCTTTGTTATAAATAATAAAACTTTTGACAAGTACTCATTATATTTGATAAGTCACTACTGTTCCAAGATGTGCTTTTTTCCTGCAAATGATTTTAACTTGTGATATAATCCCTTTTAAAATATTCTATAACAAGTCTACTATTCAACAAGTACATTTTCAGTGTATTTCCTTGATGCACTAGAATAATAGTGCTCACTGAAATCTGTTTATCATTAATTTGATTTTACTTTGAGCATTCATTCTTGTTTACAATGGTTGTACTTCTATCAAATGGAACTTTTCACTCAATTTTATCCTAAAGGCTTGCCTGTGAATTATTACTGCTCTTCTCCACTTTTTAGGTTTTAAACAGTTTTTTCCCTTTCCCTCTGAGTATATCAGTTTTACTGAAGCCAAGACAGTTTTCTTTTAATGGTAAATCCTTAAGAGTGCCTTATTTTTTTCACTAAAATATTACTAAAATATTATATTTTTAATATTGATATTCACAACCAAAAATTAAAGCATGTTTTGGTTCCTAATTTTATTTCAAAAAGTTGATTATATAGATGTCTTAGATATTCTATTAAGTATAATTATATTATGATAAAGACAATTTAAATATACTTAATACATTAAACATAAAAATGTTTGTCACAAAAAATCATTTTATGCAGCAATACAAATTTGTAGATTCAATGACTATATTAAGACTACATATATTTTAAAGTAATGAAGCATGTATGCCATAAACTTCCAAATATACTTCAAATAGTCATAAGATCCAAATAAAAGGATATTTTTCCATTCAATTTTCTGTGTCAAAGCTGAACAGAAAACCTTATGATTTTTAAAAGAATTTAACAAGTGTGCAAACAGATGCAACTTGTTTATTTTATCCCTTCTCTTAAAATTTTATCACTGCCAGAAAGTCTATTGGCATATTTATAATATTTAAATAAAATTCAAAAAATTGCATAAATTTTAGCAGTAAATAAATGGTTTCCTTTTTATCACCCAGACAAAAAATAAAAATAATAATGTCATTTTTGAAGTGCAAATACTTTAAATAACTTGCTAGTTGGTGTTATGTAGTAGCAGGCTGATATTTAGAAGAAAACTCACAGTGGTGATGCTCTTTTATTTGGGAGTTCCATTACATGGTAGCCTTCATTTCAACAACTGAAACAGTGCTACAGGGAATGCAAAAACAAAACTGTATGTTTGTATACAGTGTTTATACATAAAACATGATGTATTGGTCTCTCCTGCTTGCTCAAATAATGTAAATGATGTTAATTTAAAAACATTTATTGAATTCACATTAATGAAAAGATACATTGTCCCTTAAGCTACTTTAAAAGGGAAACCTTTTCCCTTGCGTCTGGATCTATTTAGCTGACTCTCTCTTTAGTCACTATGCCATGTCTGACTCTTTGCGACTCCATAGACTGTAGCCTACCAGGCTTCTCTGTCCATGGGATTTCAAGGCAAGAATACTGGAGTGGGTTGCCATTTCCTTTTCCAGGGGATCTTCCCAATCCAGGGACTGAACCCATGTCTCCTGCACTGCAGGCAGACTTTTTATGGCTGAGCCACCAGGGAAGCCTCTTAGCTGTCTGATACCTGTCCCAAATACAACACCTATAAATGTAAAACAAATGTCTAGTAAAGTTTGTGACTGTTTTTCCACTTTCCCATCACTGATATCTGAACTATTCTTGTTGCAGTCTCACTCTATCCAGCAGCAGGTAACAAGCATGGCAGAATATCAGCAAGGGTTAATCATGCCAGGGTGCTTGGCTTCTGAACCTGATTTTATAACCTAGTAGCTGTGTGACTCTGTGTGACTTGATGGCTCTGTGTCTCAATTCACCGTTTGTAAAATGAGTTAAAAATAATATTAACTCACAAATGAATATTATTAAGTATTCCTTAAGTATTATTAATATAATAGTAATAACATATTATTAAGTATTCATGTCTGACTCCTTGCGACCCCGTGGATTATACAGTTCAGGGAATTCTCCAGGCAAGAATACTGGAGTGGGTAGCCTTTCCCTTCTCCAGGGGATCTTCCCAACCCAAGTGATCAAAGCCAGGTCTCCCATGTTGCAGGCAGATTCTTTTACAAGCTGAGCCACCAGGGAAGCCCTAAGTATTCCTATATCCTTTTAATTTTCCTTTGCAGTATTTCTCAGAATTTATAGCTATATAGTTACGTGAACATTTAACAAATATGTATCCACTACTAAAATATAAGTTCCATGGATGCAGTGTCAAAATTCATCTTGTTCATCACTATATCCTAAACATTATAGAATAGATGCATAAGACTGTGTGGATCATAACAAACTGTGGAAAATTCTTAGAGACGGGAATACCAGACAACCTTACCTGCCTCCTGAGAAACCTGTATGCAGGTCAAAAAGCAAGAGAACCAGACATGGAATGACAAACTGGTTGAAAATTGGGAAAGGAGTACATAAAGGTTTTATATCGTTACCCTGCTTATTTAACTTCTACGCAGAGTACATTATGCGAAATGCTGGGATGGATGAAGCACAAGCTGGAATCAAGATTGCCAGAAGAAATATCAATAATCTCAGATATGCAGATGACACCACCCTAATGGCAGAAAGCGAAGAGGAACTAAAGAGCCTCTTGATGAAAGTGAAACAGGAGAGTGAAAAAGCTGGTTTGAAACTCAACATTCAGAAAACTAAGATCATGTCATCTGGTTCCATCACTTTATGGCAAATAGATGGGGAAACCATGGAAACTGACAGATTTTATTTTCTTGGGCTCTAAAATCACTGCAGATGGTGACTACAGCCATGAAACTTAAAGACACTTGCTCCTTGGAAGAAAAGCTATGGCAAACTGAGACAGTAGAGACATCACTTTTCTGACAAAGGTCTATATAGTCAAAGATATGGTTTTTCCAGTAGTCATGTATGGATATGAGAGTTGGACCATAAATAAGGCTGAGTGCTAAAGAACTGATATTTCAAACTGTGGTGCTGGAGAAGAATTTTGAGAGTCCCTTGGACATCAAGATCAAATCAGTCAATCCTAAAGGACATCAACACTGAAAATTCATTGGAAGGACTGATGCTGAAGCTGAAGCGCCAATGCTCTGGTCACCTGATGTGAAGAGCGGACTCACTGGAAAAGACCCTGATGCTGGGAAAGACAGAAGGCAGGAGGAAAAGGGGACAACAGAGGATGAAATGGTTGGATGGCATCACTGACTCAATGGACCCGATTTCCAGCAAACTCTGGGAGATAGTGAAGGATAGGGAAGGCTGGCATGCTGCAGTCCATGGGGTCACAAAGAGTCGAACACGACAGAGCGACTGAACAACAAAGATGCATAAGAAGTACTTGTTAAATAAATGAATACATTAATTTTAGAGGTAAGTCAGAAAATCAGCCTAAGTGAACATGATTTGCCCAAGATTATACTACCATAAGTTACAGAACTGTAAGCAGAGTTCAATTCTTCTGACTCAAAGTCCTCCATTATTTCCAGGCAATAAGTCTATAATAACACAAATCATACAAAGCACTGTGCAATTATTATTCTGCAGGTTCTAGAATGAAAAAGAAAAGTATAAATTAGAGAGAAAAGGAGTATCTAATGTAGTCTGAGGGAAACTGGACCTCTTAGAGGAACTGGTATTTAAGACATGAAGGAGTTAGAATGGGCAAAGAGAGTCAGGCAGACAGTTCTAGGTCAAATAACCATTTACACACTTGTCCAGTGATGAGAAAAACTTGAGTAAGAACAGAGAAAAGACTACTGTAATTGCAACAGAAGGACCTGGAAGAGACAGGGTGAGTTTGATCAGAGAGAAAGGCCAGATGTTATACCATAGAAAGACTTTTGTTTCTTAACTAGCAGAAGATAAAGTCACTGAAGGGTTTTAAGAGGGTATAACACAATCAGGTTTGCATTTTCATAAGATGATACTGCCTACAACTATGGGGAGTTTGGGAAAGGGCAGACTTAGTAACTGATTGGACACGCAGGTCAAAACAGAGAGATACGTAAAGATGTTGCTCACATATTCAACCTGATCGACAGGGGGAGTACCATTTACTGAGAAAGGACAATTATTAGATATATCAAGAGCTTAATTTCATTCAGGGTATAATAAACTCACACTAAGTAGTGACAACTGCAGTTGTTATCACTGATGATTGAAAACCACTAGCTGCAATTGAGAGTAATGGTGAATTTTTATGGATTTCCATGGATTTTGGCCTGTGGCGTCGTGCCCACATATACACAGGCACTTCTGGACCTTTTCTTTTGAAATGGAAGTCATCTAAGGAGTTAAGATTACAGTTGAGCCTTGACACATGAAAGCCTTTTAACTTCCAATCTGACTTCTAGGGTAGGCTTAGGGTAACACATGAAAAGACACATGGGAAAACAGCCTTCCTTTCTCTCGCATTTCTTTCTCCTTTCCCCAAGAATCAAGAAATTTTAGATATGATAATATGACCATAGCTAACAAGTCTATAATGGCTCATTGTTCTATGAGGCATAAATCCTACAGGGAGATCAAACCTGTAAAATTAGCTTTACTTGGCCTGGACTGAATAATGATGAGCATGGACAATTCAGAGGGTTTTACTATAAACTGAGTAAGGAGATAGTAAGCAAAGAAATCAAGAGGTGTGCTTAGATCTTTGATCTTAGAGAAGAACACTTTCTGATCTAGATTTTGTGTCATATTTTTGAATCATGTGGCAGTGTCTTATTCATTTACATTGTTTACCTAAGGTGAAAAAAAAAAGCCATTTAGAACGTTTGTTGGCAGTATAGACTATATAAAGCCATTTTAATTCTGGTGAGCCAGGACTTCCTATACCAGCATATGAGGAAGTAGTTAAGTCTTCATGCCATGTCACTGGCTTACAGCCACAGCTTTTATTCCCTAAAGATGCAAGGGAAGCAAAGACCATATATCAGGATTAGCCACATGGTATTAATGAGAATCCCTATTATCATCATCCTGGTCATCCTGTTATAGAGGTCCTGGAGCATAGGCAGTATGTGCCAAATGCATTCAATATACCAAAAGGGATGTCTACTTCAGAACTTTTTGGGCCCTGGGTTAAGAAAGTTTATAGTATTTAATCTACTTGCCAATCGGGCATTTTGCAACCAGATAATTAGAGAAGAACTAAGAAAAGAGGCACTGAGGGGAAGTCAAATCTAAGAAAAGTTCAGACTGCTTTGGTCACATGAGGATATGCCTGTAATTTAAAAGCTAAAATGAATCTTGCTTAATTCTCATATATACATAATTGGCATCATTTAGGCACAATCACCATTAAGAAACATACAAATATATGTAGATCAGCAAACAGCAAGGGATTTTAAAGAGGGAAAGAAGAATATTTTAACCAACATTCTAAATAAAATTCATGTGTATTTTATTTATACTAGAATACTTACATAGGTCCTTGACGTATTTTACTATATATTTTAATTTATACTTTGTCATCATATTTATAAAACTACTATTTTCTAATTTAAATAAGCACATATGCATAGTTTAAAAGTGAATATGTCTTCTTGACTGCTTCGGATGATAAAATGTAACATTGCCTAATCTGGTATAATCTAGCAAAATCTGGATTCAGTCAAAATCCAGTACAGTACAACAAAAGTGAGCCAGTGCTGAATCATTTAAGCAAGTACATCTATCCCTCAATATATTGACCAACCTTGTATATATTAACTTCAGCATTTTAGCTTTACAACATGTTGAACATATCAATGACATCTTGGCACTATCCAGAAATTATGAAGGAGGGAATTTTTTTTCTATATCTTTAGTGATTAGGAGCATGGGTGTGAAAATCAGACTAAATACTTAAAAGAGGTCTCCACCGCTTACTAGATATATAACCTTTTAATCTCTCTGTGCCTTAGCTTCCGTCCTGAACCTCAGATTCTCATCAGTAAAACAGTATGAGGTAGCACCCATGTCAAAGCGTTGTTATATGTATTAAATGCTTTATTATATATATATAAGGGAATTAGGACTATGTTTGGCACATAGTAAGTGCTCCCAGAATGTTAGCTATCACTTTCATCATCATTGGTGTTATCCTTCATTCTTTTCCTGGGCACTTGGATAAAGAGTTAACAAGATACACATTTAACTTTTTCCTCTCAGTTCCTAGCCCATATGCTTATTGGAAACATCAATCTTCCTTATTTTCCAGTCAGTAACGTTTTTATTTTTTAATTCAAGTATAGTTGATTTACAATACTGTGGTAGTTTCAGGTATACAATCAAGTGATTTGGCTATATACATATATATATATATATATATTTTTATATAGATCTGCAAACTTTTTTCTCAGTTCTTTTCCAATATATTTTATTACAAAACATTGGATAAATTTCCCTGTGCCATATGGCAAAATCTTGTTTATCTACTGTATATACAGTAGTGTACATCTGTTAAACCTATGTGTTAGTCGCTCAGTCGGGTCTGACTCTTTGCGGCCCCATGGACTGTAGCCCACCAGGCTCCTCTGTCCATGGAATTCTCTAGGCAAAAATACTGGAGTGGGTTGCCATTCCCTTCTCCTGGAGATCTTGACCCAAGGATTGAATCCGGGTCTCTTGCATTGTAGGCAGCTTCTTTATCGTCTGAGCCACCAGGGAAGCCCAATTTATATTATTGTTAATCCTATATTCCCCAATTTATCCCTTCCCTGCTTTCCTTTTGGTAACCATAATTTTGTTTTCCATGTCTGTATGTCTGTTTCTGTTTTGTAAATAAATTTATTTGTAACTATTTTCTTTAGATTCCACATATAAATATCATATATTTGTGTTTGTCTGATTTACTTCACTTGGTATGATAATTTCTAGGACCATCTATATTGCTGCAAATGGCATTATCTGATTCTGTTTTATGGTTGACTAATACTAAGGATTTTTAAGTCCAGTGATTCTCAAGCTTTTTTGTTATATAGAGACTTTTATAGCATATTGAAGTATTCTATACTTCTCCATGATATCATCCACAATTTTAGAATCTTTTGACTAATAAAATATGAACCAAGGAATTTAGGGACCCCCTGAAATAACTATACAGGCTCTCTGGAGTCCAAGACTCATTGGTTAGAAACCATTGCTTTGATAATTAATATTTAGATTAAAATAAAATTCAGATCTTTTTAGAAAGTCTTGTGGGTCATAGCTCATTTAGCTTCTCTTACCTCACCCATGACTGCTATGGGTGTCTCTCCTGTTGCCTGAGCAACACGATGTTCTACTAAGTAGAACATGTACTCGTCGTAGAGTAGACGGATCAGGTGGAAGGAGCCAAAGCTAGCAGCACTGCGTAGAGTTAAGTCCCGAATAACCATTGAGCTGTTCCAAGAGAAAAGACACAGATGCAGCCAGTGTTAGTGATCAGGATTAGCATTCAGCCTAGTTTTCCTATTAAAAGAAGTTAGAAGTCTAATAGATTGGTACAGTGCATGACTTTGCATGGAATAATTTCATAAATGAAGCAGTTGGCTCAACTCTTTCAAACAGAGTAGTAAAGAGGTAATCTTCATTAGGACTTGACTAGATCCTTATGAGAACTAGATAGGCACTCATTGGGAAAAACCAGTTTAATATCATAATCAAGTTCACAAATGGGTCAGAATCAATTTAAAAAAAGATTTTTGGAAGGCTGACAATTCATCACCATAAGAAAAAGCATCTCAAAGTGGAAGTCTTATGATGATGAGTAAACACTGTATCACCATCTCTCAATGACTTTCGAGGTACACTTTGGGGAAAATATGTATTTGTCCCCAATTAAGTTTACAAAATATAATAAGCAATGTTTACAAATACACAAGCAAGTTTACAAATATACTAAGCAATGTTCCCAGATGTGGCAATGTAGAATGTAGGAGAGGATATACAGGGATCCTTGCAACTTCTGTGGGAAGGCAAATTTATTAAGCGATTCTACTTCCTTACTGATTTCCATTAAATTAAGGTGATTTTCCCATTAGCAATAGTATAATAAAGTCAATTAAAAATGCATAATCTTGAAAAATATGAATGTGTAACTACAAAATACCAAAATCTGAAATATATTTTTAATTAAATACTAACAATACACTCTATTATACTCAAAATAGAAGTAAGTCAAAATAAAATTTTGGCTTCATTGAAGACATGTCAATTATTAACTTGACCATGCACTTCAAATCTCCTTAATATTTTTAACTTAGAATCAGAATAGGATTGTGTGTGTGTGTGTGTGTATGTGTGTGTTTCTCCTCACTTTCATTTAGTGTTTTTCTCTAGAGATTTCTGTCCTATGCAAACTAAAACAGCCATTATATTTTCAGATAGGAGGAAGAGATAGACTCTCACAAATGTATGGGCTAATATTGCTAAGGGGCTTCCCTGATGGTTCAGTGGTAAAGAATGCACCTGTCAATGTAGGAGAAGTGGGTTTGATCCCTGGGTTGGGAAGATCCCCTTGGAGAAAGAAATGGCAACCCACTATAGAATTTTTGCCTGAGAAATTCTGTGGACAGAGGATCCTGGCAGGCTACAGTTCATGGGGTCACAAAGAGTCAGACATGACTTAGTGACTGAACAACAAACAACAATATCTTATTTTGCAATGAAGAATTGTAAAATGCCAGACAGATGGAAAAACAGACTGTACTTTTGTTTTCCCTTTCACTTTTAACCTTAATTATATAGTGGCTACTAATACATCAAATTCTACACATTCAAGTTGGCAAGTGACAGATCACCACTGTACATCTAAAACCCTAAAGCCCTGGATTCCGACTCTGGTTTTTCATTAATTCACTGTCAATCTCAAAAAACGCCATTTCCTGGAGAGCGTTTTCCTTTTGGGTGCAAATAAAAGCAATACTTCTGGCCTTATCTAATTTATGTGATTATTTCAAGGATAAAATGAGTTAAAGGTTGTGAAATAAACTTACAAATGAATAGAACAAGACTCAAATATAAGTGATTATGATCCTAATACACATTACAGGAGGAGGTGAGCTTGTCACTCTTATTTGGTTATGGCAACAAAAACAGGTGTTACAAAGATGGCAGAGAATCTCTCCTTCTGTGCATTTACTCACTAAAAAGAAAAAAAAAAAAACATAGTTTTTCATCCATAGGTTTGAAGTGAGATCCACATTAACTTGATTGTACATCATTCAACATTTTAAGGTTCAAAATTAGCTTGAGAGTCAAGTGAGATAATGTGTGTGATATCTTAAGAAAACTGCCAATTGCAACACTATTACATATGATGGAGTTCAGTTCAGTTCAGTTCAGTCGCTCAGTCGTGTCTGCCTCTTTGTAACCCCATGGACTGCAGCATGCCAGGCCTCCCTGTCCATCACCAACTCCCCAACTTTACTCAAACTCATGTCCATTGAGTTGGTGATGCCATCCAACCATCTCATACTCTGTCGTCCCCTTCTCCTCCCACCTTCAATCTTTCCCAGCATCAGGGTCTTTTCCAATGAGTAAGTTCTTTGCATCAGCTGGCCAAAGTATTGGAGTCTCAGCTTCAACATCAGTCCTTCCAATGAATATTCAGGACTGATTTCCTTTAGGATGGACTGGTTTGATCTCCTTGCAGTCCAAGGGACTTTCAAGAGTCTTCTCCAACATTATAGTTCAAAAGCATCAATTCTTCAGTGCTCAGCTTTCTTTATAGTCCAACTCTCACATCTATACATGATTACCAGAAAAACCATAGCCTTGACTAGACAAACCTTTGTTGGCAAAGTAATGTCTCTGTTTTTTAATATGCTGTCTAGGTTGGTCATAACTTTTCTTCCAAGGAGCAAGCGTCTTTTAATTTCATGGCTGCAGTCACCATCTGCTGTGATTTTGGAGCCCCCCAAATATAAAATCTGTCACTGTTTCCATTGTTTCCCCATCTATTTGCCATGAAGTGATTGGACCAGATGCCATGATCTTACTTTTCTGAACGTTGAACTTTAAGCCAACTTTTTCACTCTCCTCTTTCACTTTCATCAAGAGAATCTTTAGTTCCTCTTCGCTTTCTGCCATAAGGATGGTGTCATCTGCATATCTCAGGTTATTGATATTTCTCCCGGCAATCTTGATCCCAGCTTGTTATTCATCCAGCCCAGCGTTTCTCATGATGTACTCTGCATATAAGTTAAAAAAGCAGCGTGACAATATACAGCTTTGACATACTCCTTTCCCTATCTGGAGCCAGTCTGTTGTTCCATGTCCAGTTCTAACTGTTGCTTCCCGACCTGCATACAGGTTTCTCAAGAGGCAGGTCAGGTGGTCTGGTATTCCCATCTCTTCAAGAATTTTCCACGGTTTGTGGTGATCCACACAGTCAAAGGCTTTGGCATAGTCAATAAAGCAGAAATAGATGATTTTCTGCAACTCTCTTGCTTTTTCGATAATCCAATTGGTGTCGGCAATTTGATCTCTGGTTCCTCCGCCTTTTCTAAAACCAGCTTGAACATCCAGAAGTTCATGGTTCAATATACTTAATGTAGAATTTGCCTGCCAATGCAGGAGACAGGAATGTTTGATTCCTATGTCGGGAACATCCCCTGGAGTAGGAAATGGCAACCCACTCCAGTATTCTTGCCTGGAAAATCCCATGGACAGAATAGCCTGGTGGGCTACAGTCCATGGAGTCTCAAAGAGTTGGACACGACTGAGAATACACATTATAAAAAGCAGTACTGGTGACTGATTCCTTGGAGTTATATATTTTAATGAATACCTTAAGTTTAGAACTCTAAAAGAATCACTAAAAATGAACCAACACTTTCAGCTATATGTCAATGATATAATGACAAATTCTATTTATAATCCTATGCATGCTTTGTCTAAAATTAAGTGACACATCACCTATTTGTAAAAATAACTTGTAAACTTAATAGCTATTTGAAATTTATTTCCTATGGAAAAAAATTTTAAAGGCAGAGAATCCTCTACTTTGAAAAGCAAAACAACATAAGATAACATGTTGGCTAGCATTCTTAACCATACAAACTTGATCATGTGAAGCAAATAACTTTAAACAACTATGTAATACAGGAGGAGAATATACACTCCAAGTACATATCTCTTGCTGAAGAAAGTCAGCAGATATTTAAAATACAGCCTGGAAAGACAAATGGTCAACAAGTATATTCAGTTCAGTTCAGTCACATCCAACTCTTTGTGACCCCATGAACCGCAGCACACCAGGCCTCCCTGTCCATCACCAACTCGCCGAGTCCACCCAAACCCATGTCCATTGAGTCAGTGATGCCATCCAACCATCTCATCCTCTGTCATCCCTTTCTCCTCCTGCCCTCAATCTTTCCCAGCATCAGGGTCTTTTCAAATGAGTCAGTTCTTCGCATCAGGTGGTCAAAGTATTGGAGTTTCAGTTTCAACATCAGTCCTTCCAATGAACACCCAGGAATGATCTCCTTTAGGATGGACTGGTTGGATCTCCTTGCAGTCCAAGGGACTGTTAAGAGTCTTCTCCAAAACCACAGTTCAAAAGCATCAATTCTTCTGCGCTCAGCTTTCTTTATAGTCCAACTCTCACATCTATACATGACCACTGGAAAAACCATAGCCTTGACTAGACAGACCTTTTTTGGCAAGGTAATGTCTCTGCCTTTTAATATGCTGTCTAGGTTGGTCATAACTTTTCTTCCAAGGAGTAAGCGTCTTTTAATTTCATGGCTGCAATCACCATCTGCAGTGATTTTGGAGCCCAGAAAAATAAAGTCAGCCACTCTTTCCACTGTTTCTCCATCTATTTGCCATGAAGTGACAGGACTGGATGCCATGATCTTGGTTGGCTTTAAGCCAACTTTTTCACTCTCCTCTTTCAATTTCATCAAGAGGCTCTTTAGTTCTTTTCACTTTCTGCCATAAGGGTGGTGTAATCTTCATATCTGAAGTTATTGATATTTCTCCTGGCAATCTTGATTCCAGCTTGTGTCTCTTCCAGCCCAGCGTTTCTCATGATGTACTCTGCATATAAGTTAAATAAGCAGAGTGATAACATACAGCCTGAAGTTCTCCTTTTCCTATTTGGAACCAGTCTGTTGTTCCATGTCCAGTTCTAACTGTTGCTTCCTGACCTGCATACAGGTTTCTCAAGATGCAGGTCAGGTTGTCTGGTATTCCCATCTCTTTTAGAATTTTCCACAGTTTATCATGATCCACACAGTCAAAGGCTTTAGCATAGTCAATAAAACAGAAATAGATGTCTTTCTGGAACTCTCTTGCTCTTTTGATGATCCAGCAGATGTTGGCAATTTGATCTCTGATTCCTCTGCCTTTTCTAAAACCAGCTTGAACATCTGGAAGTTCACAGTTTACATATTGCTGAAACCTGGCTTAGAGAATTTTAAGCATCACTTTACTAGCATATGAGATGAGTGCAATTGTGCGGTAGCATGAACATTCTTTGGCATTGCCTCACATTGGGATTGGAATGAAAACTGACCTCTTCCAGTCCTGTGGCCACTGCTGAGTTTTCCAAATTTGCTGGCATATTGAGTGCAGCACTTTCACAGCATCATCTTTCAGGATTTGAAATAGCTCAACTGGAATTCCATCACCTCCATTAGCTTTGCTCGTAGTGATGCTTCCTAAGGCACACTTGACTTCGCATTCCAGGATGTCTGGCTCTAGGTGAGTGATCACACCATCATGATTATCCGGGTCATGAAGATCTTTTTTGTACAGTTCTTCTGTGTATTCTTGCCATCTCTTCTTAATATCTTCTTCTTCTGTTAGGTCCCTAGCATTTCTGTCCTTTATCGAGCCCATCTTTGCATGAAATGTTCCCTTGGTATCTCTAATTTTCTTGAAGACATCTCTCGTCTTTCCCATTCTATTGTTTTCCTCTATTTCTTTGCATTGATGGCTGAGGAAGGCTTTCTTATCTCTCCTTGCTATTCTTTGGAACTGTGCATTCAATTGGGTATATCTTTCCTTTTCTCCTTTGCTTTTCACTTCCCTTCTTTTCACAGCTATTTGTAAGGCCTCCTCAGGCAGCCATTTTGCTTTTTTGCATTTCTTTTTCTTGGGATGGTCTTTATTCCTGTCTCCTGTACAATGTCACGAACCTTCGTCCATAGTTCATCAGGTTCTCTGTCTATCAGATCTAGTCTCTTAAATCTATTTCTCACTTCCACTGTATAGCCATTTGATTTAGGTCATACCTGAATGGTCTAGTGGTTTTCTCCACTCTCTTCAATTTCAGTCTGAATTTGGCAATAAGGAGTTCATGATCTGAGCCACAGTCTGCTCCCAGTCTTGTTTTTGCTGACTGTATAGAGCTTCTCCATCTTTGGCTGCAAAGAATATAATCAATCTGATTTTGGTGTTGACCATCTGGTGGCGTCCATGTGTAGAGTCTTCTCTTGTGTTGTTGGAAGAGGGTGTTTGCTATGACCAGTGCGTTCTCTTGGCAAAACTATTAGCCTTTGCCCTGCTTCATTTTGTACTCCAAGGCCAAATTTGCCTGCTACTCCAGGTATTTCTTGACTTCCTACTTTTGCATTCCAGTCCCCTATAATGAAAATGACATCTTTTGGGGGTGTTATTTCTAGAAGGTCTTATAGGTCTTCATAGAACTGTTCAACTTCAGCTTCTTCAGCATTACTGGTCGGGGGATAGACTTGGATTACTATGATATTGAATGGTTTGCCTTGGAAACAAACAGAAATCATTCTGTCATTTTTGAGACTGCATCCAAGTACTGCATTTCGGACTCTTTTGTTGACTGTGATGGATACTCCATTTCCTCTAAGGGAATCATAACAAGCATATATGATTAACTTTATTCAAAATTAAAAGAAATACAAATTAAAGTAAGATACCATATATTATCTATTATACTATAAGAAATTAAAAGATCAGCATTGAAGAGGGTATGGGGAAAGAACTCTCATTTATTGTTTCTTCAAGCATGAATTCACAAAACTTTTATGAAGGGAAATTTGGCAACAAATGTCAAAATTAAAAATGCACAAATGCTTTCACGTGGCATTTCTAATTCTAATATTTACACAAATGAGCAAAGATGGTTTTAATTGCAGCAATATTTATACTACTGAGAAAATAAGGAGCAATGCTAAATAACCACTTGTAGGATACTACGTAAAAAATGGCTCATTCATATATGGAAATTTATACAATACTTTAAAGAAATTGGGCTTCCTGAGTAGCCAAATGGTAAAGAATCCACCTGCAATGCAGGAGGCCTGAGTTCGACCCCTGGGTTGGGAAGACCCCCTGGGGAAGGGAATGGTAACTCACTCCAGTATTCTTTCCTGGAGAATTCCATGGATAGAACAGCCTGGCGAGTCACAGTCCATGGGGTCACAAAAAGGGTCAGACATGGCTGAGTAATTTCACTCACTTTAAAGAAATGAGAGCGATTACACATAGAGGTAGTAAGACGGAAAGATGTCTATTATAAAATGTTAAGTGCAAGAAGGCACACGTGTAATATGTGCCCATTTAACATAGAAACTATCTGCAAAGTTCTTGAAAAAGTCCTACCTCTAAATAAATGGGAATGGTTAATACTTATCAGCCTCAAGATAGCATACTTCATTAAAATAGTATTAGTCAACTTAAAAATGCAAATTTATTTGAAGATAAATGTGCGACTTTATATAAAGATAAACATTAAAGTATGTTTTCTATTTGTACTGCAAGACCAAAACCCACCTAAATGCTTAAGAATAAGAGACAAAAAGAATATTTAAATAATGTATGCATGAGTGCTCGCTAAGTCGCTTCAGTCGTGTCCGACTTTTTGGACCCCATGGACTGCAGGCTCCTCTGTCCATGGGATTCTCCAGGTGAGAACACCTGAGTGGGTTGCCATTTTATACAAAATGGAACATTGGAAGGACATTAAAAATTATGTTTCTTAAGATATGCCTGAGGTATAATGTTAAGGGAAAAATACAGATAATAAACTCTGATAAACAAACTGGATCTCAATTTTATATAAAACTGAAAGAAAACATTTTACCATTGGTCTTTCTGGGTAGTAAGTTATGGATGATTTAAGTTTATTCTTTGTACAGTATTTGTATTTTTCAGGTTTTCTAAAGTGAGTATATACTAATTTCATAATAAAAATGGTTTATTTTAAAAGAAATTTATTATAATATAGAAAAACAATCCTGTGTCAGTTGAATGTCAGTAAATCTTTACAGGGATAGATATGACAGATATAGAATGAATTATATATATATATATATGTTTCTAAATCCAACTTTTAGGCCTTTATATTTCCCTCAAAATGATGTAAATGACTAAGAATAATATTCATATTGAGTAGCTTTATGGTAGTTTTAAAAGAAATGCAAAGCCAATTTCTTTTATCCAAGAGAATTCATTTTCATTCATTGAATAGATATTTATTTTGTTCCTACTGTGTGTCAGGGTCTTGTTCTACAGCAAGTCAGACAAAAGATTGGTTTCAAAAGAACTCACTTTCTAGTAGGACAGATAGTTGATAAAAACAGAGTAGAAATAAATTATAAAGTTAGGTAGTGGTAAATCCTATGAAGAAAGTAAATTAGGTCAAGAGACTGCCGAGTGATGGGCTCTGACACTTAAAGTCAGGGTGTCAGGAAAACTTTGAGGAGGTGATAAGTGAGCATAAATGAGACTGAAGTGAGGGAGTGAGCCATGCGAACACACGAACTTTCCTAGCAGAAAGGAGAGCAGATGCTGAGACTGGGGCAGAACTGTTTGTTTTATTGAAAGAATAGCCCAGAAGCTGCGACTGGGAAGATATGAGCAAAGAGAATATATATGATGGGACTAGAGATCATTAGTAGCTGGACCATGGAGGGTCTGTAGGCCATAATAAGGGCTTCATATTCTATCCCAAGTGTTTTGGAAACTTTGACAATTGGGCAATCACCTCCCTGCAGCATAAAGACATAGGTAACACAAAATTCTGTTAGAAAATGAAAAAAAAAAGAGTGTGCTGACCTTCAGTTATAATAGTTACTTTTCAAAGTACTGATAATCTGCTATGAAATTATTGTCATATGTTTAGAAGAGAATCAGTTGAATTATATTATTAATATAATAATATAATACTATTATATATATTATTAATAATTGTCTATGTCTACTTTATGCTCTCTGTGTTGGGCCTCTGCCCTACAAGCCAAGTATCAAATGACACAATTAACAGTTTAATTGGAAACCTATTATCTGATTCAGATTTCTGTAAGACATGTTACAAAATTGACTCCACTGAATTTCATGTTGCTAAGTTACCATGAACTCAACTCTTGAAAATTGGAGTTAAAACTGTTAATTATTTTATAACGGATGAGAAATATCTTTGTGTATATAGCTTCATAATTCATGGTGTGAAAATTAAAACATATACTTGAACACATGATACTCAATCCACCTCTTTATGTATTTGGGGGGACATCACACATGCCTGAAAGAAAGGTGAGAACATCACACCGTGGCCCCCTACCTCCCAGCTCCACCCTGTGAACTCTTCTCAAACAGTGCTTACAGCTTATTCCAAAATTGGAAAATTTATATATTGTTCAGCTGTAGGCAAACTAGGTTCTCTGTGCCCCCTTTCAAGTTATTGTATCAAAGCTATAAATTTAATTCTTTAAAAGTGGGATGTTTGGTTGACCCTCAGGGTGGCCCTGAGGAATTCTGTGTTCTGTTATTCACAAAACACCCAAGCTGAGAAACGGCCCACTTAACTTCTGCACTGCTGCCCAAGAAAGGTGGCAATGTTTTTTCCACCTCCCAGGGAGCCAGCAGTAGACATTCAAAGCCATGTTAGGCAAGGAGAGAACCCCATTTGGAGCAGAGGGTGTTTGCAGCAACATGTCCACTACTGCTATCACGACTCTCTGCCAGTCCATTTCTTGTATATACATGTGAATCTATACACAGAATTTTAGAAATTATGAGATTAATCAACTTCAGAAAATGAACGGTTGGTATATGTGACTGCAAAATTCTTATTACAAAGCCAAAAACATTTAAAAAATACTCTGTAACTCTGTTTCTGTTTGTGAATGAAGTTTTCATTACTCTATATGTTCTTATGCCTCAGTAAAAAACAGATCAGATTTTAAAGTCTTCTATGTTACTAAGCTATTGACTTCGCCCACCAGCAGGAGGTATGCATCTTTCTGAATATGCCTTTCCTTCTGTAGCCCTGAACTGTACACCTTCAAGACTCTTTGAAATGAAAATAATAACCATAATAGTGTCTAATAATAACAAGCCAATTATCCCCAACTCAGGGCGGACAGAGGGCAGGCAAGTGATGATCTACTGGGTTTGTGTATCTGCAGAGAACAAGAAACACAAGTAAGTAATTTTCTCTCCTTTCAAGATACTGCAACAGATCTCTGTGGAGACAAAAGCTCCAGGGGTATATTTCTAAAATGGTATCTACTAAACAGATTTTAAAAAATCCTCAGGGAGGAGTAAGGGCAAGTCTGATGTAACAGCAAAAGAAAGCAGTAAGAAGAAGAAGAGGGGAAAAAACCCTTGCTTCTTTTGATATAGAGGATGTACTGTGGTTTTGCTCCTATAGGTTTTAGAGCAACAGCTAGTATAACATCTGTTTTATCATTCATGAAGCATATATACCATCTACATGATTTTCTGAGGGGAAAAAGTGGTTGAAATCAACTTGCAAACAAATCGGAAAATATCTGAAATCTTTTAAAGAAATGTTCCCAAGTTAAAATTTTGAATTCCATTACTACTACTACTATTGGCTATATCTACTTTGAGAATACTGTGATATTGTTTTCCAAATCTTCCCCATATATCAAGGGAAAACATATCAACACAATTCTCACTGACACCTAGATCTAAACCTAGCGCTGCCTTTAGAAGCGTATCAGTGGGTCATAGAGTTAGATAGCACCTTAATAAGGTGCTTTACAAACCCTGTGGGCTAAAAGTATTGCGTATATGAGAGACAAAATGGTGGAATTATTCCATTCCAAAATAAAAACAAAGCACCACCACCACTGCTATGCTTTCTTTCACAGCATTTATTGAACTCTGGGAATGGGTTCAATCCCAGGGTCAGGAAGATCCCCTGGAGGAGGAAATGGCAACCCACACCAGTATTCTTGCCTGGAGAATTCCACGGACAGAGGAGCCTGGAGGGCTACAGTTCATGGGCTCGCAAAGTGTCAGACTTGACTGGGCAGGTATGCAGACACTAGAAAATCATTTTCAGGATGTAAGGATAATTTAACTCCTAATTAAACATATATGGAATCTACAACTCTACTTCAGTTTAAGAAATAAGAATTGAACTAAATCAATTGAAAAAGAAAGAAGTCACAATAAAAACCTTCTACCATGATAATGGAATCTCTGGTTCCATCCTTATAAAGGTGATCAAAACAAGATGGAAATCCTATAATTTGGGCTTAGCGGGTTCACAATTTCTACTAGTCTCTAAACTTTGCTACTTCTTTGCATATCATCTCTCCTCACAACTGCTTTGGACTCACTGCTGATGTCCAGATGATGACCACAGCGTACCCATAGCCACAGCCAGTGGTAGGTTCTGTAGCCACTATTTTGATGAGTGCATGGTTGCACAGGAACTAAATTAGGGACTGCCTAAAGTTCAAAGTGATATGGCTTTTAGAAAGGCCATTATGATCTAAAGAAGAAAAGAAATGAACTCTCACCACAAGAGTAAATGCTGGGGTCAAAAATATAACTTACCTAACATCTTAAGAAATGGAACTCCATCCGTCAATGCCATCCTATGCCATATATATGATATATATGCCAACTCGCACAGGGTCTGTTTTTAAACCCTGGAGTGGACCTATGGTCAATGGCTCATCACAACATTTGATATCATATATAAGTAATTTTTCTATTCTGGGGTTCTTCTATGTCTAAAAAAACATACATTTATTTATTTATTATTTTAGTCCAAAAGCGATTCATTTTGAATTATCTACTAGATTATTTAATATTAAACTAGCTATGCATTAGAATTACCAGGAGTAACCTTTCTAAAAAAAAAAAAAAGAATTTCTGTTTATCCCTATTGCGAATTACTACTTTCTAACCACCATGATTTTGAGTAAGTTTGGGGAGGTATGTAGGAGCTCTGTTTTTCTTTCCACTAATTCTGAGGTGCAGCTAGGTTTGAAAACAATTTTAATTGATCAAATTAAAAAATTAACTAGATTGTTCTGAGCATCCATCTAAATTGCCTGGATGGAACTTTAAAACAGCATAGATTGCTGGGCCTCTCCTCCGCAATTTGTGATTAAGGTGGGTTTGGGGGAGGGGTCTGAAAATACACATTTTTAATGTGTTTCCAAGCAACAGTGATGCTAGTGGTCTAGGGAAGACACTTTGAGAATCCCTGAACTAGAGAATAAAAAGAAGAGTGGTGGAAAGCCTAAATGATACATGTTTGCCAAAAGGAGGACTTTCCTGACTCTTGTTAAGCACATTATCTAGACTGGAATCTCTGATGTTCCCATCTTAGAACTTCTAGGGCTCTGAATAAGAGGCTTTCATTTCCCAGCAGAAATTTTATTTCCAAAAGCCTCCTGGTTCAATTTCATGATGTTGTAATCACAAGCTGGGCTGAAGATAATCACAACAGATAATTTCTACATACTAAACTCTCACTCTTTTCCTTTTTTCTGAGAAGCATGTACATACATAATTGCAGAATAGGAAAAATTGAGATGATACCTGTAGAAAGACCATTTTAGCAGAAATTGCCTGGCAGCTTTAGGAAAACTGGGTCTTCCTTCATAGGGTTTCAGTGCTTGCATCATCACATTGTCAAGCCAAGCTGCCCACTGCTCCAGGGTGCTCTGCTGTTGGAGAGTCATCTTGAAGTCTGTTTCTAGTCTCTGAACCATGTTGTCGTCACACTGGCACACCCAGGAAGCCTGCTCCTGGGACAGTACACAGAAAGCAAAGGACAAGTTCAAGTCAGCATTTTTTCATTGAATGTCAGCACACAAACCATATGCATGAATGGCAAACTATACTGCAAGTGCAAAACAATTTAATGAATTAAGAAAAATGAATGACTACTGGGCAGTTGTTAAGGAAACTAACATCACTTCTGTGCATGAAAATGTGATGTGACATAAAGGTATGACTTGGTGTTCTACATTAGCTAGTCTGTGTGAAAGACTAAAATACATGATTACTTAAGAAGAAGAGGAGCCCGAATTTACCATATGTAGAGTCTTTTTCTAGTTTTTATATGCTCTCTTTTACTTCTCAATCAGATAAAACTAAAGCCAATTCATTTGAAAAGATATAGGATAAGTCAGATGGATAAATAGATTCAGTTGACCGAAAGTGGTCCCTCAGGATTAAGACAAAAACAAACAATGAATGATACAAGGCAGAAGCATATGCTGTATGAGTTTCATGGGAAAGAAACTGAGTCTCAAGGACTCTCAAGGTAAAAGCTATGAATGCAAATTAACTCACAGAACCAAAAACAACAATAACAATAACCAAAAACACATTAGAGAAAATGTAGTGATGCTACCTACCAAGAAATTTGATTGCTATAGTTTTCCTTCTGGTTCTGATAGGAAAGTTTCATGTTTGGTAACAGGGATGAAAGTAGAAACTTTTAAAGTTAATTTTCAATGGTTGCCATAAGTTTTACAATGTTTCTAGTGCTGTGATGCATTTTAAGATTAAAAAAATACTATACTCTTTCAGGTCAGAAGATAATTATCTGATAATATTAATATAATATTTGAGTGAAGACTTGGATTTTAACATAGGGCCTGAATCCACTAACTTGATTTTAAGCAATGCATTTAATCTACGTGGGCCTCATTTTCCCCAAGCATAAAATTAGAGAAGTGAGATGTGACAAGAATTTTTAAGTTAGGTTCATTGTGTCCAGATAATATTTTCAACATAGAGTTCTGTGGAGGGGTGTCTGTGAAGGTCCTAATTCTATACATAAAACATTATCAATATGTGTGTTTTTCTGAAAAGTCTCTATAGCTTTCAATCTATCTGCTCTCAGAGGACAAATTTATTTAAATCAACCTTTCAACTGAATCAATCCCTAATCTCCACCCTGTGATTCCAGGATCTCTCCTGACCCCACAGACTTTACCTTATTCAAAAGACATTTCAAATGGGAGGTACTTCAAATAGAAAATGGCTAAACTCAATTCATTTTTCTTTCTCAGGGAAATTTAGGGCTTCTTCCAAATTCCCAACTGATGATGCCATCTACTAACCTTCCTTCTCTTATCTAATTAATAATAAAGCCTTTCAGATTTTTACCTCCTAAGTATCATCTTTAAGTATTTTAAGTACACTAAAATATGATTATTAAATTTGAAAGTACAAATAAAAAGAAACAAAATATTAAGAGTATCTAAAATGCCAACATTAAGAGAGAACTATAACATGCTAATTTTCAAACTGTTCACATGTAATATATACATATGCATGTATACTTATGTATATATATTATTTTAAAAAAGGATCATATTATACATTTTACTTGACATTTTGCTTAGTTTCACTTTATATATAGGCAAATGAGGAGCTACATTTATTGTTCAATGACTCAATTTGCCTCAATACATGAATATACCATTATTTACAAAGTCAATTCCACATGGCTGCACATTTATGGTCATTCCAATTTTTTACTCTTAGGAATAATGCTGGAATTAGCAATATTTGTAACTACATCTTTGCTTAGTTTGTACTTATTTCTATATGATAGATTTACATAAGAATAGTTAAGATCTTTCAAAATACAGTTAAATCATTCCCAGAAATTTTATATCAGTTTAACAGTTGAGGAGAGCACCCAGGGAAGAAGTTGCGTACACGCTAAGTTACTTCAGTTGTATCCGACTCTTTGTGACCCTATGACCTGTACCCTGGGTTCCTCTGTCCATAGGATTCTCTAGGCAAGAATTCTGGAGTGGGTAGCCATGCCCTTCTCCGGGCGGCGGGGGGGCGGGGAGGGAATCTTTCCACCCAGGCATCAAACTCACATCTCTATGTGTCCTACATTGGCAGATGGGTTCTTTACCACTAGCACCACCTGGGATGCAGATGAGGAGGGAAGAATTTAGGCTTCAAGAAAAAGATAGGGGTTGCTGTTTGTGTGTGTGTGTATGTGTGTGTGTGTGTGTGTGTGTGTATTTTAAATCCACAAACATCTAAGCATTTTTTGGTCTGTGGTATAAAATAAGAAACATAAAACTTATCATCTTAACCATTTTTAAGTATGCAGTATAGGAGTGTTAGGGATTTCCTGATGGCTCAGGGGTAAAGAATCTGTCTTCCAATGCAAGAGATGCGGGTCCAGTCCTTGGGTCAGGAAGATCCCCTGGAATTTCCAACTGGAGTTGGAAATGACAACCAACTCCAGTATTCTTGCCTGGGAAATCCCACAGTTTCTCAGGGGTCACAAGAGTTGAACATGATTTAGCAACTACAAAACAATAACAACAATATGAGTGTCTACTTATACTCAATACTGTACATTAGCTCTTTTTCATCTTGCAAAACTGAAATTCTATAGGAAGCCACTGTGGGAGATGTGTTTTATGTATTGGCAAGGAACAGAAGGAACTTACTGGTATCCTTGGAAGAATTTAATTTCATTTCTTAACATAAATTCAAACTCACTACTTCCTACAGTTAGATTTGCCAAGAGAAAATGACAAGCTAAGACTAAGCTTAGAGAAATAAAGCCACAGGACATTATTCTGGCTCTTCAAACTATGTTTCATTTTACTATTCTCAAGGTTTAAAATATACTAACAACTGAGTACCCTGTAAATATTCCCTTGTGAAGGAATTTGGATATTTTAATTCTTTAGTGGAAAAAGGTAAGGATAAAAAATAAAGATATTATTATCTTGGAAATAAATTATCTCCAAAATGATAAGGAGTCAGTAACTTCAAAATCAGATTCTCTTTTAAATATAGAAACACAAGTACATGCAAAAGTTAGGTTATCAGGTCAACTAACCCAAGTATATTTAGCCCATACTGTAGTTGAAAAACTATCCATTTTCACACAAAAAAATTAGAAAGCAATACTACTATAATGTTATCAATTAAACAGAAAACCACTTATACTGCAATAGGAAAGCTTATCCTGAATGCATGAGGAAGACTTGATTAGAGAATGATGACGTGATGACAGAGGCTTCCCTGGTGGCTAGACAGTGGCTCAGATGGTAACAAGTCTGCTTACATAATGTGGGAGACCTGAGTTCGATTCTTGGGCCGTGAAGATTCCCCTGGAGAAGGAAATGGACTCTTGCCTGGAAAATCCCATGGACAGAGAAGCCTGGCAGGCTACAGTCCATGGGGTCGCAAAGAGTCAGACACAACTGAGCGACTAACACTTTCACTTTTCTTTCAGAGCATTAAAATATTGACCCTTACACGTGGTTTCATTGTTTTAAATTAAAGTTACCTTATTACAAGAGCATCATCCTTACATGTATCTGTCTTACTGAGGTTAATCTCATAGAGACAGGGACAATTTTCAAATGAACAGGAGATGGTAATGAAGGTGGAATGGGAGCTAGAAGACTGAGAAAGCCTGGGGACTCAGGAAGCCAGAACAGAAAGAAAGAAGGGAGTTAAAATCAAATATGTTAACCTGAGAAAGATTACGTATTAAAATGAAGAGTGGTGAGAAGTAAAATGTAGAGGGAAATGGAGGGCTACCACTGTGTTCATGGTCCTCTAAGGAAGGAGGCCCTGGAGGACAGATACTTGAGCACACAGGTCAGCACTAATAACTGTTGTGGAAACCCATAAAAATTTGGTACTTAAAGAAGGGGAAAAGGTAGCCTCAAAGTTGGTGAGTAGAGAGGATGAGGATGAGCATAGTAAAGATGTATAACTAACCATTTATATATAATAATGTTGCCAAGGATGGCATTTATAGCCAGGAAGAATTCATTTCTGTAAATACTTCACATGATTCAGGCATACTACTATACAAATGAAAATAATGTTAACATAAAATTTAAAATCTTTCTCAGATCTTATCAGGAATCAGTCTTAAATATGTTTTTTGCTATTAAACTTAAATTACTTTTTGAGACTAGAAGTTTTCTTACCATTTCAACTTTTCTTAAGGTACTTTTAAACATATCTTTTCTGAATGAAGATTTGAAATTAACATTATAGTATACATTTTAAGACAATACTGTATGAGCTCTTAATATTCCCACTAAAATCAGGTAATGTAAATTCCACTGAAATATGTAAAGTTAATGGATTTGTAAACATGAGTTTGTTCTTATGGAGATTATGAATTTGCATGTGTATGTATGTATGTGTGTGTATATATACACACACATATATATAAACAGGTATTTATATAGATTTAAGGAAAACTATGCACATTAGAAGACTAAATCGAATTCATTAAAGTCAGAATGAACTTAACTACTAAATCCTAGCTCTAAAATTAATCAAGCCCAAATATTACTTTTATTTTAAATGATAAAACAAGCCCAGAATTGTAGATTAAAATTTGTAGGAAATGGAGAAATAATTAGTTTATTATTGAGCAATGCTATTGTTTTTTTTTTTTTGCTATTGTTTTTTAAAAGTTTTATTGAGATGTAATTCATATAGCAAACAATTCATTCAATAAAAGTATATAATTCAATGGCTTCTCTCAGTATATTCACTGAGTAGTCCATCTATCACCACAATTAATTTTATTTTATTTTATTTATTTTTTTTTTTTATTAGTTGGAGGCTAATTACTTCACAACATTTCAGTGGGTTTTGTCATACATTGATATGAATCAGCCATAGATTTACACGTATTCCCCATCCCGATTAATTTTAAAATGTATTCATTCTTAAAGAAGAAATGTCATACTCCTTATCTATCAGTTCCCAATCACCTAATCTACAGGGCCTAGGCAACCACTAATTTACTGTGTGTCTCTACAGATCTACTTATTCTGCACATTTAATATAAATGGAATCTTGTAACATAAGGCCCTTTGTATCTGGTTCCTTTCACTTAGTGTAATGTTCATCTGTGTTGTAGCATGTATCAGAACAGAACTTCATTACTTTTTATTGTCTGATAACATTTAATTGTGTGAAATGCCATTTTTTGTCTATACAGTCATCAGTTAATGGACATCTGGGTGGTTCCCACTTTAAAGGGGTTAATATGAATAATGCTGCTGGAATAACCATGAACAAGTTTTTAGATGGGTGTGTTTTTCGTTTTGCTTGGTATGTACCTAGGAGTGAAACTGCCAAGTCATATGGTAACTCTAACCTTTTAAGAAACTGCCATACTGCTTTAAAAGTTGCTGTAGCACTTTACAGTCCAATCACTAGTGTAAAATGGTTCTCATTTCTCCACATCCTTATTAACATTTGCTGTTATTCGTCTTTTTGATAATACCTATTTTAGTGTATGTTGCTGTTCAGTTGCTAAGTCATGTCTGATTCTTTGCAACCCCATGGATTGCAGCACACCAGCCTTCCCTATCCTCCACTATCTCCTGTAGTTTGCTCAAACTCATGTCCATTGAGTTGGTGATGCCATCCAACCATCTCATCCTCTGTTGTCCCCTTTTCCTCCTGCTTCCATCTTTCTCAGCATCAGGGTCTTTTCCAGTGAGTCAATTCTTCGCATCAGGTGGCCAAAGTATTGGAGCTTCAGCTTCAGCATCACTCCTTCCAATGAACATTCAGGACTGATTTCCTTTAGGATGAACTAGTTTGATATCCTTGCAGTCCAAGGGACTCTCAAGAGTCTTCTCTAACACCACAGTTCAAAAGTATCAATTCTTTGATGCTCAGCTTTCTTTATGGTCCAACTCTCACATCCATACATGACTACCATAGCTTTGACTCTTGCCTACCAATCTTCAATGACCATGGCTGTTCTTACTCTATTAATCATTCAGCAAATCCTGGTGACATATGTTGCAGTCTAGCACTAAAAATCTTCCCAGGCTTTAACCACAAAACAGAGGAGCAGTTAAGTTACAGCTGAGTAAAACTCTCCTCTTTCAGGACATTGTGAATCTAGATGTGCATGTGAATTGATGTAACTTTGAAAATAAATAAGATGATCCTGATTAAGAAGAAAAATATTGGATACTTTTCATTCAAAGATCTGTTTTGAAAGAAAACAGAGTACCTGGACATTGGCAAAGTCGACACGGTTGAGGTCATTGAGCATCTGGTTGATCTGTGACGTGTTCTGCAGCACTGCACGAGCTGCCTGGGCCAGGTGATTGAGCGACGTGTATCTTCGCAGAGTCTGGGCAAAGGCACTTACAGCTGCAACCTGTAAAGAAACCCAATTAAGTTGGGATTTCTTTTCTCCCCCAATAAAAGAAACCACTGCAATCTTCAAATCTTTATTCCCTTGCCAAATTTTAAATGCTTTTCTCTGATACTTATTTCAAATTCATTTGGTGAGACAGTTTATTTGTAAATTATAGCATTTAAACCTCTAAACCAAGTATTATTTTCCTTTTCAGCAGGTTGAGGTCAAGGCTAACAAAAACTCCCACATTCTTAGACATCTGAGTGCACCATTAATTAAACCAGTCTTGCAAGTAGCTACTCATCATCAGCAAGAAATGATTTAGTCTAGGAAATTAGGGAAAATGTTGCTTTTCATTTCGTATTCTCAGTGTGACAGTCAACTATAAACTAAGCAAATAAAAAAATTTTCCTTTTACTTGGAAAACCAAACTGTCCAGTCCCACTTTTTAACTGGATTAAAAAATATACTTCTCAGAGCATTATCATTCAGATTCACTCTTTTAATCTTCATTTTATAGAGGTGAAATAAGGGTGGTCAATTTTGGGGTGAAATAGGAGAACTCAAAGCCTGTATTAGCAAATAGATAGCTAATAAACTTCTCAGACACAAGCAACAAGAAGAACCCTTTTGTTTCCAGAATCTGGATGTATGTAAAAGGGTTATCCAGAAAAATCCCCGTTTGCCCTCTGAAATGTACTTTCTATCCTTCCCCCTTCTGCTCTGTGCCCGGGAAGACTGAACTAAAAAAATTACATTAACTGCCTCCCTTGTCCTTGGGCTTCCAGTTGGATTTGGTCAATAAGAGGCACTGGTAAGGGATTGAAGGACAGGAGAAAGTGGCCGAAGTATTTATTCCCTTACGCCTCCGCCCTCTCCTTCCTAAGGCCACAGTCCTGCATGGAGGAGAAGAGCTCTTGGTGCCACATTCACTTCTCTGCCATTCAGACCGAGGGGTGGGCAGGCTTCCCCCACTAATTCTAGGTCTTGGTTTTCTTAGCTCTGTTTACATATTTAGAAACAGACCCTTATTAAACTTTCTTCAATTATTCTTCTCTTTGGATACACCATTTATTTCCTGCTAAAATCCTGAACAAATCAGGTTATGTTGAAAGATAGCAAAGATAATGACAAAAAAACTCTAAATAAATATCTAAATGTCATGATCTCATGAAAATTTGTTACTTCCATAGCAGATCTGATGAGGATTTTAATGTATTTACAGGGATAGATGGAATGACATTAAATCACTGTGGGTATATAAACAAGCCACTGATTGAACAGTCATTTGGCTGAGTGGGAGTAGATGTTCCTCAAGACAACAATGCCCTGTCTTGATAGTGAGATGTTTTAGGACCATGTGGAGCTTGGGGACATCCACATATCCTCAGAGAGAATATTTCACATTTTCCCATCTCTGAGGTTTGTACTAATCAAGTACATATTACGTGCCAGGCATTGTGTTAAATGTCTAACATACATTACCATGTTCAATTCTCATAAACATCCCATTAGACACATGTTATACCTTAGGGAGGTTAACTGTCTTACTCAAGATTACAGAGAAACTAAAGTACAGAGGTGGGACATGAATCCAGGCATTTTGATAACATCTTCCAGTCACATCCTCATTATGCTGTTTCTACTGTCCAGCTGGATCATCTTTGTTGACTGAATGCTCAGCTGAAAAAAGGCTGCACATCCTTGAGAGAGGAGTCGCAGAAGACATCTTTCACCAAGGGAAACCACCCAAATCAATTCTGGAGATCAATGAGATGGCCAATAGTGCAGCTGGATTGCTATCACAGCCACTTGATGGTACTGGGGTAGGAGATGCTTTTAGTTGTTTGAAAGTACCGTATGACTATGACTGACTTTGCAAGTTGGAAAGCATTCCTCTGATCATCTTAATCAAAGAGCACCTCCTTTATTTGCTTACCTCAATGTAGCACTCTAGAACAACACTGCCACGGATGGAATCATTTCTGCAATGATGGAAATGCTCTACATATGTGTTACCTAATATGGTAGCCACTAGTCACGTGGGTTAAGATGCACTTGAAATGTAGCTAGTGTGACTGAGGAACTAAAATTTTAATGCAATTTAATTAAATTTAGATGTAAATAGCCACATGTGGTTAGCCCTACCATATTGACAGCACAGCTCAATCAAGCAACAATCTAAGGTGGACATGTCCTTGAAATGTGACCTTCAGTATGTTTTAGAGATAGAATGTGTTATTGCAAACCTTAAGCCAAAACAGGAAGAACTGAGAGTTACTTGTGCTATCACAGACTTGTCAGCTACAAGAGCTTCAACTACATTTTCAAACTGAAAGCCAAGGCATATTGTTGGGAGTCTGACAGGAGATACAGTCCCTGACAAAAGGCCACAAATGTGATTTTTGTTATCAAAGTTTAGACAGAATCAGTCCAATCTGTCAAGTGTGTTCACAGATTAAAGTAACATGATTATTAGGGGAAAAAGTGAAGAGTAGAATTCATATCTCCATATTATAATCCATTTTCCTGAAATATACTCAACTATGAGATAACGGTTCTCATTAAGAAATGATTACTTGATTCACAAAAGCATTCTCCAGTGTTAAAAACAAAACATCCTGAAAAGCAAAATGGTTATTATTTAACATGAGCATTTCAGAATATGAGTATAGTAGGGGACTTAAAGAAAACCTAAAACTCATTCAAATGGAAATTATTTGCACATTCTAGGCTATTCTTTTCAATATTTGAAGTTAAGCAACCTGAAATACACACTTTAGAAAAGGGCTGATAAATACACCACACCTACAATGCTTCTCTAGTCTCTCTGAAAGGAGCATTATCAAACAACATATCTTGTGAAGTTCTTTGCCACATGGTTATAAAATACAAATATAAAAATCAATGCTATATTTCACATAACATCATTTGATAGGACAGATTTAAAATTCATAGTTCATGACTATTTCCTAAACACAAAAGAAAAGGCAAGGACATGAAAGTGTACCTTGGTTTGTATCATTCTTTGTGGAATATTGTTCATGGCATTGGAAAGCCAACCTTCAAGGCTTTTTGCAAAATTTCGAATGGCTTGGGTCAAGGCACCTAAATGTTAAAGAACAGAAGCAGAACGAAACAAATACCAAAGAACATTAATCTTTATGCGAGAATAAGGGAAAACATACAACCATAACATCTGAAATAGCACAGAACTTATCCTCATTAACAAGACTTTATTTAACATTATTCCTAGCTTTGAAATAATCCAAATATTATATCGTGGGTTTTTTTTGTCTTAAAGATATTTTGTTCCCAGATACTTGTGACACTTCATTGGGAAATGAAAACATTCAAGCATTTTTTGCTTATAGCAACATATACCAGTTGTGAATATACTTATGGAATTTTCTATCTTAGACAAAATACTCTTTTCAAAAACAGCTTTTTGCTCAAAGGCTAAGTATTGTCTTTAGAAATCTGGTGACTTTTTTCAAGCTCTTATTTTCATTTCTTTAGCTAGAAAGAAAATAATGCAAAGCTTTCTTTCTCTATGCATC